>NC_142067.1:74602385-74913552 GCF_059756535.1 Pantherophis guttatus
CTCGCAGAGTGTCCAAGATTGCGGCCTTGTCTATGAGAAGTGATCTCTGTATCTTCTATCCCGACCGGGTGGTTTTGCGACTTGACCCGGCATTTATCCCAAAAGTGAACACACGCTTTCATCGGGCCCAAGAAATCATCTTGCCAAATTTCTGCCCGGACCCTCGCCATCCTTCTGAGAGACGCTGGCATACCTTGGATGTGCGAAGGGCATTGAGACGATATCTTAAGAGGACTGCCTCTTTCCGCAGGACTGAGGCATTGTTGGTGTCATTTCTCCCCTCTTCCTTGGGTCAGAAGGTATCTTCAGCAACAGTAGGCAGGTGGCTCAAAGCCTGTATCTCTAGGGCATATGAGTTGCGGGGGGCTCCTGTCCCGGGAGGTATCCTGCCCCATTCTACTCGTAGTGCCGCAACATCGGCGGCTTGGGTGACCCAGGCATCTGTAGATGATATTTGCCGGATGGCAACCTGGTCCTCTCTTTCTTCTTTTGTAAGTCACTATCGTTTAGATAGGTTTGCCTCTGCAGATGCTGCCTTTGGCAGAAGGGTTTTACAGTCTGTAATCTCTCCCCAAGGCCAGGTTTCGGCTTAGTTCCCTCCCTCTTTCTTGAACTTGGGTATGTCCCATGTTGAGGAGTGTCTGAGCAGCGAGGAGGAAAATGGACGTTGCTTACCTGAACGTCCCTTTTGTCCTCGCTGCGAAGACACTCCGTCCCTCCCTTATCTTCGCCGGGTCTGGCCTTGGAGGGGGTCTTTTTTCTTATTTCCCTCTGTAGCTGTTCTGTTCCTGTCCTGCAATCTGGTGATTTTCCTTCGTATCCGTCCTGATGCCCTTGGGCCAAGATGTCTTCGTGAAAAGACTGGGGAAGGAGCAGGAAGCGTATCCAGCTCCAGAGGGATATGATTGACACCCAGCCATGCAAATAGGAGTGAGCAGTACCCATGTTCTGTTGAGGAGTGTCTTCGCAGCGAGGACAAAAGGGACGTTCAGGTAAGCAACGTCCATTTAATAGTATTTTTGCTTTCTGGTTTGAGTATATTGCTTTAATTGTTCTAATAAATTTCTTACCAAAATTCATTACTCCTAGTTGGTTAATTAAAAAATCCCAATTTAAATTGTCAAATATTTTTTGTGCGTCGAGGAATATCAAAGCTGCCTGTTTCTCTGGATGTATTTCGTAATATTCTAGTGTATTCATTATCGTTCTTATATTATTCTTTATGTATCTGGTGGGTAGGAATCCATTCTAGTCTGGTTGTATGATTTCGTTTAGTATATGTTTCATCCTTTCTGCCATTATTGTCATGAATATCTTATAATCAGCATTCAGCAGCAAGATTGCCCTATAATTTTGGATTTTTTTCTTTTCCACATTGTCTTTGGAAATTAAGGTTATCAGTGCCTCCATCCAAGATTTTGGTATCATTGCTCGCTCTAGTACTTCGTTATATATTTGTAATATTAAATTCTCCAGTGGTCTTTGTAATTCTTCGTAAAAGTCCACTGGGATTCCATCTGGGCCCGGTGTTTTATTGCTTTTTTGTTTTTGGATTGCCGTTTTTAGTTCTAACATCATTATTTTTCTGTCTAATGTAAAAGATATTTACAGCAGAGAAACCTCCCAACACTACCAGAAAACAAATCCTTTCTTTCATCCAGAGGCTTCTGGCGGAATCCTCTGCACCTATTCAGAGTGTGCGAGGTCTTGTGGAGTGGACATAATAGATTTCCATTTGTTGTCAGAGGTTTATGTTGAACTCTCTTCAAAGGTTCCTCATCTGAGTTCCTTGTGGGCAAGGTGCCGACCTGCGTTTTACACACAGGCACAGAGGTTTTCCCTTTTGCAATATGCTCTAGGCTCTTGGTCAGATGGGAGTTATGGGAGTTATGGCTGGTTCTTTTGGTAGCTCGGAACCATTTCTCTCTAATGCCAAAGCTACCAAACAGTGTATAGCTCTGTTTGGTAGTCAACAAATTCTTCAAGAAGAGCAAAAAGTGGGGTGGAGGTTTCCAGAGTTCATTGCCCTATAAGCAGCAGCTAGTTGGACCCATTCTACACATAGCTCCTGTGGCAGTTTTTGGATGATAGGCTTTTGCATCATGTACTGGTCTAGGCAGGTAAGTCCTGGCAATTTGGGGACCTCTTGTGTTGTCCTCGATTGTGAGAGGAGAACAGAGAATTTCCACAGCATGTGGGGATCTCTGCTGCTGATGTCCGGGAAGTTGTTGATGCAAGCCAAGAGCGAGGACTCCGTTAATGTAGATACGCCATACTGTCAGTCGAGCATTCTCCAAGCTCGCTTAAGGGCAGTGACCGGGCTCTCTAGATGGGCTGTGTAGACATCACTTACTATTTCTGCAGAGTCTGGTCCCAGCCATGCCAACATATGCTTGAGCTCTTCAGCCGGCCGCAACCCTTCATCGTGAATGGTACTTGTGAAAATGAGCTTCCATAGCAAGTAGTCTTTTCCTGGATTGTCTGAGAATTTCTGCACACCACTAGCTGCCAAATCCAACTTTCCCCATCAGGGTGACCGATCTACGTTTCTTCTTGTAGAGTCTCTCCAGGCTTCAGAATCATTGTATGACCTATGCTCCAAGAAGGTGATAGGGGCATGTGCCAAAGACGCATGGTGTTTTCCTGTAGAGTACTTCATAAGGAAGTTATCTTTCCATGCTACAGAAAGGGTCGTATATCATGCTGACAGGCAGGCTGACGGTGCTCATTGGACCGTGCTACCTCATTCGAGAGGCCTTGAAGGTCTGGCAGGAACTCCTTAGCCTCAGCATTGAGGTTGTGTATCGCGGCTGCTTGAGTACCTGCCTGCTGAGGAGCCTTCACTGCTACTGATGGAGTACTCCGGTGTCTTGGTTATTTGGGGTAGGTTGTCCACTTCCTAGGGAGGAGTCTCGTGGTTCGAGTCATACGATATCAGCTGTATGGGTAGTTTGTAGACCCGGTGGTTGAAGTTCTCCTCCTTGTCCCTGTTGTATGGAGTTCTGGCCATCCACATAAGCCCTGACACGCTCATATGAGTTCTCCTTCTCCATCAGTCCAGTATTGAAATTGAGTGAAGCATGGTTAGCTTCCGCCTGTAAAGCTTCAGCCCATGCTACCTTTCTCTTTGTCTCCCATTCGTACTTCAAATAGTCAAGTCTGGCCTGAACTTTGGCCATTTCCTCCCTTTGTCTGGCCTGAACTCTGGCCATTTCTTCTTTCTGCAATTGCTCTTCCTTTGCCATGCTCAAGGTTGCCTTGGCTGCCACAGCTTCAACTCGTGCCTTTGCAGCTTCGGTGGCTAGACTTCCTGCCATCAAGGTCCGAGACCTCTGGCTACAACGAGAAGATGCTTTTGAAGAATGGTAGGAATCTGGGTGGAAGCTTGCTGTGAGACGCTGCTACCCGTCTGAGAACGGGATGACTTGTAAAGGGGGCCCATGTGTGAATGATGGGATAGCATATGTGAACAATGGGTTGCTATGGACTCGGCCTTCTTGTTTGTCATGTTTTTGGAAGAATGAGCGGCAGATGTGTGTGAGCATTGGGGTGAGGAGGCTTTCTCAGAAGAGTGAGCAGCAGTCTCATGTGGCCTCTGGAGTGGTGCATGCGAATGATGGGATACCTTGCATTTGGCCTTCTCACTCATTTCCACCTGAAGATCAGCATGAGGCTGAAGATCGGCATGGGGGAAGTCTTTCCTGTTTGAAAGGAAGTTCTTGTACTGTTTCTATAACTTTTGGATGTGTTGTATGTCCTTTTTGCGCTCTGGATCTTCTAACTTCGATTGGATGTGGATGAGTTGGCATTCACAATCTTTCCATTGTCGGTACAGCAAATCCATATTATTATCCATAGAGTGGATGCACCTGGGGAAGAGCCCTTCTCTGGGTGTATCATGTAGAAGTATCAATTTCTCCCAGGATTTGGTATGGTTTCAATATTACTTATCCCATTCATCCTCCAGATTCGCTCACATGGCATCGATGAGCTTTCTATGCTGCCTCAGATCACAAGTTTTCTGAGGTGCTGCTGCCTCCTTTGAAATGTGGACATCAAAATTGGGGTTTGTATCGAGGTTAGGTGGGGGGAGGATCGGCATTCCTGGTGAATCAGATGTTTCCGCCATGATTGGACAAGACTCCATGACATCAGATTCTTCATTCATGTCAAGATTAGGTGGGAGGAACAGTTCTGCTGACACATTGGATGCCTCAGCCATGACTGAGAAGACTCAGGGGATTTTCTGGATACTTTAGGACCACTAGAGTGTGTTGCAAATTTTAAGTGATGTTGTTGTAGTTTGCTTTTTGACCACTAGGATGCATTGCAAACTTTTGGAGACGTCATTGCAGCTTGTGTTTTGACCACTGTGGTACATTGCAAACTTTTGGAGACGTCATTGTAGTTCGCTTTTGACCACTGGGGTGCATTGCAAACTTTAGGACACATCGTTGCAATTCGCTTTTTGACCACTGGGGTGCATTGCAAACTTTCATTGCAGTTCGCTTTTTGACCACTGGGATGCCTTGCAAACTTTAGGAGACAGCGTTGCAGTTTGCTTTTTGACCACTGGGGTGCGTTGCAAACTTTTGGAGACATAGTTGTAGTTTGCTTTTTGACACTGGGGTGCATTGCAAACTTTCATTGCAGTTTGCTTTTTGACCACTAGATTGTATTGCTTGCGTGCAGTGTGGTTGATGCAGTACACCTTTTGGCCACTAGGGTGTGTTGCTTGCGTGCTTTAACTCTGGTTTGTAGTTTGCAGATGAGCCACCAGAGAGCGCTGCAAGCCAACTAATGCTTGGACTAAACAGGTTGTTAGCTTCCCCTTTTCTAGGATTTTGTCACGTGTTTGCGTCTGTTTCTGATTCCTAAGGAAATTCCCGAGATTGGAATACAGTTTGGACTATGAATACTATGCAAAAACTCTGTAAGGGAGTGCTTTTTCAATTATTTTTTCAAACAAGAGTTAAAAGCAGCTTTCTTGACTTTCATTAGCTAGCTTTCTACTTGAGCTCTCTGTTACAAAACACAGGCCTTTGCAACTTACTTTTCAAATGCCGATTGAGCTGGCTAGGCTGGAAGAGCAGCTTGTATCATGCAAATTCTATCTCCATGGAAACCACTCGTAGCCATGAGAGTCGACTTGCTTTGTGCAAAAAATAAGGCTTTTTTAACTGCCTAGGTAAGTTTCTCAGAAAACAGACACACAAAATCTTTGCAAAGGAGATTCAAACATGCAGTTCCTGGGGTCCCTTTTTGGCACGGCAATCTTCTTTGATTTTAATTTTTTAAGTGTTCAGAATCTTCAAATCATTTCAAAGTCAAGAGCATCTTTCCATCTTTTTAGTAAAGTGCATGTCAAGCATGCCTCCTTCAAAACCCAAGAAAGGAAACCCCTAACTCCATATTTGTAGAGAAGAGGTACTTTTATTGAGATTGAAATGATAGCAATGAAAGAAAAGCAAGATCTGAAGCAAAAGGCACGAAAGTTACATATTGAAAGTATCCCCAAATCCCTCCCCCAAGGATCCAGGGTAAATGTCAAATTCCCAAACCAATTGGTATAATGTGGGCCGCATCTTCAGATGTTTTCACCCATCTGGTATTCCAGGACGGTTGACCTTGACCGGGTATAAAAAGTCCATACACTTGCGCAGTAGCTCATGGGAGCAATCCTCCCTTTTTGTTCACACAGGACATCTCTCTCCAGCTCACATTCCCCCACCCAAATACCAGTCTTTCCCCCCGCCCCGTTACTATGGCAGCCGATAGCAAGCAAGCAACATAGAGGCTGACTGTGCAATTCTGTCTACATTTATGATGGTAAGAATTATACATAGCATATCATTTATGTAATCAAGTAACATACATATTTCTATATCAAATTTTGTAAAGAATTATGTAAAATCAATCTCATATGACCAGTATATGAGAGTTTGTCATAGTTAAAGTATCAGGCTAGAAACCAGGAGACCATGAATTGTAGTCCTGCTTTTGGCACAAAGCCTGCTGGGTGATTGTGAGCCTCTCTCTCTCTCTCTCTCAGCCCTAGGAAGTAGGCAATGGTAAACCATTTCTGAAAAATCTTGCCAAGAAAATTGCAGGGTCTTGTCCAGGCATTATTCAAGAATCAGATAAGATTGAATGAAAGGGAAAGAAATAGTAAATAAAAAGTAATTCAGGTGTCATTCTTAGACAACCGAAGGGACTTCAGTACTAATTTCCACTTACGGTCTTCTTAGTAGAGTATTTAGATTATTGTTCAATTTCATCTTCGTGTCAGGTTTCCGATGGATACCCTAATTAATTCATGAGACTCGAGCCAAGTTTCAAAAGACATCCAGTTATTTATTATGAGTAACACTTCGGCAAATACCAAAGTGGAGTCAGCTCTGCCCCATGTAATTTATGTCCCAACTATGACCCTGTTTCCCCCCTCCTCCCAGGATGTGTCATAAATCACATTCTCCAACGGAGCACTTTCACAGGCTGTAGAGAACATGCCTCTCTGGCTGGGTCTGGTAACCTAGGCTGCAGCCTTGAGAAAGGTATGCGTGGAATGTGCTTCTGTTTGCTGCCATGTTGCTCCGTCAGTTTTCTCCCCTCCTGCCTATGCAACTCAAGAGCAGGCCAGGAATGCTTTACGAGTTGACACTTTGACAGTTTTTTATTTCCTGAAACAACATTCCAATCATAAACTTGGCATCAAACATATCTATTAATGCATATTTTTTTCCTATTTAGAGAAATAATTTAGTCCAACTCGGTTCTGCTATAAAATAATTTAAAGAGATAAAATTATACTCACAATATCTAGAATATATATGCAAATTTTCTGTCATTTTTTGAGGGTCTGCCTCTGCAATAATTAGACACTGAATTTATGATATTAACATTTCTTATTTTATGGCACCAGAGTCAAAGTTAGGTAAGATATGCAGATTTCTTGCAATCATATTAGGTATTAATTTATTCTTCCCAGAATCATTGGCCTCTTGACCAAATATTTTTTCTTAGAGAGTATCCATATTTCATTAACTAATTCTGTCCCCCAAATTAAATTATGCAAGAATTCCTTTCTCTGTCAAAAATCACTTCCCTGAAATTATTTTGAAAATTTAGTGAAATAAATTTTTTGAAATAAGTTATGAAAATAAATTGCATAATAAGTCAATTACTGATAAGCATTTGTCATTATAGAGTTGATTATTCTGAACTATGAAGTAAATTCTCCAGAGTCACTGTTATCAAACAATAAATTATTGGTTTATTATTACTTTACAGAGCTTCTAGGACGGTTCAGTCAGAATCAATCCTGAGCCAGGTACAATTCCCACTACTATAATTCAGATTAAGAAGGATAAAAAAAAAATATGTAACTCCATAAAATCACAAGTATGGACAATCAACTAATCTAAACACTATCCCTTTGAAATGGGATCAATCATACCACTTCAGCCTCAGGCCCTTTCAGTATAGACTTTCTAAATGCCAAAAGTGAAGTTAAATGCTCTTCAAGGATGACTATCCTTGATGTAAAGTGTTTTTCACTAACCCAAATGAGAGGAGACAAAGGCATCAAGCACTTTCAAATAATTAATCATATGAAAGCTGAAGTTTTTATCATAGTTCTTTTTTTCCTTTCAAAAGGTATGTTTGTACCAACTCAGAGAACTGAAGGCATCTCAACTTCAGATATTATCACTAGAATTGTACGTGATTATGATGTCTATGCCCGTCGCAACTTACAAAGAGGATATACTGCTAAAGAGCTGAATGTCAGCTTTATAAATGTAAGTGCATTAATCATTCCAGTTACACTGTACTTGAAAAAATGTGGAATTGATTATGCAATGATTGTGGCATGGCTAGGAAGACAGTGAAGTTTGTTTTGCTGCATTTCTCTAAGCATATTTTAAAACTTAAATTAACATAATCTCTTTACCATAATTAATTAAATTTGAGATATTAAATTTTTTAAAAATTCTTTAATACTCAAAGATGTTTATGTAAATATTTAATATAATGTTACTCATATGAACTTCAGTATATAGTGACCAAATTTCTTCATCTCTCATGTTACCTTAATTTTTTTATTAGGAGAAGAAATATCGTTTTCAAAATCAAGTAGACAAGATGAAAGAAAAAGTGAAGAATGTGGAAGAAAGATCTAAAGAATTTGTGAATAGAGTTGAAGAAAAAAGCCATGATCTCATTCAGAAATGGGAAGAAAAGTCTAGGGAGTTTATTGGCAACTTCTTAGAACTATTTGGACCAGATGGAGCTTGGGTATTTATTAATTTTTTTCCACACATTCATATAGTTTATACGTTATTGATGATGTATACACCCCCAAATATCTTGAAGAAATCAAGTATGCTTTATCTACTCAAAGCAATATAACAAAAATACAACAACATTCAACATTCAAAATCAGGTTGAACAAACTCTCTTAAACTGTCAGGGATTAAATCTCAGGCCATTCTCATGCAAGATATATTATTAAGTAGTAATGTAAGATTTCTTACCTCAGTTTGTAATGAAAAGCATGATACATGCTATAAAAAAGCACTCTATTATATACAGTAGTAATCAGTAATATTGATTTTAATGGATATATATGCATATAATGGATTTGATTTCATAATAACTGTATTGGTAAACCATCTTCAGTGAAAAAATCTTTTGGTTTTTTTCTACAATTCAGCATGGCAGTACCTACTGAAGTTAATATTTGCATGAAAGCCTTTGTAGTTAGAGGCCACATAAAATAATCAGCTTAAGGGTACAACTTGAGATAGCATTGTTCTAGAAAAATAAATGATATTGCTGTGGGGCAAATTAAGTCTATCAATATTGTTAATTTTTCTTTTCAAACATTGCTTTCAGTGCTGACATTAAATATAGAAGATTAATTCATGTCTCGATTCATACATGTGCATGTATTAATATGCTATTATAACTAGAAAAAATAATATATTTGAACTCTTATTCACTTTCAAGCAGATAGAAATAGGAATATATAACATATTAAAAATGGAGAAATCAATCCATTACAGTTTAATCTTATTTCTTTTCTTAAGGAGTAGGAAGTTCAATTGCTCTGCACAACAGTAATTGGTATTGGCGTGAAAAGATTTATAAAATATGTTTCTTGTGTATAAAATAGGCAATGCTCTATGTTGCATTATTTTGGTTGGGTTTATACTTTTTAATTTCTTTTTAAAAAGTGTGTGAACTTGCATAGGATGGATGTTGTGCTTATTCACAATTCTGGTTCATAAGTGTTTGATTAGTTTTTTACCTTTTTCATTATTTTTTATTTTAAAAAAACCACCGTTTTCCTACCTAAAAATCCTTGTTTCCCCAAGAATTTAGTAGCATCTAGAAATAATATAAGGCTAACCCCAGTTAAGCCTCATCACATTGTGATGAAGGAAATTTTTTGCTTGATGTTTTATTTTTCCCCTTCTCAGAAACACTGTAAGGCATTCAAATAATGTAGGAACAGTGCTCCAAGCTCACTTGTGACCCTTTCCTTCTCTCTGCCACTTCATTGCCAATTGAAATCCCTCCTACCTTGGTACATCATTTGGCTACATCAATTTTTTGGGGAAAGACATCTCACTCACCCATAAAAACAGACATAAAGATAAAAAGATTATTGGGCAAAAACAGAATTAAGAGAGTGAGCTGAGGATATATCTATTACTGTATCCATACATGTCCACATTTCTTTGTTTCCAGAAGCAGATGTTTCAAGAGAGGAGTGGGCGCATGCTTCAAGCCTTATCTCCAAGGCAAAGTCCCACAAGCAGTCCAACACGGGGACGTTCCCCATCACGTTCCCCATCTCCTCCTTCCCCTTGGCTCTTCAGAAAGGCTTCACCACCTTCCTCCCCAAAGGTTGCCTCAGCATCCATTAGCAGCATGAGTGAAGGTGATGAGGATGAGAAGTAAAAAAGGGAAAATTTGTAGTAAAAGAAAGAAGAAATATGCCAATGGCTCACCATACAGTTCAAACTAGAAGAAAGAAAATGATGCATGAGATGTTTCTGAAAAAGAAAGTTATTGATATTATTGGAACACTGAAGATCTCAACTATAAAGTAGTACTTGTCAAAGGACAGCCTGTCAAAAAAGTCACATATGATGACAGAATATGTAACAACTTGCCATTATTTCCCAACAGTTATGAATACTTTTTATGCTATTGCAGCTTTTGCTGCTTTAAGCTATTGCACTGTTGTGAGGATTGTTTGTTGAAAGGTTAATTTGGCAAATGATGTTAAGAAGGATTCTTTTTGGTTAGAGAAGGCACATTTAAATTTGAATAACTCTGCACTCTACTAAAAAGTTGGATCTCACAAGAATAAAATGAAGTACTGCCTAGAAACAGCAGAAGCTCCTACAGTGCCAGGAAACACTCAGATAAAATCATGCCATTAGAATTAATCTCTGTCTTTCACAGTGGACACAATATAGTTCTACTGAATTTAATTAATATTGCTTATTGAGCAGGCTTTTGTACACACCAGAGAAAGTTATTTAATGGGAAAAATTGGTGGGTTCAGTTTTATTACTATCTATCCTCCAAAGCTATTTTTTTTCTTTTGCAATTATTATTCAGCATGATTTTATATCTGGTGAATTTGATAAATTAACTCACAGAGCATGGTTCAATTTATTCATTAATGTTTATTTCACACACTATATATCATTTAAAACAATTTTTCCATATAACATATTATTACAGGGGAAGAACCCAAGTGGATAATGCATACCATTTATTATTTCAGATAATAAACCTGGAAGAAATCAAGGGTGGCATGAGTGTTGTCCCATTTTGGTAAAATGTTTGGTAATGTGTATGTAATTCCATTGAGAATCCATATGTAATTTTTCTATAGAAGCAAAGCAATATATAACAACTGACTTTTTATTGTCAAAATATCATATTAGATTTTAGTAGTCAACTTTTTAGCAATTACAAGTGCAGCTTTGTTTTCTGCATATGGATTTAATGAAATATTTTTTTGGTTATTATATGCTGTTATATATTCTAGAACAGAGTTCCCCAACATTTCCAACTTTGCAAACCGGCAGGAGGGGGAAGGGATGGCTCCATGCAAGTGGCTGGCAAGCACACACAAGCAAGGTGCATATGCATCTGTTGCTCCTTAAACGGAGTGCGCGCGCTGACCTGCTGCTCATGCAAGTGAGGATACATGTGCACGTGTATGTGCTTGCCGGTCCACAGGTTGGGGACCCCTGCTCTAGAACAGCCTTTCCCAACTTAGTGTCTTTTAGATATGTTGGACAATTTCCCATAACCCTTAACATATCTGAGGGTGCATTGGGGAAAACATGTCTAGAAACACACATATGCAGCATATAACTAAACGTTGTAAGTAATCAGATCCTTTTTAGTAGCCTGTGTCACTGGCATCACATCTACTGTTAATATTCAAAAGCAGACATGAGAAATTTACCTTGCAAAATAACACTTAGTAAATGATTGAAACTTCAGAATACCCCTTATGCAGCCTATTCTCTTTTTTGCAAGGGAATTGGATCTCTTTAATAGCCCTATTGTGTTTTAAAATCTTCTTTAAATACTAGTTCTTACTGATCAACTAACAGTTGAAATGTCTCCCATCAGCCTTTCAATTTTTTAAATGACAATTAAGATTACCAAGTGAAAGAAATGATTTGTGGTATTATAGCAGACCTGCCTATTTTATGCCTATCAAGCTTAATAAAGCCCACTAGTTATCACTATTAAAGTGCCCTTCAAATCAAACTGATTCCCATGCTTGCATGGAAACATCTTTTTATTTTGTTGTTGTTGCAAAAATACAAAGTGGATTGCCCTCACCTTCTTCTGAAATATTTGAGTTATAGATACAGATTAACAGAGTTGGAAAGGACTTTATAGGCCATCTAGTCCAACGCATTGTAAGCCGCCCTGAGTCTCCGGAGAAGGACGGCATATAAATCAAATTAAAAAAAAAAAAAACCTCCCGTCCAGCAGACCCTACACCATTTTTGACAGATGGCAGCCCAGTCTCTTCTTGAAAGCTTCCAGTGATGAAGCTCCCACAACGTCTGAAGGCAAGCTGTTCCATTGGTTGATTGTTCTGTCAGCAAAATTTATCCTTATTTCCAGGTTGAATCTCTCCTTGTTCAGTTCCATCCATTATTCCTTGTCTGGCCTTCAGGTGCTTTGGAAAATAGCTTGATCCCCTCCTCTCTGTGGCAGCCTCTCAAATATTGGAACACTGCTGTCATGTCTCTCCTGGTCCTTCTCTTCACTAGTCTAGCCATGCCCAGTTCCTGTAACTGTTTTTCATATGTTTTAGCCTCCAGTCCCCTAATCCTGGATTAGGTGGGTAAATTGAGGACCCAGTTTGTGGGAGCAATAAGCTGACTTTGTATAAATATGCACAAGTATGAAGGCTATTGCTTAACGCATTGTAAGCCGCCCTGAGTCTCTGGAGAAGGGCGGCATATAAATCAAATTAAATAAATAAAAAAAATCCTCTGGGTTGCTCTTCTCTGCGCTCTTTCTAGAGTCTCAACTTTTTTATAGTGTGGTGACCAAAATTGGATGCAGTACTCTAGGTGTGGTCTTACTAAAGCTTTATAGAGTGGTATTAGTACCTCACTTGATCTTGATTGTATCCCTTTGTTAATGCAGGTTAGGATTGCATTGGCTTTTTTGGCTAGGGTGTTGGCTATTCCTGCCAGTTTAGTAGCATCTAATCATCCATGCACCCATGCTCCAAACACTGGCATCCTCATTGTGTGGAGGAAAGACAGACAGGATGTAAGGGGGACCAAGACCATGCCGAGTGCTGACTGTTGGACTGACCATAGATTTATCATCTCCAAATTAAGATTTCACATCAAGCCAAAGAGTTGTCAGCATGGAAACAAAGCTGTGATGAAACGGATCAACGTCAGTAAACTGAGGAACCCCAACACAGCAGCTTCACTAGCAGACCATCTTGACAACCAACTCTCAGTGCTGCAATTAGAGGGAAATGCTGAGAAGGATTGGGAATGCTTTCGGGATATTGTGCACTCTTCTGCACTAAAGGTTCTTGGACCCTCACACAGGAAACAGCAGGACTGGTTTGATGAAAACAATGAAGAGATCAAGGCCCTACTTGCTGAAAAGCACCACCTTCATCATGCTTATCAGAATGACCCATCGTCAACAGCTAAGAAAAATGCCTTCAACAACACTCGCAGGACCGTACAGAGCAAGCTTTGCAAGATGCAGAACTCCTGGTTGAGTACCAAAGCAGATGTAATTCAGAAGTTTGCTCATAGAAACGATGCTAGACAGTTCTACGAAGCCCTCAGATCCTTGTACAGACCTCAGCCCTCAGGGAGCTCCCCCTACTGGACTCAGATGGTGCAACTCTCACCATTGAGAAGACTCTGATTATACAGTGATGGGATGAGCACTTCCAATCCATACTGAACCACCCATCTTCCATCAACAACGAGGTGATCGACACAATGCCCCAGGTGAATATCAACCACAGCCTGGATGCCCCACCATCAAAGACTGAAACCCTACAGGCATCAGCCAGCTGTCCAGTGGCAAGGCCCCAGGATCTGATGCGATCCCAGTGGAGGTCTATAAGGATGGTGGTGCAGTGCTTGTCAACACTCAGCTGTTCCAGTCTTTCTGGAATCAAGGATCCATTCTTCAGGAACTGAAAGATGCATCCATTGTACACCTCTACAACAGGAAAAGGAATTGACAAGTCTGCAATAAACATAGAGGAATATCACTGCTTTCCATCACAGCCAAGATCATTCCATGAGTGTTGCTGAACCGCCTGACTGACTACCTGAAACAGGATTTATTTCCTGAGACACAGTGTGGTTACCGCAAAGAACATGGCACTGTGGACATGATCTTCGCAGCCTGACAACTCCAAGAGAAGTGTCAAGAGAAGAATCGTGAATTGTATACCATCTTCATGGATCTCACCAAGGCTTTTAACACTGTCAGTCACGAAGGTCTGTCGCACCTCATGTCGAAGTTTGAGTGCTTTGATAGATTTATCTTGATGGTATGTCAGTTCCATGACAGTATGATATCTCGTGTTTTGGTTATGACGGAGAAGCTTCAGAGGCCTTTCCTATTACAAACGGTGTCAAGCAAGGGTGCGTGTTGGCACTGGCCTTGTTCACCATAATGTTTTCAGCCATGCTGTCTTTATACCTTCCAGAACAGTTCCTTGGGAGTTAGCCTGAGATACAGGACTGATGGGAAACTGTTCAACCTGCGAAGTCTCCAGGCTGTCACCAAGATAAAGGAGACTGTGCTACATGACCTCCTCTTTGCTGATGACTGCCCTGAAGGCTGGATCAGAGTAGGAAATGCAAGCCAGTGTGGACAAATTCGCAGCAGCATGCGACAACTTTGGCCTCCTCATCAACATAAAGAAAACCAAAGTGATGCATCAGCCAGCTCTGAAAGCCCAACACCAAGAGCCCACCATCACAGTGAAGGGACAAAAGCTGCTAGCAGTAGACCAATTTACATACCTTGACAGCACCCTCTCCCATGCAGTGATAATTGACATTGAGGTCAACTGAAGAATTGCCAAGGCAAGCTCTGCATTTGGCAGACTACTGACCAATGTGTGGGACCACGCGTGGAAGCTTGCTACAAAGCTCAAAGTCTACTGAGCAGTAGTGCCAACTATCCTGATGTATGCCATTGAGACCTGGACTGTATACAGGAGGCACACTAAGCAATTGAAACATTTCCACACAACCTGCCTCCATAGAATTCTGAGAATCCAGTGTCAGGACAAGGTATCAGATACAGAAATCCTCTCCAGAGCTGGTCCTTGGAAGCTCCATTTCAGCCTGCAATGGGCTGGGAGGCTTCTGGAAGCCCGAACAGGGCTTCTGAGGGGTGGATCAGCCTGTCAGAAGCTCCATTTCAGCTGACAACATGCAGGACGAATGTTGCAGAGCCTCTGAGGTTGTTTGTAAGGGTGAACAATTGCTGAGGTGCTGCAAGATTCATAGTTTTGGGCCTTGTTTGCAAACGCTAGGGGGTGCTTATTGCATAAATTTGAACGTTCACTAAGGGAAAGCTCGTAACCCAGGGATTACCTGCACATGATGATCCATCAGATTCATAAGATATTTGTAACAAAATATACCGTAGTTCAGTTGTTGGATTATTTTTTAACTTAATATGGCATGACAATTGTCCCAATATTTCTGTAGGAGTCTTTTCCAATTTTTTTTCATTAAAAAATCAATGCAACAAATTAAACTTGAGCAATGAAAGCCATCAACCACTTATGAAAAGTACATTCATTATCACATCCTTTTTACAAGTAAAAGACAGATGGTTTGGAATGCTAACAAGATAATGAAGTTTAATAACCTATACTGAGTTCTTATTCTTATTCACCAAATATTTAATGGAGAGTTTTTCTTATACTTCAGCATACAAGTTAATATAAAGATTTTTACAAGCATTTTGTTTCTAAGAATGTTTATTGTCCTTAAACTTGTAAGTCAAGGACTTCGTTTTAAGAGACATTTCAGCAATTAGAAATTGGAATGTATGATTGTTAAGTCAAGTGCTGACAAATTCTATTTATGTTGCATTTGATACAAATGCAATTTGATACTTACAACCTATTCATCCTTACTTAGATTATTTATGCTGAGTTGACTTTCCTGATTTGAGTTACTGAACGGCCTCAGGTGTGCATAATAATATTGATAGTACAACCAACAAAAAGTATATTTTTAAAAATATTCGTACTGTATATGTGGAAAAACAATGGCAAAAATGTACAAGATGATCAGACTAATCAGGCATTTTGTGAGTCAAATAGATGCAAATCACTGTAAATTTTACTCCAAAAGTTCATGAACAGAAATAAAAGTAAGGATTTTAGACTTTTTGTAGCAGAAAAACTGGCAAAATAAGGTGCAATAAGATCATCTACATTATTTTTTATGCTGTTCAGGATACAAAGTACACATATCATAAAAGCAAATAGGAAATTGATTCCAACTGATTTGCATATACTTTTACCTACCTTGTCTAAAATTTGAAACACAGGAATTCATTCAAAATGAATATTAACTAGATTAATACCCATTTTAATATGAATCTTCCCTAAAGCAATACATTAAAAAGTTCAAATTGCAAGGTCCTGCTCATGAATGCAGACTCCATTCAGTTCCAAAACTCTTTTTCTGAAATCAGTGGCCTGTCACTCATGCAGATACCCTTTCATGAAAAACACTGAAGCATTAGACGAACCCATGTGAGGAAGTCCAAATGGTGGCATACAAAGGCAGGAATGCTTGGGTTTGTTATGTATCACTATGGGAGATGTTAAATTTATGCTGAATGTAACTTCTCCAAGCAATCATGACTGTAAGGGGCATAAGCTTGGGACCAGGAAAATTAATCCTTTGTTTTTGCAATTTGAATGTCATGCAAAGGAGAAAGTGCTTGGGGAAAGTTGTCTTGATACACCGCACATATATTTTAAAAATAAGCATAGGTTATCCTTAAAACGCTTATTGATCACAAACTTGAAGTAGACACCTACCATTCGAACCATCATTAAAAAGACACAACAAAGAATGTTCTTTCTTCGTCAACTCAGGAAGTTCAGACTGCCCCAGGAGCTATTGATATGGTTTTATAAAAGAATTGTGTCTATCATTTGTACTTCTATAACTGTCTAGTTTGGTACAGCAATCAAACAGGACAGGTAGACTTCCAATGGATAGTTAACACTGCAGAAAGAACAATTACAACCAGTCTGCCTTCCATAGAAGACTTGTATATTGTACAGGTCTGAGGGCTGAGAAAATATCTAGATCCGTCACATCCTGGCCATAAACTGTTTCAACTCCTCCCCTTGGAATAGTGCTATAGGGCATCACATGCCAAACAACTAAACACTGAGTTTTTTCCTCTGTGCCATCACTCTGTGGAACACCTAATTCTTACAGTGCTGTCTAATGTCTATGTATGTTTATCCATGTAGTGTGGTTGTAGTATTATTTATTATTTTCTTTACTCCACCCTTTTATTGGTATGATGAGGATGAGGATTCTGTTGCTTTACATGTACACTAAGTGCTTCTGTACTGGAGACAAATTCCTTGTGTGTCAAATCACTCTTGAATTAAATCAATTTAATTCAAATCAATTCAAACTAAAAAATTTGAGGATATTACTTCTTGCCAAAACCACTTAAGCATCCCAGAACATATTATCCTCCAAAATTTATTATCTTCCATGTAGTTCAAGTCTTATCTACAATACAGTATCTTGTAAAATTTTTAATTACCTGAATGAGTTGTACAAAAAACCAAAAACATTGTTTAATCCTTCTTCTACCACCTTTAACCACTATTATCTAGAAATATTTAAAATACTAAATTATTTTTTATTCTATTTTTATTGTTTTTGGAACACAAATGTAAAAAAGGCAGATATTGATTTCAACAACTCACCTATTCTACATTTCATGTATTTAATATGATAATGATGTTATCCATTCAGTCATGTATAGGATATGAGATTTACAAGCTCAGGAATGTGCTCTGATTGAGAAGTGCAAAATCAGACATGTATTTTTTTTTTTGTAAGAATTGACATTCTTTCTCACATAATCCCCCCAAAACACACCTGCTCACACATAAGGCTCTATCCAAAGCATCAGTGTGGAATTCTAACTATTGGCAAATATTCTATACATCTTTCCTTTTTATAGTAATCTATGTCCTGGGACTGGTTTGCAAGAAAGGAACTGTACCAATATAGGAATGAATGAAAAAATTTTTTTTGTTTTTTTTAAAATTTGATTTATATGCCGCCCTTCTCCGGAGACTCAGGGCAGTTTACAATGTGCTCAGCAATAGCCTTCATCCTTTTGTATATTTATACAAAGTCAGCTTATTGCCCTCACAACTGGGTCCTCAATTTACCTACCTTAGAAAGGATGGAAGGCTGAGTCAACTTTGAGCCTTGGCGAGATTCGAACCTGCAGTAACTGCAGGCAGCTGGTCTTAATAACCAGCTTAATAACAGGGTGCCTTAGACCACTGTACTACCAAGGCTCTTTTTTGTTTTCCTTTGTTAGGCCTTGTTTTTGCAAAAATAAAATGCTGCTAAGGATTCTTGTGCCAGAATGGAGCACATAATGCAAAAAAGGGAACATTTCTTAAATGGGAACAGAACTCTGGGGAAAATGAGCAGCGAAAGGCCACATGCAGTTAAGGATAGGGAGAAGCCCTCAAGCCTTCTGGGAAGGGCAGCTGAGCTGTGCATGAGATGGGAAACTCAATCTCTCTCCCAGTTACATGACCCAGAGTGTATGCAGTGTACCCTGCCTTTCCAGAGCAACAGTACACACAGATGCAACATATAGAAATTACAGAAATATATACACACAGGTACAGCACACTTCAAGGGGAAAAAAAGGGAGTTAAAGTATGCATCTAGTTCAGTGAAACAGCTAGAAAGATCATCCAATGAACAATAGCTTCTGCCACAACTGTCTTGAAACATGGACAATAGATTTCCTTCCATTTATTTATTTCAAAAAATTTATATGGCTGCCCAACTCACTCTCAGTGACAGGTGGCTTATATAAGTAAAAACCCAATATAAAAATAATAACAAGCAATAATCTCTCACTCTTCTAGTGACAAAAAAATCTAAAGCAGACTAAGTAATAGGATGTTACAAATGAAACAAAAGCACACCATGGCTTCAGACTAAAAAATGCAGTCAAATTTGGGAAGTAAATTTAACTGACTAAACTCTAGCTATTTTAGGAATATATGGCTAAAATGTAGCCCCCAAAGAATCAATAATAAACAATCATTTTAGTATTTTTATTGCACAGTATGAAGGGAAGAAGGGACATATACAACATTTACAGTGAAATAACTTTATATACGGCAACTCTAGAATTCTAGAACATGTTACACAGTACTGTTTAAGTTAGTTGATTCATTCCTACAAATCTTCGGGTTACGAACGTAATTTGCAGGCTCCATTACATTGAGGACTACCTGTACTTTGAACTTGTTGACTTCTAAAGGTTGTTTCAAAAACTTTTGCGAGACTGCATTTTGAACATAACTTTCCTACAACATTCACATATCAATAGATTCAGCTGAGAGATCTATTAAGCAAAATGGCTCAAATACATTAGCAGAGTTGCCTGAAATTTTAGGATCCTCAATAGAAGCAGCATTCTAATGGAAACCATTAATCCAATTGAAATAAAAAACAAAAAATAAATTTGTATCAGTTTTTTATCTAAATTATGGAATGAAGAACTGGAATACTCAAATTTTGAAGGATCAGTGGATTCTGATGTTAAGAAATATAAACTATACTTCCTATGATTTAAAAACAAAATTAATTCACCAGAAAGTAAGTCAAGCTTTTGTACCATTCTTAACTGTTTTAAAAGGGTTAGGTATTAGATTTTTTTATGCTAATGCTATAAAAGATTTGAAGATGCCTTAATTCATATGATCTGGTTCAGCTACATCGAATTGTTTTCAAATTACTACATATGTCAATAAATTCTGAGAAACCCCCCTAAATGCTTAATATGATGTTGAAATATAATTGTAAAACATGGAATCTGTTTTGGCTTTATCAAGCCTGGGCAAGGCTAAGAGAATATTTTTATCTAAATGCAAATAAACATATCCATCTGTTTTTAAGGATTGGGTTCAGGATATGATTTCCTGTCCTTTTTAGACGTTTATGTATTCTGAAAATAAGATGAAATATACTTTCATCTGACATATTTAATATATGGACTGGATAAATTTTGTACCAATACCTGTGGATATTATATGAATCTGCTTACATTTTTGTTAAGTTTTTCCTCTTTTTTATTTTTATTTTAATCATCACAATATATTTTGGTGTTTTTTGTTTTCTTCATTTATAATCATTGCCATTTCTTCCTGCTGGCATTATTCTTATTTTTATTTCATTATTAAAAATAATTTAAAAAGCATATAAAAGGAGCTATTTCCTCTCTCATATTATACCAATGAGCTAATATTTGATTATATTCAATAAATGTGCATTAACCAGTTTTTCCTTCTCTTAGGAAAGGAAAAGGCTTTCTAACCAAATAAAGCTCTGTTCTAACAAAATAAAAATACTACTACTTAACAGTGACATATAACTTCCATTTAGGTTAATAGGATTAATGAATTTAAAAACAGACTAATTTCTGTGGAATGAGTAAAGTACACTTGATTGAGGACAATTTCAATTTCAGAGGAGAGAGCCAAGATGCAAAGAATTTTAAGATGCTGTTAAATCCTAGGTTTTCAAATTATTTTGAGAGAAGGGAGTACAGCACACTATAAGGGTGGAGACATGATGTTCTTACAGCAGCAGGATTCCAAGAAAGCTGAAACTTTCCCTTTGCATCAGCCAAGAACTGGCACTGCCGTTATTGCTACCTGTATGAAAGAAATAAAACAACTTAGTGGCTTCCACACATTGTGCTACACTAAAGGATGGTTTGGTTGGTTTTGCTTAGTGTGCTTACATGAATTAAGTCATTTTCTTCCTAATGTTAATACTAAAACCACTGCCACCTCTGGTTTTTCCCAAATGAGACTTTTACTGTACAATCCTTCAACACAAATATACGTTTTAAAGCAGGGGTGTCTAGCCAGCGGGCTGAATGCAACACGTGCTGGCCATGCCCACCCCCGGTTTAGCAAAGAGGGAAAAAGTTGCAATGTCATGTGATGATGTGACGAGTTTGACACCTGTTTTAAAGCAACTGAAATTTTTAATGTTCCATTTTATGTTTTCCCCTCAATTTTTTTTTACTTTTTTTGATACTTAAAAAAAGGAAGAGAAAAAAACTGCAAAATGCTTTTTAATTGAAAACAGTTTATCCATTAGCAAGCACTTTACATTTTTGGTGATTTCTATTCTGTATCACAAAGTACTGATTGCATTGGACATATTTTTGCCCCCCACTCTCTCCCCAATCTACCCTTGCTGAGACACTAATGTATTCTAGATGTTTTAAAAAATAAATGCCTGAATTCCGATACATTACTGTAGAGCATCTACATCTACCAGAACATTTCTCAGAAAGAAACGAGACAAAGTTTTGAGAAAGTGCATTGCAGAGAAATCACATATTCTACACTACACTTGCCTCCCTTTAGTAAAATCAGATAGAACCAAGATGTCTTTGAGAATTCAAAATTTCTCTCTTTCTCGATGGAATTCAATTTAACCTTGATTTAGTGGACTTTGAATATAATTGACTAAATTTATACCTTTCACCTCCACTTCCCCCAAAATAACATCAATTACATACAAAATACTCTAGACAGTTAAAAATTAGTTAAATTTACATTCAGTTTGTATCATTTCTGTAATGATATCCTTACTCAAAGATGCAAATCATGTCATTTGCCTCAATTTGCCATTTGCACAAATGATTCAGATCACCACAAATTATTTAATTTGCATTTTGATGGATATGCAAAATTAATTGGCATTCCCTCTCAACTGATCTGTTAAACTGACATTTCACTGTAATTTATTTATTTAAAAAATCCCACAGAATCCTTGAAAATCTTTGGAAATAAAAAAAAGAAGCAGCAGTTGAATCCTTATCCTGTTTGTTAAAACCAAGCATCTCAGTGGAGAATCATATAGATAAAAAAAGCATTCGAGAGCCATTTTAGTAGAGAATAAGTCTAGAATAAGTTTTATGAAGCTTTTCTTCCTAATGCTATTTTACTCCAATACTACTTTTCATATATAATAATAGAGACATAGAGCTGAATTTAATTTCTAATTTGGCTTCAAGTTACTTCTACAGATAATATCACTACAATTCTTCCAAACATTAAAATGCTGCATTTACACTTAAATCACATTTCTGTGTATAAAACCAGAATGATGAGACTTTAGCATGAAGTTGCCCATATTTTAGACCACAATTTATACAATAAGAGCACAACAGTGTAACTGAAACTACAGAAGGGAGGAATACTGAATCACCTACATATAATTTGCATCCAGGCCTTATTTTCTACCTAGTGGCCAACACCTAACAGTTAGTTGAGCGGTTTTAGCTAATCTCAGCTGACCCTGAAAAGCTCGATAGGGTCATAGCCAATTAGTAACTGGATGGGAAAATATTTCAGGAAATCCCAAGAGTGCAGGCTAGTCTGAGGAATAAAAAAGGAATTCCAGAAGGCAATACTATATCTTTAAAAATAATTCCACATTAAAATGGCACAGTCATATCTAAAACAGAAATATACGTTTTAATCCAGTACTGTAGTTTGGGAGGCAGGGATGTCTTTAAGTTAATGTTAAGTCTTGGAAACTGTGTGAATAATCCTTACAGTTTTCTTGGCAAGATTTTTGGAAGTGGTTTACCACTGCCTTCTTCCTAGTGCCAAGAAACTGTGACTGGCCCAAGATCACCCAGTTGGCTTTGTGTCTAAAGTGGGACTAGAATTTGCAATCTCCCAGTTTCTGGCCTGATGCTTTAACTACTACACCAAACTGGCACTCAATCAAATAGTATCCATTCCAAATCTTCTGGAAGAGATTTGAATGTATCTTATAGTACTAAACCATTTTTTCATTCTTGTTCTTTCCATATGAAAAACAAAGAATTTACTACATCTGTTTTTCAGGTGCCAAGACACTTTAACCCAGTAAGATTAATAGTTCTACACACAAGATTAGGAGTTCTAAAAGTTGATATATGATAATATTCTGTTGATCACTCTATACCTTATTTTCCTTTTAATTAAATTGTAAGCTACTGGAAATATACATAGAGCTAATAGGGATATTTTTCAGAGTACAAAGGATGCTATTTCCTCAGAAAGAAGGAAATAGCATAAAATTAATAAGCATGATTAAATGCTTGTATATAATTAGAGACACAAATATGTATATCAAAAAAATATTACAAGAATTCCTACTTGATTTCTTCAAAAATTAAATTCTATTTCTAGTCATAATATCAGAAGCAGTATCATTCAAACGTGTCCTCTGTTTTACCTTTATTCTTTGTTTCCATTAAAAAAAATTCTTAAACATTTTTTAGACATTTATGTCAGGGTGCTGTTCAATATTTAATTTAACAATATTTGACATTCCTTTTATGATACTTTTGCTAATTATTTTCATTTTAATATAAATGGGTCTCAAATGACTAAAATATTAACATTAATATTGTAAATTAAATATTTGATGTTATGAAGCCAACATTTGAAATTACTCTTTTCTTTATGATCAATATAAAATACTTCAATTATAAAACATAATTGTCTTATTTATCAATAGATTTGGCCTGGTAGAAGAGGCAATTTATGCATTTACAGTGTTGAAGTTATTAACCAAAAAAGGAAAACTTTATCAAGATCATGCCTACAAAATGAAAATCTTACTATTTTCCACGAAAATGAAATCAGCATTAAATAAACTGCCTTTTCAAACTGGGAATTAGAAATAAAACATTTAAAACCCTAAGGACTTTTTGGATAACTTCAACAATTATATACTGATATAAGATCTGACAAACCTCCATAATGATGAGCATTTTTTTAGATAACAGATTATATAGTGCCATATAAAAATGCAGCAATGAGTTTTCTATGCACACATTCAAGTACACAAGAATTTTGTTCCATTATAATGCTGTGCAAGACATTACTGTCAAATAACAAGTCAAAACATTTTTTTCAATTATTACATAGGACTAGAAAGTGATCTTAAAAAATAGTACCTTTTTACTATACAATTTTATAATCTAACTGCAGTCATAGTGCAACTCTCTCTGTAATTTATGACTTAGTAATCAAGCATGTTTTGGCAAAGTAATTACAATAACTCACACCAAAAATGCATAATGCCAGTCCTTCAAAGTCCTCTGTTCTTGCTATTTCAAATTCCTGAACAGATCTTTCTAAAGAAATCTATATTTAGAGGAGTTTGGAAACTGAAACAAAGCATTGTTGAATGCAAGTGTGTATCAAGATGAAAATGTTGATGAATTATCTGTTAGCTTTATACTTGGAAGCATCCCTGGGTTCACTGCTAGGGTTACTCCAATCATCCGCTTCTGGAGTGGTTTTGTAATGTCGCCAAGCTGACTTATTAAAAACTGGTAGTCTTTCAAATGATTCACTTGATAGTGCCTAAAGAAAGAAACAGGAACAAAAACATTCCAAGTGGTTACAAGAAAATTCAATAAAGTGAGACAGATCATCATTCTAAATGAAGAAAGAGTGTACATGCTCAATACAGATTCATGGAACATGTATTTTATTTCATATTTTGTATTTTCAATCTTTATTTTACTTTTGTTTGTACTGCAGCATGTAGATTTGTATCTTCTTAGTGCAGATACATATTTAGTTACTGAAGCCTTACAATAAAATATATTCCAACTCAGATTTGGAATTTGTTTCAGTAATGAAACATTCAATTATCTTGTTAGCTGGAATTATGCTTTCTATCTCAATGTTTCCATTTAGGAAGAGCTTTATTGGAAAGAATAAACAGAGAAAAGTTTAGTAATGTTACAACTGAACTTTGTTACCAATCTGGTTCCAAAGGCCATTTTATTATCTATGAATAAAGAGTTCAAGAATATTGTTCTCAGAATGTGGAAAAATATTATCTTCAGTAAATCAGAATAACTTCTGGTACAAATGCATAGCAATAAAGCACTTGCCTTGACTCCAAAATATAATCAGCTATAAAACCTCAAAAGTTGGTAGAGTACATTCATAGTGTTCCCCTATAATAATCCATTATTACCTTCAAATAGATTACTGCATCTGTACCAACTCCTTCCATAGAATATAATTTGAGGTCACCTTGAAAATATCGAGCATAAAGACGAGAAATTGGCAGACCATACCCATATCCAGCCTAAGAAAAAAATCAGTAACAGAAGAATTAAAAAACCTGAAATGTTAATAGTGACAGAAGCAGGAATCTTCATAGAGATTCCTCTGTGTTTTTATAATTAAAACTACCTTCCACTATGAGAACAAAAAGCAATTGTTATACTATGCATCTATTCCTTTTTACATAAAAATGAAAATTACATGCATAAAATGGCAATTGCTCTTTTAACATATGTACCATAGAATCCCAGGCACATTTAAGGTATATATCAGGTCTAATAGACACTCCTTTCCTTTTATAAGTCTGTTAAATTGAGGCTTTATTATGTACGTGGAATTGACAAGTAGTGGCTTTCAAATACCTTTTTAATTCTCAGAACAGTATTAAATTATTTTCTTGTCTAAAATTCTGAATTTCACCCATGTGTTATCTTATCTATATTAACATCAATCTTATTGTCATTACAAGCAGTGTTCTCCCATACCCCTGACAATCACAAAATGGGCCACTCAGATCCTAGCTAAGATTCATGATTCAGAGACATTTTGAAACTGGGTCTCTTCTTTCTAAATAATACACCAATGATTCTTCATGTTTAACACTGTAAAAATCAGGTTTTTTTCTAGGAAAAAACACATTTATTTTATTTGTATGCCATCCAATTCCTAAAGGCAGCTAACAATCTCAACATAATATTTTTCTAAGACTTTGCTTAGTATCCTAAATTTTTTTAAAAAACCACAATTTTTCTGTCATTTTCTCCAAATCACTTGTTCTAATTATTGTTGCTGCATGTTCTCTTTTATGTTATGAATCAAGTGCCATCTAGAGATGCAAGAAAAATTATTTTACATGACTGTATTTTATTTTGAACCATTTCTACAAACTATTGTGTAATACATAAAATGAAGATTCCTCACAGCACAGACTATATTAAACTTTCAAACATATGTAGCAAAGAACAAATCTCAGCAATTTAAGTTTCAGTCCAGATTCTGTTTCCTACTGCAATTCTTTCACATGAATAACCTAATCCTCTTTCATGGCTTCTGCATTAATCATTGTGCAATGTTACATCTGCATCTATTCCAAGACTTTGCTTAGTATCCTAATTTTTTTTAAAAAATCGCAAAAATAGCTAATAGCTTTTGTATCCACAATAGAAAAGAAATGCAGAAAGGACAGGTTCCAGTGTAATTAGATTACAATTTATTATGGTCAGTAATACTGCAGCTATGCTGATATAATATTTTTCCAACATTTTTCATAGCAGCTGTAAATACAATTATATTTTAACTTCTCTTTCTAAAGTTATATCATAATTTTCTACAGGCAGCCCTCAACTTACAACCACAATGGAGCCCAAAATTTCTGATGGTAAGCAAGGCAGTTAAAGTCATTTTATGACGTTTTTGCCACAGTTATTAAGCAAATCACTGCACTTCTTAAGTGAATCATGCAGTTGTTAAGTGAATCTGGCTTCCCTCATTGTCTTTGCTTGTTGGAAGCCAGCTGAGAAGTTACGAATGGTAATCAGATGACCTTGAGACAGTACAACTGTCATAAACACATGTCAGTTGTGAAGCACCTAAATTTTGATCACATGAACATAGGGAGGCTGCAACGGTCATGTGAAAACGGCTATAAGTCGCTTTTTGCAGTACTGTTGTAACTTCGAATGGTCACTAAATGGATGGTTGTAAATTGAGGACTATCTGTATAATCTATCCTGTCTATTCATCAAAGCCATAAGTCACAAGTTCATTTTTTCATTTTCAAATGAAACCATTACAGGTTTTCAGTCACCAACAAATATACATTATTCTATATTCTATATTTCTTTTCTCTAATCAATATCAAACAGAATAGAGCTGGTAGGGAGCTTGGAGGTCTTCTAGTCCAACACCCTGTTCAAGCAGGAGACCTTATACCAGGGATGGTGAACCTATGGCACACGTGCCGAAAGTAGCACACAGAGCCATCTCTCCGGGCATGCCAACCATCATCTGTTGCTCTTCTGGGCACACGAGAGCCAGCCAGCTGGTCTTTGCACACGTGGGATGCAGGAAACCGGAATACCGGGTGACCAGTGCACATGCGCACGCCGGAAACCGGCTCAGCTTCCCGGTATGTATATGCGTGCCAGGGAACTGCTCTTCCGGTTTCCGGAGCCCCCATGTGTACATGCCGGGGAGCTGCTCTTCCAGTTTCTGGTGCTCTCGCGTGCTCGCGTGCTCCCGTTTCAGCACTCGGTGCCGAAAAGGTTCACCAACACTGCCCTATACCATTTCAGATAGGTGGTCGTCCAGTCTTTTCGTAAAAACCTCCAGTGATAAAGCACCTACAACTTCTGAAGGCAAAGCTGTTCCACTAGTTGTCTTCACTGTTAGGAAGTTACTTTAATTCCAGGTTGCTTCTCTCCTTGATTAGTTTCCATCCATTGTTTCTTGTCTTGCCTTCTGGTGCTTTGGAAAATAAATTGACCCCCTTTTCTTTGTGGCAGCCCCTCAAATCCTGGAATACTCCTATCATGTCACCCCTACTCCTTCTTTTCTCTAGATGGGCCATATACAATTCCTGCAATCGTTCTTCATATGTTTTGTCTCCAGGCCCTTAAGCATCTTAGCTGCTCCTCTCAAGATGTCTCAACATCTTTTTTGTAATGTGATGACCAAAGCTGGATGCAGTCTTCCAGGAGTAGTTTTACTAAAGCTTTATAAAGTGGTACTAATACTTCACATGATTTTGATTGTATGTCGCTGTTTATACAACCAAGGATTGTATTACCTTTTTTGGCTGCTGCCACAGACTGTTGGCTCATGTTTAAGTGATTGTCCACTAGGACTCCAAGGTCCCTCTTACAGTTATTGTTTTTGAGCCAGGTTTCACTTAATCTAGTTTACATTTTGACACATACATAGTTTGGTTCCCCTGTGGGCATAAGCAAACATATGACACACTCTGCAAGTTACTATAGTGTCAGTCTCTATTTCCATGACTTTCTTTGGTTGTTTGTTAAAAAATTAAAAATTTCTAAAAATTGAATATTTTCCCTGCTGCAAATATCAGTTTACAATAATTTACAAGAGTTCTTGGCCTTTTGTTCTCTATCTTGAAAAATTCACCACTATCTTCCCTGTTTTGAAGTGTCTGTCTCTTTTTCCATGTTTATTTTTTTCTCTTAGATTGTTAAGAATTTAAAAAATTCTAAAGAATTCAAACGTAAACTGTTTAATTTTTAATTTTAAAAAATTAAAAATTTTAAAAAAATTAAATTGAAAAATGATTTTTTATAGAAAAAGGAATTTTATTTAAAAAATTGAAATAAAAGAGATTTTTAAAATTTAAGAATTTACAAGCGTTCTTGGCCCTTTATGAAGTGTAATATGCACTTCTTTTTTGTTGGAAATCAATAAAATCAACTAAGTTAGTTTATTCATCTCAGCAAGAGCTGTCAATTTAACCAACCATTTTTCCATATTAGGTAGTGTAATATTGCAGATATGTGCTATATAAAGGTGACTGCATTTATTTCACAACTCAAGTAGAATTATGAATACTTTGTTAAAGAACTTAAAGTCCTTTAGAAACATTCAATTTGGTTTGTGCTACTAATATTACTTACTATCATAAGAGGGAGAGAAGGAAGGATAAGTTCAAAATGTATAAATATCCATGTCACTAGATAGTTTTATTATTCTGACTTCACTTTTACCTGAATGTTTACTGAATGGTACTCCATTAAGAATTTCATTCAAACAGTTCAAGGCTGTTTCTTATTTTAAATTCTGTTATTTTCCCCAATACTGAAACAAAGCCACAGAATTCATGTTCAGCACAACTGAAAATTGTGAGCATACTGTTTTCATGAAATGTATGGAAATGGCAACATGGAAAGTAATCACATTCCTGTTATACAAACATTATAAACTGATGCATGCATTTGACAACTGATAAACAAAAAATACAAAATATAAAAAAGTCAGAAAGAATTCTACAGGAATACATGAGAGTTACTGGACTAATATTGCCATGTTTCTTTTGTCACCCTTATGAAGGCTAAAACATAAGTATCTGTAGAATTGCTGGCAAACATTAGGTATTACATTTTGCAAATTTTTAAAGTATGTTTTCACTACATATCCCATATTTTGATTTTAAATTTAATAACACATTAATAACCTAAACATTAATACCCTATAATTTAGACTCTATTACAGTGTTGACAAACTCAAGGCCTGTGGGCTGGATTCGGCCCATGAGGTGGTTAGATCTGGCCCACGAGTCTGCCCTGCAAACAGCAAAGGACCGGCCTGTGGCGCCTTGGCCTGGCCCAGGCCAAACGGGCACTGAGCTGCCATTGGGGCCAGACTGCGGCCAGCCTTAGATTCTGTGCCATCGCCTTGGCCCCATCCCCTGGGTGTGCGCACAGGGCCTGGTGGGGACTGCGTGCTGAGCGCTGCACTTCACCCAGGAGGCCAGCCCTCGCATGCTCAGAACCTCCTGTGCTCATGCCCAGGGGGCGGGGCTGAGGTGGTGGCACAGATCTAAGGCTGACCACAGCCCAGTCCATATGGCCAACACTGGGTGGCAGATCAGTGCTGCACCTCCACCGGCACCTCCATGCCCCCACTCGCCGGCCTTTCAATGGGAGCTGAGGTGGGGGGCTGAGAAAAAGAAACAAGCATTGCAAAAAAAACAGCTTTTGTTAATTTGCACTTTGCTACCTACCAGCACAGAAGTTTGAGAGAGAGAGAGAGAGAGAGAGAGAGAGAGAGAGAGGGGTGGGTGGGTGGGCAGGGGTGTGGTGTCTCACTCCTTGCAGCCCCACGCCCTCAACAAAGACCTTCTGCCGATGGTAGGCTGCAAGCTAACAAAAGCTGTTTTTTTGCAATGCTTGTTTCTCTTTCTAAACCCCCAGCTCCGGAGAAGACTGCAAAAAGCTGAAAAACATACAAGTGCACAAGTCTGGGAGAAGTGAGCTGAAAACCACACTGAAGCAACGATCCGAGAAGGGACAGGAAAGACAAAGAAAAACAAGGAGAGAGGGGAAGAGAGCAAGGAAGGGAAAACAAGGGAAGAAAGAAGAAAGAAAGGAAAATGAAGGGGGAAGCAAAAAGAAGGAAAGGAAAGGAAAGGAAAAGAAAGGAAAGGAAAGGAAAGGAAAGGAAAGGAAAGGAAAGGAAAGGAAAGGAAAGGAAAGGAAAGGAAAGGAAAGGAAAGGAAAGGAAAGGAAAGGAAAGGAAAGGAGGGGGGGAGGAAGGAAAGATTATAATGAGAGGGAGTCAGATTCTGAGGGAAGTCCTGCCTTAGCACTTGGCCACCAGCAGCCCTGCTGCCCTTTCGCCATCCCCTTGTCCCCTCCTCCTGATCTTTCCTGGTGGTCTCCCATCCTATTCCTGAGGATGCTTTGGTTACAAAATTGGGTCTCCTCGGAGAGGGAGTGGGCCTCCCTCTGACCCACACTTTGCCCTCCTGCATACACCATGAGCAATGTGCCCAAGGACAGCGAACACAGCAGCAGCAGCCTTGAGGAGGAGTTAAGCGCAGCCGGATACCCCCTCAGGGAAGCGGGGCTGGGCTGTGGGGTCCCAGTGCCCTGGGAGCTTGAGGGCCAGACTGGGCACCTGCCCTCCCCTGCTGTCCGGGGGTCCTTTGCGTGGCCTGAGAGGGATGGTGAGGCTCCTCTTGAGGACAAGGGTTTGGCACTCACCCTGGTCTCACCTTCCTCTGCTGGAGACAATGGATCCCCCCAGACCTGCCTGGGCCACCACAGGCACCCTTCGACATGAGTGATGTTGAGCTAGCCATGTAATGCCACCCTGGTCACACCCACCACAGCCATGCCCATCACAGCCCCCTGAGGTCAAGCACAACCCTGATGCAGCCCTCAATGAAATCGACTTTGACACCCCCGCTCTATTATGTATGTATTATTATGACATCTCAAGTGAAGAGTCTGCGTTCATATTACAAACTCTTATTCCCTTAATGTGCTTTATGTTGAAAAACAATCTGGGGAACATTTTAGCTTGCAGAAAAGAACTTACCAAAGGTACAGCTCTTGATGGCTCCAAATTAGGCCTGGGAGCAGTTGAATACATATAATTAAAAAGGCGATCTATTTTTCTCAGAGGTACACCACCACCTTTATCACTTATCTATAAAATAAAACCAGAAATTGATATAACACAATGTCCTTCAAGGAACTAAAAGAATATACCATATCTGTCTACAATTTCCAATGGTTAAATTTATAGATCTAGTGTAGAGAGATTGAGACGCAGCAATTCCAAAACATAAAATAAATTCATCATTCATGAAGTAAGTCCAATATCTAGCCTCCCTATATTGATAAACACAATCCTAACTATAGTTTACTGAAAAGCAGGTGGCCCATGTTAGAAAAGCCTGCTCAATTCATCAAATAGCTATAAACTAAAATGAACATGTAAATAAGTATTCAGGGAGCCAAATAATCATAATAATTTGAAATAAAATTTTATCTAAAAGAAAATTAATACCTATATCTTGTCATAAAAATTTCTCAAGGTCTGTTCCCTTTTATGTTAACTACATTATTTACAAAGGTACTCAACATATCAGTTGTTTTCTACATTGGTTAACAAATAAAACAAGATTTTTTACATTTTAGTTTATTATTTACCTTTATTGATAGGTCTTCTTTTCCCAAAGTGACTAATGTTTTAATTGATGGATAGTTTTTACATTTACTTTCATGTAGCTCCACTGTAGCTCGCATTGAATTCTGCAATTTGAAGCAAAACTTTTAACTTCTTAAAGATGCTTAATTCATGTTAGTAACAACACCAGAAATTTTTACAAATTCTGGTCATCTTTTAATTTAATACTATGAACTTCTCTATCATTTATATAAAATTTTAAAAAAAGACAGTAACCTGAATGTTTTCATTATAAAGCATTCAAGTGTATAAATGACACTTTCTAAACATTTTTTCTTGTCATGCAAAAGTATGTATTTGTTAGAGAAGAGCATATTTCTTTGTACAAAAATTACTGCAATTATAATAAAGCCTAATCTTATTAATGTAATTGTATTTTTAAATTGGAGCTCAAACTGTGTTGTGAGCAAAAAGCCAGCTTGCTTGGCAGATAGCTGTAGACATATAATCCATATGTTCATGAGAGATATCCTTTGTCATGTCCCTAGAAAGATACCCCACCACATTTTTCTATTTAAAGTATATAAAATATTGCTCTAAATTGCTCTACTTTTAAAACCAGGACAAAGTTTGCTGGACCAAAGCTGAGAAAAGAGAAAAATTATTTCCAAGAGCTTCAATTTAAAGTGTCAGATTTCATGGGGGGAAAAGAACTGTAAAAATTTGAAAAGGTACTTTCAGTATTAATTCTAAGGAAATAATTAACAAATCTCGTAAGGGATTTTCATTGAAATTTTGATATTTCTTTCTCTGTGCAAGCTCAGAAATTTTGTTTATGGATGTCTATTTATTTATTTATTTGACAAGATTTATAGATCACTTCAGTTAGAAACATTTAACATATAGCAGATACCTGGCTAAACCTACAGAGTATACCAAGTGAATTGTACTCATTGATCCTAGTCTCATCAGATGTTCTTCACAATAGCAATCCTTTTTTTATGCATGTTAGACCTCAGACCTGAAACCTGATTAAAATGGGCCCAGATAATCAGCTTTTCCAGATCTGAAGCCTCAATAATCTTCCTCCAAAAGAGGAGGTTGCATTGTGTATTACTGTCTAAGATGTCCAGATTAAGCAATGGTTTCTTGTGGGGAAGGTGCCCTTCAAGGAAGATGCTGTCCCTCTTCACTCACAACAGGATAAATTTACTACTGTTCTAATCCAGGCACTACTCATTTCCTGGGGTTTTCACCACCCAAAAGTGACAGAAATTCAGACTTCATGTGGCTGATGCTGCAGAAAAACGTATTCACTTCTTTTATGCCACATAATAAATCTGGTATAATTTGGCATATTTACTTCCTGTAATATGAAATATTTCTGTATCTAAAATTAGATATACAAAGTTATCTTTATTTTTAAATTTAATGTTGACATCATTTTTCTTTCTTGTTATTAGTTTATATTCCAGGGGTAGGCTGATACCTCTAACTACACCTTGATGTCATGTGAGCAGGAGATTATTCTATGGGAATTAATTTAGATTTGCCTTTTAATCATCAGAAAAGCAAAATAAGGTATGAGAGCCATATGCTTTTTATATACCAGGATTTAAAAAGTGAATGCCAAGATGGGGCACCCCCTGAAAATTAGGTGAGGCAGCAGGAATTACCAAATCACTATTCCAAACCAGAAAGTAGGGCCAAGATATGAAGACTCAAAAACTTCTTGGAGGTGAGGTTTGCAACCTTCATGCATCCATTCCATGGGCTATCTGATATTAACTATTTTCATGAAATAACAATAAATGAAACAGGAGATGTGATTTTCCAATTTCAGATAATGAAACATTTAGCATCTAAAAGTTTCCCCATGTTGTCAAAATCTGTTGCTGAAGTCAGACTTTTAATTAGCATGCACAATTTGCCATTAAAGACAATACTGAATTCAAAGGTATATGCAGCTATATTCAGGGTGGAGTGTGTTAACACTATTTCTGGCAAACTCAAAAATAAGCCAAATAATATCTATCCCCTTCCCCTGATGTTAGTTTACTCACCTTAAATAATTCGAAAAGCATATGAAACAAATGCGAGGGTACATAGACAACCTGAATGGGCCTGCCTGGTGCTTTAGCTAAAAAGCAAATAAAACTTTTAACTGAGAATTAAAGTTAAATTTAACACAAACAACTGTAAATTTTCTGATTTATATTATTTACTAGAAATGTACAACAGCTAAAAATTAAATTAGCTCTTTAAAGAAGGTTATAATACTAGAAAATATTCAAGGAAAGAGAAATGGACAACCTGCAGCAAGGGAATAGATTTAATTACAGCAGTAATGGCTGCACCATCATAGGAGCTGAAGGACCAAACTGAGGACATGATTCCCCTGGAGAAAATGTATGTGGCTGCTAAGTTGTTACCAACTGGATGACACATAAGTAATCAATCTATCAAATCAAATCCAAAAGAAAGAAATGGTGGAATGGAAACAAAAGTATTTTCTGCACCATAGAAAACTCTGACACAGTTCTCACCTAAAAATAAATTCAGCAATTAATTTTCATTTAAATAACAATTTCTTGCAATCCATACATTGACAGATACTTAATATTAAAAAGCAATCATATCTGTATCTGTACCATTGAATTCTTCAATTTCCAAATCAGGTGCTACTTGATAATACTGCTCACACAACATCTTGGCAGTTGCAAAGGCATCTGTTAGGGAAAAGTAACAATATATATCATGTGATTGTGAGTAGATAACAGTATATTATATACTGCAAAATTTAGAATCTGCAAGTTATTCTCCTCTTTAAACAAAACCTGTAAGATTCCAAGTAATGTGAGAGGTGTGTAACTGAATCTCCTAATATCTTTACTTTAAATCTACTAAGGGAGAAGCTAGTCATACATACGTACATGCATACGTACATACGTACGAACATGAGTGAATGAATGAATGGAATTCCTTTTTGATTCCAGTTTTTAATGCTGATTTTAAAACTGCATTTTTTTCTGCCTGTATAATAATAAAAACTATTTTAAAAGATCTGTGTCAGACAAGAAAGCAAAACTTTTGCCACGTTCAAAAAATTTAACATACAGTATTACTCACATTTACCTCTATTAAAGTCAATGGGAACAATTCTTTATTAGGCATATGTAAGATTGCACACCCCAATTTAAGAACCAAAAATGCACGTTAATAAAAGCTTCAAATTTCAAAGCTATTCCTGCACCTTTTATGAAAGCTACCTGTGTTTCTCTGAAAATATGACCCACTCCAAAAATAAACCCTAGTCTGATTTTTGGGGGTGGGCTTAATATAAACCCTACTCCAAAAATAAGCCTGGGGCAATGGGCGTGGCCAGCACAAGACGCAGAGAGCACACGGGGATCGACAGTGTCTGGAAGCAGTGTCTGCAGCCTGCTGGCCCCTTGGTGCAGCACAGAAGTCTGAGAGAGGAGGCAGAGGGAGGAGACAGGTGATCCGGGTGTGTTGTGCAGCTGCCTGACTCGCGGGAGGCTTTCACGGCAGCAGGAAGAGGCAAGTGGGGGGAGGCAGGCACCCTGTGTGGCAAGCCAAGACATGGTGGGATGTAATGGGTGGCTTGTTGGGATTGCCTGCCTCCCCTTCCCCATGCCTCTGCTTCCGCAGTGCACTTTTCACCCAGAGGGAAACTGGAAGCTTTGGCTGCTTGCAAATGGGGCACTTTGAAACAGAGCTAATCGTTCCGTTTCAAAGCACCCCATTTGCAGTCTCCCTCATTTCTCCATCCAGGTGAAAAGTATGTCTGCCCTGGGAAGCCCTGTTGGCCGCGGGGAAGCAGATGGTGGGAGGGATCGGTTGGCCGTAAAATAAGACATCTTCCATAAATAAGACCTAATGGGTCTTTTGGTGTTTATGTGTCTTATTTTCGGGGAAACACGGGTATCTTAAAAATTGTAGACAAAGGAATTATTGACATCTCACTCATAATGAAGATATACAATACAGCCCAAGGGAATAGTTATTTCAATAATCATGGATTTTCCAGTGCAGCTTCATAGTTGACAAACCTATTTGAACAAGGAAATGGTTATTTAAACCAATTAATTTATTTCCAATATTCAATGAATATAACAAGCACAAAAATGTAAATGATAGGTCTCTAGATCCTACCAATGTATTTTTTTTAATTTTAAAAACAAACTTTATTAAATTTAAAAACATTAAAAAAAGAGAAAATACACAAATTTTCTCAATCATAAAATTACATAATCAATACACAACAACGCAAACAAACTAAATACATGTGATTATATATACACATATATACAGTGACTTATTTACCTATTCTATCTATCTGACGGTGCTTCTTTGTTACGTTAATTTCCCCTAATTTTTTGTCTTTACCCTTTTTTCCTTTGATTTATCCACTTGTACCATCTATTCCATACTATAAAATATTTTGAGTCTTCCTTGTCTTTTAATTCTAGAGTTAATTTATCCATTTCTGCACATGTATAAATTTTTTGAATTACTTCCTGATCTGTTGGCAAACGACCTGTTTTCCACAATTGTGCTAGTGCCAGTCTGGCCGCCATAATTATATGTAGTGTTAAATATTTTATGTCTTTTCTAATATTCCCTTTAATCATGCCTAATAAGAAAACTTCTGGTTCTAATTCAATTTCTTGGTCTATTATTTCTAGTATCCATGTTTTTATTTTTTTTCCAATATTTCTTTATTTCTGGGCAAAGCCACCAAGCATGGAAGAAAGTACCCTGGGCTTGTTTACATTTCCAACAAACAGGATTTACATTTGGGTACAATTTCGCTAGCCTCGAAGGAGCCAGATACCATCTGTACCACATCTTATAATGATTCTCCTTATATGCTACCGATATTGTCATACTGTAATTGTTTTCCCATAACCTTTTCCATTCTTCTAACTGTATGTTGTGCCCGATGTTCTTTGCCCATGCTATCATCTGTCCTTTAACCAGTTCTTCTGCCAAATCAAATTCTAGTAAGTATTTATAAATTTTTGAAATTAGTTTTCCTTCTTTGGATTCTAATAATTTGTCTAATCTGTTTGGTTTTGGATCTATTCCTCCCTCCTCTTGATCTTTTCTGTATCTTATTTTTATTTGTGAATAGGGCCACCAGTTTATTGATATTCCTTGTTCATTGAGTTCTTCCCTTGTTTTCAATACTCCTTGTGAATCTAATATTTCTCTGTATCTTAACAGTTTTTGTTTTACTAATATATTGGGGTGTGTTATTGCTTCTATCGTTGATAATCAGCCAGGAACTTTCATATAGTGTTTGCTTTTTATCTCTTGCCATATGTCAATTAATTATTTCCTAATAATATGGTTATTAAAATGTTTGTATATTTTATTTCTAGGGCTCCATAAAAAGGCATGCCATCCCTTCATTAAATCGTGACCTTCTAAATTTAATAATCTTTGATTTTCCAGGGTTACCCATTCTCTAATCCATGTTAAGCTAGAGGATTTATAATATTTTTCCCATGCCAGGAGTCCAAATCCGCCTCTGGTTTTGTCATCTTGTAATATACTTAATTTAATTCTTGATTTTTTTCCCCTCCCACACAAATTTTGTAGTTATTTTGTCCAAATTGCTAAAGAATTTCTTATCTAATTTTATTGGGATTGTTTGGAATAAATAAAGGAGTCTTGGCAGTATATTTGATTTTATCGCTGCGATTCTCCCCAACAATGACAATTTTAATTTCCCCCATTTTTCCAAATCTTCTTTTATTTTTTGGACCAAAGGTCCATAGTTATTCTCTTTTATCATTGTACTTCTGGCTGTCAAATTTATCCCTAGGTAATTCACTTTTTTGACTACCTGCAATCCTGAGTCTTTTGCTAATTTCTCTACATGTTTTGCTATTATATTTTTTGTTATCATTTTGGTCTTTTCCTTATTAATTTTTAGACCCGCTACATTTCCAAATTCCTCAATTTCATTCATTAATTTGGGTGTTATTTTTATTGGGTCTTCTATGAAGAAGACAAGGTTGTCCGCAAAGACTTGGACCTTGTATTCTTCTTTTTTTACCTTTAATTTTACTAAAGGATTAAAGACGCCTGGAGAGTAGTTGAAGGACCAACCGCTCTGAATCCGACCGAACACTGGTGAGGTCTCATATTAAGACCTACCTAGTGGCGATAAAAGCGGCGAAATCTAGCTATTTTGCCGCTCTTATAGCGTCATCAGATAATCGCCCAGCCGCCCTGTTTAGGGTGACCCGCTCCCTCCTCCATCTGGAAGCGCGGGATGATCCCTTGCAGGGTCGAGCTGAGGATTTTGTGCAGTATCTGTATGACTAAGATCGCTCAGATTCGGGAAGGCCTGGCCTCTGACTGGGTAAGTCCGGACGGGATAACTGAGGCAGGTCTTGAGAGTGTTATCTGGGAGGAGTTCGATCCTGTGGCTCCCGAGGACGTGGACAGGATCCTGGGATGGCTGAACGCGACCACATGTTTATTGGACCCGTGTCCCTCCTGGTTGGTACTGGCTTCCCGGGAGGTTACACGAGGCTGGCTCCAGAGGATTGTTAATGCTTCTTTGAGTGAAAGGGTCCTGCCGGCCGCTTTGAAATAAGCGGTGGTGAGGCCCCTCCTCAAGAAGCCCTCTCTGGATCCGGCTGTATTGGCTAACTATCGTCCAGTCTCCAACCTTCGCTTTGTTGCGAAGTTGTTGAGAGTGTGGTGGCGCGGCAGCTTCCCCGGTACCTGGATGAAGCTGTCTATCTAGACCCGCTCCAGTCCGGCTTCAGGCCTGGGCACAGCACGGAAACAGCATTGGTCGCGTTGGTGGATGATCTCTGGAGGGCTCGGGATAGGGGTTGCTCCTCTATCCTGGTCCTGTTAGATCTCTCAGCGGCTTTTGATACCATCGACCATGGTATCATGTTGCACCGGTTGAAGGGGCTGGGGGTGGGGGGCACCATTCTGCGGTGGTTCTCCTCCTACCTCTCTGACCGGTCGCAATCTGCGTTGACAGGGGGGCAGCAGTCGACCCCGAGGTGCCTTGCGTGTGGGGTGCCACAAGGGTCGGTCCTCTCACCCCTTCTGTTCAACATTTATGTGAAGCCGCTGGGTGAGATCATCCGTGGCTTTGGGGTGGAGTTCCATCAGTACGCTGACGATACTCAGCTGTACATCTCCACCCCAGGCCACCCCAACGATGCCCTTGAAGTGATGTCCCAGTGCCTGGAGGCCGTGCGGGCCTGGATGGGGAGAAACAGGCTCCGACTCAACCCTTCCAAGACCGAGTGGCTGTGGCTTCCGGCGTCCCGATATAGCCAGTTGGTGCCATCGCTGGCTATTGGGGGCGAATCACTGGCCCCCACGGAGAGGGCTCGCAACTTAGGCGTCCTCCTGGATGCACGGCTGTCTTTAGAAGAGCACGTGGCCAGGGGGGCTTTTTATCAGGTTCGCCTGATACGCCAGTTGCGCCCCTTTCTGGATCGGGACTCCCTACGCACGGTCACTCAAGCACTCGTCACTTCCCGCCTGGACTACTGCAATGCTCTCTGCATGGGGCTCCCCGTGGGGTGCACCCGGAGGCTAGAGTTAGTCCAGAATGCGGCCGCGTGGGGGATTATGGGAGCGACGGGGCGCTCACATATGACACCTCTCTTGTGCGAGCTGCACTGGCTTCCTGTGGTCTTCCGGGTGCGCTTCAAGGTGTTGGTGACCATCTTTAAAGCGCTCCATGGCTTAGGGCCGGGGTATCTGCGAGACCGCCTTCTGCCACAAATAGCCTCCCACCGACCGGTTCGCTCGCAGAGAGGGCCTCCTCAGGGTGCCGTCGGCCAGACAGTGTCGGCTGGCGACCCCCAGGGGGAGAGCCTTCTCTGTGGCAGCACCCGCCCTCTGGAATGACCTACCCCCTGAGATACGCATGATAACAGACCTCCAGACTTTTCGTCGGGCCCTGAAAACACACCAATTCCATCTAGCCGGGCTGGCTTGATCCCATCCTCTCAGTTTTAATTGAATTCGGTTTTAATTGGGTTGTTTTTAATATCTTGGGCCGAAATTATTTGTTTTTTAAATTGTTTTTAAATTTTATATGCAATGTTTTATCTTGGCTGTACACCGCCCTGAGTCCCGCAGGAGAAGGGCGGTATAGAAATAAAATAAAATAAAATAATAAAATAAAATAAAATAAAATAAAATAAAATAAAATAAAATAAAATAAAATAAAATAAAATAAAATAAAATAATACAATACAATACAATACAATACAATACAATAAAATACAATAAAATAAAATAAAATAAAATAAAATAAAATAAAATAAAATAAATAAATTTGACCTAATTCTAATTAGCAAGTTTTCCAGAGTCATAATAAAAAGTAAGGGCGACAATGGGCAGCCCTGCCTTACTCCTTTATTTATTCTAAAGAATTTTGTTGGGTCTCCATTTACTAATATGCTTGCCTTTTGATTCTTATATATTGATATCATTCTTGTAAATTTTCCTCCGAATTTCATATTTTTAATTTGATGTATCATAAACTGCCAATTAACTTGGTCGAATGCTTTTTGTGCATCCAGAAATATCATTGCTACCTGTCTTTCTGGATGCATCTCATAGTATTCTAAAACATTTATTACCATTCTTATATTATTTTTTATTTGTCTTGTGGGCAAGAAACCATTCTGAAACCGTATTCTATTATTTAGTATTGTTTTCATCCTATTTGCAATTATGCTCATGAAAATTTTATAATCGGTATTTAATAAGGAGATCGGTCTATAATTTTTTATTAATGTTGTATCTGCTCCTTCTTTTGGTATCACGGAAATATATGTTTCCCTCCATGTATTTGGTAACTTTGCCTCCGTCAATGCCTCATTGTATGTTTCTAATAATATCCCATTTAGTGAGTCCCCTAAACTTTTATAAACCTACCAATATATTTCATTGAGGCATTTTAAAAAAATGAACCCGGAAGTGTCGCGGTGAGACTGGTTGGGAAAACACCAGGCTCTAATGAGCCTGGCGAAAACTCAGCCAGACGAACCGCTGTTGGGGGGTCTTTGGACCAGAACTGTCCTGTAGGGACAGTGAAGAAGGAGAGGCATCTCTGTTGGCTAAAGAGGAACAGGCAAGTTCCTTGAAAAGCCAGAGAAAATTCTTCAATCCAACTGCGGAGGCAGCGGACATTGCGAACCGCCATGAAGCTGGGGCATCCGGAATAAGAATTGTGCAGGAGCGAAGATTTGAGTGGAGATTTGAGTGACTGGCCAACTCACAGGTAATAAAGGAAAAAAATTGGAAAATTTTAGAGTTACCCTGGCATGGAAATAGCGGCTAAATAGCGTTGGGGGAAGATAATTGATAGAGAAGTCAGAAAGCAGAAGCGAAAGCACTAAAGCCCAAAATGGAATTGGATACTTAAATTTTAAATGGGGATATAGAATTTGGAGAGACTAAATTGACTATAAGAAAAGAAACCCAAAAGAAAATATCTTTGGAACAGGATAGGATATAAACTGTTTAGAAAATTTTGAACTTTAAAAGAAGATTAAAGAATGAAGAAAAGCCTGTAATAGAAAAGCCTGGCTAAAGATTTTAAATTGAACTTGAACTGGAGTGTAAAATTGGAATTTGGACTTTGTAAATTCGGATTGGACTATAAACTGATTTGGTGCATATAAAGGTAAAAAAGAAGAAGAAAACTTTAAACTAGTAAAGATGTTAAAGTGGATTGCAAACAAAATGGATACTTTTTAAGTTACTGATTGGAATTGTGGATTGTAGAGAGACATCTTCAGGAGAAACAATATAATTACAACACCAAATTTTTTCTCTGGAAAAAACTCTGAACTTTGAAAGGAATAACAACAGTGAGGGAACCTTGAACTTTGAAAGCGATAACAGCTGGACTAAGGAGGGTTTGTTTGTCTGCAAGTGGCTTGACTTTGATGATTAAAAAAGGAGGATTACAATGCAACTTTAAATTGGAATAATATTAACTCAGAAAGAACAAAATGGTGCAGGAACTTAAGGAAATGATGAAAATGATGTACTTATCACTGAAAAGGGAAATAAGGGAAATAACTACGATGTTACATGGAAAACAGAAATCTGATGATTCAAAAACTGAGTCAGAGCACATTCAAGTTGACAAGGAAATAACCAATGAGAAGCAAGAAAGAGAGACTGACAATAAAGAAGAAGGCAAAGACCAAGAGATTGACTATGGAAAATCAAATGACTATGTGGGTAGGAATAATAAAAAGGAGAACTTTAAAGATTACATTGGGATTAACAATGGAAAAATAGAAAAGGGGGAAAGAGACAAAGAAGGAAAAGAGCGGGGAATGGAAAGAATATAAAAAATTTAAATGATTACACTGGGATTAACAGTGGGAATACAAGAAAGAAGGAAAAGGGATGGGAAACAATGGGAAATATAGGGCAAAATAGAACAATTTATGATTTTAAAATACAAAATGATTACATTGGGATTAACAATGGAAAGATAAAAGGGAAAAGAGATGGGAAATAATGGGAAATATAGGACAAAATATGAATTGAAGTAAAATTTATAGATGAAGTGAATGTTAGAAAAAAGATGAAATTGTGATACTAATTAAGTAATTTAAAATAATGGAAAATTATATGGATGTACGAATTAAATGAAAGAAGATTTAGAAATACGTTTTACTTAAAATTAGAGAAATGGTAATGATTGGAATATTTTTGATTGTATTGTTGGAGCTTATAAATATTTTTAATTGCATATTTGAATTAATTAGATTGTGGTGAAAATAGAAATGATTAAGATGTGGTTTGAAGAGTAAATATATACTTTTGACAAAGTATTTGAAAATTAGAGATAAGATTTAAGGAAGCAGCTTGGTTTATTATTATTATATAAAGAGAAAAACTGTTATACAATTAACTAATTTTTATTAAGATGTTGGAGTGCATTATTTGGAATAAGATATAAGGAATATATGGTATAAAATGTTTTGATTTATTATTTTGATATGAAATGAATGATTGTAATATTAGGAACTATGTTAAAGGAGATTTCAAATTTAAGGGGTTTACTATAGAGAGAAAGGGAAAATGGGATTTGGTTAAATTAGAGATAGGATGAATGGGTAATATTGATTTGAAAAAAAAAAAAGAAAAGAAAGGGGGGGAAAAAGGAAAAATAGAGAGAATAAATACTATGGCAAAAAGGGAATATATAAATTGTGTTGAAATGACTAAAAATTGTTTAAATTTGTGAACCGGCCAATACTCTGTTCAGAAAAAATATACTGTATGTGTGTCTGTCTATGTGTTTAAAAAAATAAAAAAAACTTTAAAAAAAATGAAATATTTTTATGAGTACTTTTACTACTATATTTTCCTAAGAAGAATATACACTTGATTATATTAAGTATGCTGCACCTCCATCTAGTGACAAAAAAGTCATCTGAATCAATTTTTTGCATAATCAAGCTAAGCAGTGTTTTTTATTTATTTAAACTGAGGAAGCTATTGCTTCTTCTCCAATATACTGGGAACACAAATAAATGCCATCATAAATAAAATACAACTTGCAATTATTTTATATAATAGAAATGAGTGTAATGCAAAGGGTAACGTGGTATTAGCTGTGGTGGCGCAGTGGTTAGAATGCAGTACTGCAGGCTAATTCTGCTGATTGCCGGGGGTTTGATCCTGACCATCTCAAAGTTGACCCAGCCTTCCATCATTCCAAGATCGATAAAATGAGGACCCAGATTGTTGGAGGCAATATACTGACTCTGTAAAACCGCTTAGAGAGGGCTGTAAAGCACTATGAAGTGGTATATAAGTCTTAGTGCTATTGCTATGTGAAATAAACACATTAAGGATTACAAAGAATTCTGAAGACAGAAAATTAGGAATAATATAATCTCATCAATTATGAGATATTAATGGAAAAAAGGTGGTGGATCAAATCCAAAGTGATGATTAATTACAAACAGGGCAAATATGTATAACTCACTGGAAAAGATAGCAAAGTTAAAGGCAGACATGATATTGCTTCTGAAGCTACTTTATTTGTGTCTTGGTTTAATCATTCAAATTTAGTCTGAAGTGGGTATGGAAATTTTGGGCTGAAAGAAAATGACTGCTTTTAAACTATGGTTAGCAGTAATGCAAGATCAAGCTATTAAACTACAGAAAAAAACAAATTTGTTTTGATGAAAACTAATATAGCTACTGACTTTATGATCAGAAACAGATGCAATCAACATTTGAAATGCAAAGCAAAATTATTTTTACTTTTACCTTCTACTACATCAGCCACATTACAAGTAGGATCAATGCTCCCAATATGTTTTGGATGAGCAGGATTGGTGACTCCACCAAAAAGCAGTGCTATGAAGATAAAACACAGAATTGAAATACTATTATTTTTTAAAGAATAAAAAATTATCAGTTTCTATTCCACGCAAAGGAAAAACAAACCTTGTTAAAAATCCATCATGAAGTAAATATTACTATTAATAAAGTATTAATATTAAAAAAAATGTGTTTCCAATGATTACGAAGATTGCGAAGTACAGACAAAACATACATTGGTAACTACTATGCTTAACACCCGTTCTAAGCCATGGGCTCTCCTCACTTTGTCAGCTATACCAGTGGAGAAATTACTGGTGTTTTTTATCAGGTCTACCCAAATATGGGACAGCGAATACTGCTTCCGCTTTTGCCTTTCAGCCCCAATCCAGGAGCCTTCGCAGGCAGTCGCTTTCATGGCGAACTATTTTTGTGTTAAATTTATATTTACTGACAAAGAAATAAAGGGAGACTAGTATAGATTTATTTCAAGCTATTTAGCTCTCGTCAGTTAGCCATACCTTTCTGGGATTCAAACCCGGCCTACTTACATATTAGGTAGATGTATTAACCTCTAAGCTGGTCAGCTATATCAGGGGAGAGATTGAAATAGATCTATACCAATATAAATTTAACACAGAAATAGTTTGTCACGAAAATGACCCTAACCCTAACCCGGTGTTTTATTTTCTGTGGGAAATGGGTCCAAATGGCTTTTTGAGTGTTTAAGGTTGCAAACTCCTGGTTTAGAGGTTAATATATCTACCCAATATGTAAGTAGCCCGGGTTCAAATCCCAGAAGGGTATGGCTAGCTGATGAAAGCTAAATAGCTTGAAATAGATCTATACTAGTCTCCCTTTATTTCTTTTTCGGTAAATATACATTTGACTACCATGCTTCTTTCTTCAGTAGTACTACTTAGACTTTTAATTCCTGCATACAACGTACTACAATACAGATTAGCCTAATTGCAGGTTGTATTGAGTAGATCCCCTTTACTCAATCTTTTAAACATGTCATGAACAATCATGCCATGATCCCAATGCTCCTCAAAAACATTCACAATCTCTTGGTTTTGAGATTTAGCATAAGGAAAGACTTAGAGAAAGCTTCTGTGGATCTTGTTTCTTAGTAGACCTGTACAGAATTGCTCTGTAATCTATACAGTGCCCAAGACAGCTTGATAAATTTTGATAAGATTGGCTTTATGCAAACTTAACGACAAATTCTGAAATCATTATTTTATGTCAAGCAGCACAAGTCTCACATGGCTTTGCCAATGCTGTATTTTATTAAATACACTTTAACCCTTATATTTCTGTTTTTAAAATAAAATGGTCTTACAGAACATCTTAATAAGCAGCCTTCAGATCAAACCTACTTAAAACTGGTATAGTTATGACCTACTTAATTTCCACTTGGGAGAGTAAGACAACCTACAATTATCTGAGTACATACATACATACCGATCATGCTATTCCCTTTGGGGGGTAAGCAAGAGTACAGAAAAAAAAGTAAGAAATAGTAAGACAAAGAAATTAAAGCATGAGAAAAGGAAACAGCTTTCCCCTCAATTATATACAGCATCACACACTGCCTTTTTGTTAAAAAAATTTTTTCGCTCCACACTACTATCGCCACATGAATCTTTCATAGAGGCAATAAAATTATGTCCTCTAGCTAACATTCACTCCAAATCATTCATAAACATAAACATATACATAAACATGGGGATACCACCAATCCTTGCCTTATTTTCTGCAGAATGTTGACCATTCCATTTATTTTTATGTGTTTTATTCCATTATTACTCTTATTGCATTCAGCAACCAAATTTCAAGTTCATATTTATTCCAGAAATCAAAAATAATTTATCAAATGCTTTCTCTAAGTAAACAAACATACGGCAAACTATATACTTATGTACTATAAACTGGCAGAAAATATTATTATAATTTGCCAAAAACAAAACTTGATCGGTATGGTCCCTGTCCAGAATAATGCTACACTTCACATATATATCTCTGCATCACCTCTTAAACCTTTTCAATCAAAATATTGCAAAAACCTTACTAATTATTTTGTAGATTTTGCATGCTGCCCGTTTTCCACGATCAGCAAGGGATCCCTCCTTTCTTCGTCATCCATCCAGGGTGACTGATAATTGTACTGTTATCCACCACTGTTTCTTCGACATTATTTTAATTTTTGTAATTCGTATTTTATTTTGTCCCTTCTTTAGCATTCTTTCTTTAATATTTCTATCCCATAATTTCTTCAATATTATCTTTCTTTATTCCCTCTTCTATTTTAACACCATGCCTTCCTGTCCTTGGCTCAGGTAGGGCAGTTTTGGAAAGTTGGGTTGGAAATCTAAATGTATTCACTTAAAGCCATTTATTACTGCTAACCACTACTAACTACTGCTCGTGATGATAATTCTATTAAGATTGATTAAGTTGTCTATTGAAAAATGTCAACTCAAGTGGGCTCAGTATCATTAAATTCAGTGGCATTTATTTCAGAATGTGCATGCATGAATTCACATTGCCCTATTCAAATATTTCCTGATCCATACTTGGAACTGCAGAGAGGGCAGCTTTATTTATTTATGCTATTAAGGATAAATTATTTATTCATTTAGTCAACCTATGATGGATAGGACACATATGTACACACACACAAAGAATGCTCAGAAATGTTAATTCAGAATATACAAATCCAAACATACATGTGTGTTCTTTAGAAATTCAAACAATTAACACATTCAATATCTATATCCAAAATTAAATTTCTACAAATGAGAATCAATGCTTAGAAAAAGAATTATTAATAAAATGAATAACATATCCAATGCTGATAGAAGACAATATCTGTAGCTCAGGCTTGAATGCATCCCAATATTACCATTTTTTTCATTTAAAAAAAAAATTCAGCCAAAGCAATCTCCCACATTCTAAAATATCAATTAAAGATTTAAATTTGGCTTCTTGAACCAAGAAGAGTTAAGGTAGCAGCTAACAGTAAAAAACTAAATTAGTTTTTTATGATGCATCGTAAGTGCATCATAAGTGCATAAAAATGCACTAGTTAAAACACAAAAAGGAGCAAGTATTTAAAAGAATAGAGATTACATATCTAAACATGATAACAGTTAGTGAAGATTCAAGAACTGATCCAAAGGCTTTGAAAACAGTGATTCAGAAGACATCTGGAATGACATTTCATCATTGGCTACCTGTCATGGTTAACTCCACATACAGATTCACTTGCAACCAGACAACTGTAATGGGAGGAGAGAGGGAAGGCATTGGAAAGTAAGGAATGTTTAGGAGGGAAATGAGAAATGGAAGTAAGCCGGCTGAAAGCCTGAGACTGACCTAACACTATAAGGTCATTCGGCTGGGACAGTCTGAGGCAGTCAGATCATTCCCAAATCAAAGTGAATGCAAATAGTAGACAGTGGGAGGTCCAGGAAACAAAAGAAAAGTTTACCTATGCTATTTTCCAGGGGAAATATTAGAACTAGTTTTTCTACTTCTGTAACTACATGAAATCTTCAGTAAAGTTATACTCTTGGTAAAAAAAATGTCCCAGGAGTTTTGCTGTCTAACCTGGTGGGTGGTTGACATTAAGCCAGATCTCATAGAAATAGCCTACCTGGATCCCACCAGGAGGTCAGCCCCAAGATGTTGGCTATGAGCAAAGACTCAGAAGAGAAGAAGAAGCTGGGAGAGGCCCCGGCTGAGGAAGGGCCAGCACCACTTCAGGCCGGAACAGGAGCGTACCCAGACAGCATGTGTCTGAAACCAAAGACTGAGAAGTCTGAGCAGCTAGCCACGGTGTCAGCCTCCGCTCTTTCATTGCTTATTGCTCAGCTGCCATGAAACGGGAGGGGGGGGAGCTATTGGGATTCTTGAGGGGGGGGAAGAGAGCTGGAGAAGAAGAAGGGGGAAACCTTGCTTCAGCATCTTCTTTGAAGTTGATAAGGGCTCAAGGTCAACGGTCGTGGCATAGCAGGAGGATGGCACCACAAGACGTGGCACCCACATGACCCCTGGGGAAATTGTGGATTGGATGATGGACGCTGGACAGATGGGGAGGGGATGCTTTCTATATGTAATTTTCGCGCCTTTGCTTCAGACCTTGCTTTTCTATGACTGCATTCAGTTCATACTCAGTAAAAGATACCTTTCTCTATGAAAATGAGTTGGGGTTTTTCTTTCTTGGGTAATGAAAGGAGGCTGTCCTGACATTAAGCAAGGTCTGTTTTTAACAGCCATCCCGGCAAAACTACCGTGGGGGCTGAACAAGCAATGTCTGATCAAGACAGCGACCTGGACCAGATGGGAGCTGCCGGCTCAGCAGCTTTGTCATCCCAACTGGGCGGAGAAGCAGTGGACTGGATGGCTAATTTACGGCTGGAAGAAGATTCGGAGAGAGCCAGATGGTCGATGGGGGTGGGAAGGCTGCCGGAGTTGGAGAAAACCCCCCACGGCGTAACAAGCACTAGTGGGAGAATCTGCCTGGATGCAGGAGCAGAAAGAAAATTTCCTGGTTATTCAGGCCCTGCAACTTTTGAGGGAAGCAGAAGAGAGCCATAAAAGCCAGGAAAGGTATGCATACTCTGCTGAGAGGGGGGGTGAACATCCCAGGTATGAAACGGAGGCAGCTGCTTATGGGAGAGAGAGAGAGCAAGCTGGGGAAGGAACAGCTCAAGCTTCCAGAACTCAAGCAGTTGCTGCAGCAGCCCAGGGGCCCCTGGCAGGGCAGGCACCGCCCCAGAGGCGAAGAAAGCCAAAAATTCCGATATCAGAAAAATTTGGAAGAGACCGAAGAAATTGGGCTTTTTCCTGATCCAAGTCTGGAACCATATGCAGGACTGGGGAGAGGATTTCCTCTCAGAGGCCGCTCGCGTGAAGTGCATTACCAACGCCCTAGAGGGAGTAGCAGCTGGATGGTGGGACTCCACAACGAAAACTCCCCCTTGCTGAGAAATTATGATCAATTTATGACAGCCCTCAGAACACGGTTTGAGGACCCATTAGCTGAGCGAAGAGCGAGAATCAGGATGAAGGGCATTCACCAGGGGCGGAGGTCGGTGGCGGAGTACACTCAAGAGTTCCGCGAGAGGGTGGTCAGAAGTGGCTCTGCTAGAGAATTATAAAGATGGGCCTAATGAGGACGTCTACAAAGATTGCCATTCGCGGAGGTCTCCTGATGACCTGCAGAGCTGGTACGTGCTGGCAACGGACGTGGAGATCGACCTGGCCCGAAGCCATCTCCGGGGGAGCGCACATGGGATCAACCCCCCTCCTCGATCCACAAAGGGGCGCCTAAGACTGCAGCAAGCAAAGCAGGGCCCAAGCCAAGATCCTCCGTGTGTTTCAAATGTGGAAAGGAGGAGCACTGAGCTGCTGAGTGTTTCTCCAAGCCAGAGTCCAAGGCCACCACTACCGGAGGAAAGAGATCAGATAAACCACCTGCAAAAGCCCACGAAACCGCCCTGAAGAGAGAAGTCGTTGAGTTCACCTCCTTGAAACAGGGTGAGTTGGGAACTCCGACCATCGCAGACAACAGTGAAACTGAAACCGATTCCGACTGCTTGGTAAGTCAGAAGGGGGGGGGGCTGACCATCCCAGTAGAACTAAAGGTACCCGTCACAGGGGCCCACGGCCAGATGTCAGCCCTCCTAGGTTCGGGATGCATCAGATGTGTCATCAGCCTGGACATGGTAGAACAGATGGGCCTAAGACTGAAAGCCATTAAGAGGTCCATCGCATTCTGTCAGCTAGACAGATCAGTGGTTGGAGGGGGCCCAGCCCATTTTGTAACCGAACTAATCGAGATGAAAATGGGGGTTCACCTAGAGACTCTTAGCTTTATCATGGCCCCGGGTATGGAATGGGCCCTCCTACTTGGACTACCTTGGCTCTGTAAATGGAACCCCCGCATAAACTGGAAAACGGGAGTTTTGCGCATCCACTCGAAACACCCAGGGAAAGAAGGGGAGGAATCCCTTTTTGTGGGTGGAGTGGAAAGTGCGGCAACGGCAACAGACCACATTGTGGGGGAGGAAAAGATCCCAAAAGAGTACTGGGACCTTTGGGAGGTGTTCAGCGAGAAGGTGTCAGATGTGCTGCCCCCCCACCGGCCAACTGACTGTGCCATTAAAATCCTCCCGGGGGTAAAACTCCCTAAGACAAAAATCTACCCCATGACCCCCCGGGAGCTGGGGGAACTATGGGACTTTATTGATAAGAACTTAAAGCGCGGTTTTATCCAACCGGCTAGACCATGGGTGGCAGCACCGGTACTTTTCCGGAAGAAGGATGGGTCCTTTCGCTTGGTGGTTGACTACAAAAACCTTAACGCCATTTGCATAGAAAATGTCTATCCCTTGCCGCTCATGAAGGACATGTTAGCCCACATAGGCAAGGGGAAATTTTTTTTACAAAAATGGATTTACGGGACGCCTATTATAGAGTTCGAATTAAGGAAGGAGATGAATGGAAAACGGCTTTTAACTGCCTGCTAGGATGTTTCCAGTTCAGGGTGCTTCCTTTCGGACTACAAGGAACCCCTGCAGTGTTCATGCAACCAATTAATGAGGTGCTGCATGAACACCTATACAAGGGAGTACTGGTCTACTTGGATGACATTCTTATCTACACCGAGACCATGGACGAACACATAAAGTTGGTGAGAACCGTCCTGAGAAAACTTAGGGCTGCTGAACTGTATGCCAAACTATCAAAATGCAAATTCCACCAAACTAAAATTGACTATCTGGGATACTGCATCTCACATGAGGAAATAGAAATGGACCCGGAAAAGGTCCGGGCAGTGTTTGAGTGGGCCCCACCATGCAACTGCAAACAACTACAGAGCTTCCTGGGATTTGCTAACTTCTACAGACAGTTCATCCCCTTGTTCACCAAAATTGCCTTACCAATTACCAACCTTCTGAAAACAAAAGGAGAAGAGAGACGAAAGCCCTCTCGGCCTCTCGAATGGACTATGGACTGTCCGGTGGCTTTTGAGAAACTAAAACGGCTGTTTGTTGCTGAACCGGTCCTTAAACATCCTGACATGGAAGCCCCGTTTGTAGTACAGGCGGACGCCAGCGATGTAGCCGTCAGAGCAGTGCTACTTCAAGCGAACGCAGAGGGAAAGCTGCAACCCTGTACTTATACCTCTCGTAAACTGTCAGAGACCAAGAGGAGATGGGCCATATGGGAGAAGGAAGCTTTTGCTGTTCGTTGGGCACTGCTAACATGGAGACATTTCCTTGAAGGAGCTAAGCACCCATTTGAGGTGTGGACTGACCACAAAAATCTAGAAGCGTTGAAAATGCCACGAAAACTGTCCCCAAAACAAGTCCGCTGGGCCCAACATTTAAAACGATTTAATTTCTCCCTGCGATATCTTCCTGGAGGAAAGAACTTCATGACAGATGCTCTGTCGAGACTGCCACAATACAATAGCGTTAGAGAGGAGGTGATTCAACCGATTATCCCCTCAAAACAACTGGCGGCACCAGTAGTTACTAGAGCCCAGGCAAAAGCGGACCAAACCTTAGCGGCTGACTTGACTAACCAGCTAAAAGAAGCTCTAAAAACCGACAAGTGGTTTTTGGCCCATTATAATGAGTGTACACTTCGAGAAGGTCTCGCTTGGGTGGGAGCTAAGCTGTATGTTCCCGCCAGTCTAAGAGTGACAGTAATACAACACGCTCATGATGCCAAAGTTACTGGACATTTTGGATTCGTGAAGACATTACATTTAGTTAAACGACAGTTCTGGTGGCCTGCACTAAAAAAGGACATAGAAGCTTATGTAGTCAGTTGTCCCGTGTGTGCTTCGGCCAAGAGACCTCCTGGAAAACCACCCGGGCTGCTCCAGAGTGTTGCCAGGCCTGGAGCCCCCGGAAGGAAATTTCCATGGATTTTATTGTTGAATTACCCGAAAGTGGGGGGAATACTCTTATTTGGGTGGTTACTGATTTGTTCTCTAAACAAGTGCATTTTATCCCATGTCCCAAGATCCCTTCTGCAAAAACGCTCACAAAACTGTTTGTCCAACATGTATACAGGTTACATGGAGCTCCAAAGCGGATAATTTCAGATAGAGGAGTTCAGTTTACCTCCCAATTTTGGAAAGAGTTCCTTGGGTTGTTAGGCTCCGCCCAAGGGTTAAGCTCCGCCCACCACCCTCAGACTAATGGGGCTTGTGAGAGAACCAATTCTGTGTTGGAACAATATCTTAGATGTTATGTAAATTATCAACGAGATAACTGGGCTGATTTGCTACCCTTTGCAGAGGTAGCCTATAATAACTCCATACATAGCAGCACAGGGTTCACCCCTTTCAAAGTGGCCTCTGGCCAAGATTTCGTACCCATTCCAGAGTTGCCTCAGGAAAACCCACAGATTCCCTCGATTGAGTGGATCAAACAGTTACGTAACACTTGGCCTGTTACCTGCAAGGCTCTGGACAAAGCCCATTGGGCTCATAAAGCCCACACCGACAAGAAAAGGGCTCAGGGCAGAAGTTATAAAGTTGGAGATATGGTTTTCCTTTCCACCAAGTATTTGCAAACTACCCAAAAGTCGAAAAAACTTGGACCCAAGTATATGGGTCGTTTTCTGATTGTTCGGATCATCAACCCATGCCGTGCCCTCAAGACCTATTTATTTCAACAGGCTGGCCTGGCCTAACTTCCCTTTTAATTGTAACTTTTAAAATTGGTTTTAAAACATTAGGGGTGTTTTAAATTGTTTTGGGCCAAATTATTTAATGGGTTTTTATATTATCTTTTAAATTTTGTAATTTGTGTGTTTTCTCTTTCTGGCTGTTCACCGCCCTGAGTCCTTCGGGAGTAGGGCAGTATATAAATCTAATAAAATGAAAATGAAATGAAAAACCCCGTCACAGTACAATTGGAATTACCAAAAAATTTGCGACAGATCCATCCGGTGTTTCATGTCAGTTTGCTGAAACCAGAGCATTTGTCCCCTTTACGTCCAGCCCAAGAACCTCCCCCTGTCCCCATACTAATTGAAAGGGAACAGCATTTTGAGGTTAAAGAGATTTTGGATTCTAGGAAACATCAGGGTAAGGTGCAATATTTGGTGGCCTGGAAACATTTTCCATTATCTAAGGCTGAATGGGTGAATAAACAGGATGTTCGAGCTCCAGGGAAATTGCAAATGTTTCATTCCAAATATCCTGATAAACCCTAATATTTTCTTAATGTTATACTTTATTTCTGTGATCATGTGTTTTATGTCATTTTGCTTTCTTGTAGGACTAATGTCTCTTCTGCAGGAGGGCCGAATGTCAGCCTCTGCTCTTTCATAGCTTATTGCTCGGTTGTCATGAAACGGGGGGAGGGGGGAGCTATTGGGATTCTTGAGGGGGGGAAAGAGAGCTGGAGAAGAAGAAGGGGGAAATCTTGCTTCAGCGTCTTCTTTGAAGTTGATAAGGGCTCAAGGTCAACGGTCGTGGCATAGCAGGAGGATGGCACCACAAGACGTGGCATCCACATGACCCCTGGGGAAATCGTGGATTGGATGATGGACGCTGGACAGATGGGGGGGGATGCTTACTATATGTAATTTTTGCACCTTTGCTTCAGACCTTGCTTTTCTTTGACTGCATTCAGTTCATACTCAGTAAAAAATACCTTTCTCTATGAAAATGGAGTCGGGGTTTTCCTTTCTTGGGTAATGAAAGGAAGCTGTCCTGACACATGGTCACAAAGTAGTAAGTGAGGGACGCCCCATACCAGGGGCTGAAGACCTGCTGGGCAACAAACATGGGCAATGCAGTGGAGGCCGAAGAACCCCTTCTCCCTTCTGGGGTCATTGTGGTCCGAGGTGGCAAGTGGAAAGCAAGATGGCTAGCCAAATGGGATGACCCACTGAGTGGAAGCTCCTGATCACTGTGGAACAGTTGAGGAAGAAGTTCGGAGGGATGCAGATTTGTGCTGTAGCAGTGCTAGGAGTCACAGCTGCTGCCAGCAGACCAGGTGTCGTGAGAGCCCTGGCAGTCCTGGCTACTACTCCTTCTCCTATTCTTCAGCCAGCAGCACCAGCGGCCGTGGCACAACTGGCAGCCACAACAGGCTTTGCCACTCCTCCTCCTCCATTACAACTGGTGACGCCAGTGGCCCCAGCCAAAGTTGGAGCCCCAGCACAGTAGCAGCCAGCATTCCACCCCAGTGGTTCGTCCTAGTGTGGGAGAAGTGTCACCCTCCCCGGTGGTCTGTTTTAATGGGTGCCCAAAACCGCCTAGCCCATTTCCTGGCTCAAGCCTGGCACCACATGAAGCATTATGGTGTTAAGATGATGCATCCTGGGTCCATGTCATCACTGTCAACTTAGAAGAAAGCACTTCGGAATGGTTGGTGTTGCTACATGATGGGAATGCCCCAGAGCCGGACAACTTCAATGCCTTCATGCAAGCCCTGTGAGAGCAATTTGAAGACCCATTGCGGCCTGCTGCACTGAAGCAGGGGAAGCGATTGGTAACATAGTACATTCAAGATTGCCACCACCTGGCCAGCCACTTAGGAGATTGGGCCGGAACACTTGCTGGTCTACCATTTCCAAGAGGGACAGAATAAGAACTGTATCAGAATTGCCTACCCAGACTTCCGGTTTGGCATCGCGGTGAGACAGTCAGGGAATTAGCAGGCTCCGACGAGCTCCGCGAAAACCCCAGATGACGAACTGCCGCCGATGGGTCTCCGGACCAGAACCATCCTGCTTTCTTCCGGACGGGGAAGAAAGAAAGGCACCTCAGACAACCAAGAGGAACAGGCAAGTTCCTCAAAGGTCGGAGGGAACTCTCTGTGACTCGGTGGCAGGGGGCGGCAGCCATGGCAGCTGCCACGAAGCTGGGACAACCAGATCAAGTAATGAGCAGGGGAAAGTGGAACAGAACGGAGTTTTTCGTAGCCGGGTAAGTGACAGCCAACCCAGGCTTGTAATAACATCAAGGGAAACATCTTTTAACTACAAGTCCCCTAGCGATAAAATAGCAGCTAAGGAGCATGGGGGCAAAGAAGATTTTGAAACTAACTTTAAAGAGACAAAGGCCTGATAGAAAATTGACTTCAATAAAACTAATTGGAAACGCTAAACACTGAGACGTGCTCAAAGAATTGGAAAGAGTTTAAATTTAGACTGGACTTTAAAAAAGATTTGATACTTTTAAAAACAAAAAGGAAAAGAGAAGCCAAGTAACACTGCTATGTAACTGAAACAAAATGGATACTTGTTAAACAATTGGAAATTGTGGATTGCAGAGAGACACCTTTTGGAGTAAAAAGGAACATTGCAACTTGGTTTTTGTTTTGGAAAATCGTGAACTTTACGGATAACAACCGTGAGAATTTTTGGAAGATAATTTCTTTGTCTGCAGGCGGCTTGACTTTGGGAGAAAAAAAGAGAGGAATTACAACGGAACTCTTATAATTGGGATAACATTAACTTAAAAAGAATAAAATGGTGCAGGAATTAGAGAAGGAACAAATTGATGTATTTGACTTGGAATGGAAATAAGAAAAATAACTAAAATGATACATGGAAGACAAAATTTGAGGATATTGAAGTTCAAATGAAATATACGCAAGCAGACAAGAAAATGAAGAAACAAGACACAACAGCTGCAAATAAAGAAGACAAAGACAACGTGATTAAATAAGAATAAGTAATGTACAGGTGGATAGTAATAATAAAAAGGAGGTTTATAGAGACGATATTGTGAATAACAATAGTTATAAAGATGATTACACTGGGATTAATAGTGAAAGAATTGGGGAATATGGGGTAAGATAGAAAAACTTTGATTTATAAAATAACTATATTGAGATTAATAATGGTTAACAGAAATATGAGAAGAATATGTTACAGATACTTAAAATTGAAATATGGATGGAAGCTATAATATATGAGAAATAGACTGTGTTAAAAGAAAATATATCAATGGACATAATGAATTAATGTTTATTAAGATGATATATGGTATTACTTGAGAATAATTGCTGACTATAAAAACTGGGATATTGTTTAAATACCTATAACAATTGCAATAATTTGAATATTTTTAATATTTTTAATATTTTAATATTTTCAATATTTTTGATAATATATCCCCCACTGCGCATGTCCAAGATGGCCGCTCCCAGCTGAGCGGCAGCGATACCTGGGGGAGATTCCCCGGCTTTTGGGGGTTTTCGGGGGCCGGACCAGCTAATTTTGCCCCATGTCTGGTGAGGGGAGCTTCCCACCAATCGGATGTTATCTTTTTGAGAGCTGGCAGCTCTCCAGGACGCGATGGCCGGGAGGAGACGGAGGTGGCTGCGCTGCGGCTTTACGAGCAGGGAGAGCGGCTTCGGCGTCTCCCCGCGGCTGCCGGACTGGTGGAGTGGGCGGTGGCGGCATCGGCGATACAGTCTCTCCCCGGAGCTCCGAGGGGATGGCAGGGGCTTCCCAGCGATGGATGGAGATGTTTTTTCGGAGAACTGGGATCGTCGGGGCTGGCACTTGCTACAATACTGGGACGAGCGGCTGTGAGGGATGACACCAGAGGGGGCGAAAAGGAGGAGGAACCTGCTTAGGGAGAGCGAGGAGCCTCTGACCACGATGTACTATTAATGTCAGTTCCTTGGAACTATTATTACAACTGAGATGGGAGGCTTACTTGGAGGGGGCCTCTTCCTGGTTCTTCCAGAGGTTCCCCCCTCCCTTATGTGGATGGGGGTGAGCTAGAAACATTGCTGGTTCTGACGGTTGGAAAAGACCTGGGGCCAAGCTCTTATGCCCCATGTGGTCTGTTAGCCTCTGTGAGGCCACTTATCATCTGGAGGTTCCTCTGAACAATATGATGATATTTGCCTCCCATGGACATCTATAGCCTCCTGATTCGCCTCCTGATTCGCCTAAGGTGCAGCCGCCAGAACCATCGGAGGCTTCTCTTGGCCCGCGGACCTGTAGATTGGTGGCTGTTATTAATGCCCCCCAATTGTAGAGTGAGATATTCCAGATTTCAAGCCTTGCATGGAGCCGGACGATGACTGCGGTTTCTGGCCCTTCCCAGCTTTCGTGAGAGGGCAGCTGGTGTCAACACCTGGCCTCGAAGCGGCTTAAGACTCCATCCACTGCTGTGAGAGAGCAGTGAAATTTATTGAATTTATTGACTTGGAATTGATTGAATATCCCTCCCCAGACTTTGGACTATCTTGATTACCCCCAGGCCGTGGACTTCCCCCTGATTAATTAATTAACTGATTGATTAGATGTATTCGCCAACAGAACTTCTTATTCTGCGAGACTCCCCCCTCTCGCAGGTGTGGCCCTCCACTTTATCAAGGGCCTACCTTTATGACGGGCTTTGGCACCCCAAGAGGTGACATGCCGCAAAAAGGGGATTGAGGGGTTTTTTAGGGAAACTTTTTGATAGATTTTTAAGGGATTTTAAGGGGCGGGAGGGTTGTGTGGGTTTGGGGGTTAGCCCACGGGGGGAGGGGTCCGGCCCAGCTGTCAGTGGGGCCACGGAGGGTGCAGATTCCGGGGGTAAGGGGGACATCAGAGCCCATTCTGTCGAGGGCTTTTCTATCAATGTGTTGAGTGGGAGGGGCAGATATGGCGGGAGCAGGGGGCCGCATCATGTGGTGGGGGCGCGCACTCGCTATCTTCGAGCGGTGGCACGCCCCGGTCCCCATAGCCCTTCTCGCACCCCAGGCTGTTCAGACTCTCAGGGCCCGAGCCTTCGGCTGCTGTCGTGCAATGCCAGGTCTGTGGTAAATAAAGCCCCCCTCATTTGCGATCTTATTCAGGAGGCGGGAGCAGACCTGGCAGGTATTACGGAGACCTGGTTGGGCCATGAGGGAGGGGTTCTCCTCGTGAGTATGTGCCCACCAGGTTTCCGAGCTTTCCATCAGCCGAGAGCTCAGGGCAGGGGCGGGGGGGTGGCGGTTATTATAAAGGAAAGTCTTGATCTGAGGGAGACCACTGTTCCACAGATAGCTGGATGTGAGTCCCTTTTTGTGAAGTGGGGTCGTGGAGTACAGATGGGCTTGTTGATCACGTACCTGGCTCCCTGCCACGTGGCAACGGCCCTGCTCGAGCTGCTGAACGTCATAGCTGAGGTGGCAGTTGGTACCCCCAGACTTCTAGTCATGGGGGATTTCAACCTGCCATCTGTCGGCGAAACGTCTGAGGTGGCTCGAGAGTTCATGGCTTCCATGACGGCCATGGACCTTACTCAGTTAATTCATGACCCTATTCACACGGGTGGACACACTCTGGACTTAGTTTTTGTCTCTGGTCAGTGGTTGAGTGGCCTTGATACAGGGGATATAGTCATCGAACCCTTGTCATGGTCTGACCACTCGCTCCTTCGACTGGACTTTCTAACCGCTGCACCCCGCCGCAGGGAGGCGGGACCGACCAGGTGGTTCCGCCCCAGGCACCTGATGGACTATGATAGGTTCCAGATGGAGCTTGGGCCATTTCCTGAGACTCTGGCTCATGACTCAGCTGAGGACCTGGTGGCCGCCTGGGATAGTGCGGCTGCCGGGGCCTTGGACCTTGTCGTGCCTTTGCGGCCTCTGACCCGGCACCGAACTCACCTAGCTCCTTGGTTCTCCGAGGAGCTTAGGGAGATGAAGTGCTGGAAAAGACGCCTGTAGAGTAGTTGGAGGACCAGCCGCTCCGAATCCGACCGAACACTGGTGAGGTCTCATATTAAGACCTACCTAGTGGCGATAAAAGCGGCGAAATCTAGCTATTTTGCCGCTCTTATTGCGTCATCAGATAATCACCCGGCCGCCCTGTTTAGGGTGACCTGCTCCCTCCTCCATCTGGAGGTGCGGGATGACCCCTTGCAGGGCCGAGCTGAGGACTTTGTGCAGTATCTGTATGACAAAATCGCTCAGATTCGGGAAGGGCTGGCCTCTGACTGGGTATGTCCGGACGGGATGACTGAGGCAGGTCTTGAGAGTGTTATCTGGGGGGAGTTCGATCCTGTGGCTCCCGAGGACGTGGACAGGGTCCTGGGACGGCTGAACGCGACATGTTTATTGGACCCGTGTCCCTCCTGGTTGTTACTGGCTTCCCGGGAGGTGACACGAGGCTGGCTCCAGAAGATTGTTAACGCTTCTTTGAGTGAGGGGGTCCTGCCGACTGCTTTGAAAGAAGCGGTTGTGAGGCCCCTCCTCAAGAAGCCCTCTCTGGATCCAGCTGTTTTGGCTAACTATCGTCCAGTCTCCAACCTTCGCTTTGTTGCGAAGGTTGTTGAGAGTGTGGTAGCGCAACAGCTTCCCCAGTACCTGGATGAAGCTGTCTATCTAGACCCGCTCCAGTCCGGCTTCCGGCCTGGGCACAGCACGGAAACGGCATTGGTCGCGTTGGTGGATGATCTCTGGAGGGCTCGGGATAGGGGTTGCTCCTCTATCCTGGTCCTGTTAGACCTCTCAGCGGCTTTTGATACCATCGACCATGGTATCATGTTGCACTGGTTGGCGGGGTTGGGGGTGGGGGGCACCATTCTGCGGTGGTTCTCCTCCTACCTCTCTGACCGGTCGCAATCTGTGTTGACAAGGGGGCAGTGGTCGACCCCGAGGCACCTTGCTTGTGGGGTGCCACAAGGGTCGGTCCTCTCGCCCCTTCTGTTCAACATTTATGTAAAGCCGCTGGGTGAGATCATCCGTGGCTTCGGGGTGGAGTTCCATCAGTACGCTGATGACACCCAGCTGTACATCTCCACCCCAGGCCACCCCAACGATGCCCTTGAAGTGATGTCCCAGTGCCTGGAGGCCGTGCGGGCCTGGATGGGGAGAAACAGGTTCCGACTCAACCCCTCCAAGACCGAGTGGCTGTGGCTTCCAGCGTCCCGATATAGCCAGCTGACGCCATCGCTGGCTATTGGGGGCAAATCACTCGCCCCCACGGAGAGGGCTCGTAACTTGGGTGTCCTCCTGGACGCACGGCTGTCTTTAGAAGATCATTTGACGGCCGTGGCCAGGGGGGCTTTTTATCAGGTTCGCCTGATACACCAGTTGCGTCCCTTTCTAGATTGGGACTCTCTACGCACAGTCACTCAGGCACTAGTCACTTCCCGCCTGGACTACTGCAATGCTCTTTACATGGGGCTCCCCCTGGGGTGCACCCGGAGGCTCCAGCTGGTCCAGAACGCGGCCGCGCGGGGGATTATGGGGGCGACGAGGCGCTCCCATGTGACACCTCTCCTGTGCGAGCTGCACTGGCTCCCGGTGGTCTTCCGGGTGCACTTCAAGGTGTTCGTGACCACCTTTAAAGCACTCCATGGCTTAGGGCCGGGGTACTTACGAGACCGCCTTCTGCCACCAATAGCCTCCCACCGGCCAGTACGTTCGCACAGAGTGGGCTTCCTCAGGGTGCCGTCCGCCAGACAATGTCGGCTGGCGACCCCCAGGGGGAGAGCCTTCTCTGTGACGGCGCCCACTCTCTGGAACAACCTCCCCCCAGAGTTACATACAATAACAGACTTCCGGATTTGGCAGGGGTTGTGGGTATTACTTGGTGAAGTAATAAGGAAATAAAGATTTAATGAGCATTATACGAAGTAATAATAAATGTGGGGAAGTTTTCGAAAGGGAAATAAGATTTTGAAATATAAATATGCGTGACCTGTATTGTTAATTGTGAGGATTTAGGCTAAGAATTGTGAAATGTACTATGAGGTATTAATTGAATTAAGATTTAAGGGGGGGGTGTAAATAGAAGGGTAACTGTTTTGATTAAGTAAATTTGAGTATTTTTTTTAAAGATGGTATTAGTTGAGATAGGTGATTTAAGATTAAGAAATAAATGTTATGGCAAAATAGAATATATAAAATCTTGTTAAAGATGATAAAAAATTGTATAAATTGATGACCGGATCAGGGCTCTGGGCCAAAAAGATGTAATTTGTGTGTTGAGAAAAATAAAAATAAAGTTTTTGCAAAAAAAAAAAAAAAAATTGCCTACCCAGGGCGCAACATGCGAGCGTGGTACTGTGTGGCCACTGAGGTAGAGATCGATGTGATGGAGTTCCATGAGCCCAATGGGCAGGAGAGTGGTCCCATCGCCCTGCAGAGAAACAAGCAGATCCTAGAGGGGGTGTGTTCCTCCAGCTAGAGGAGAGAAACCTCGCCAAAACCTTGGGGGCTGTTTCGCTGTGGGAAGGAGGCGCATCGAATTGCTGTCTCGCACTGCGACCGGCTCCAAACCAACCAAAGAAAAAGACTTCACCAAAATCAATTAAGAAAACTTGTGCAGGGCAACAAGTCGTAGAGTTCTCCCCTCCGTCAAGCAAGGGAGAGAGAACCCACAACCCCTGCCAAGACAGGACTAGTCTTCTACAAGAGCAACAGCGAAGGTGGAGATTTCTGTATCCTCAGGTATAAATTCCTTACGGCCCATTGGGGCTCGGGGTGCAGCAGATGACTGGTCAGCCTCCAAGTAGTAAAGAAGCTAGAGACGAGACTAAGAAAGTTAAAGAAGCCTAGAGCATTTTCCCAGCTAGACAGTTCAATAATAGACAGGGTGCCAGCAATCTGCTTAACCAAGCCTGTGAAGCTGAAAGCTGGGACCCACATGGAGATTATTCTGGGACCCACATGGAGATTGTGGCCCCTGGGATGACAGAGGACATGGTCCTAGGCCTGGCATGATGGAAAAAAATGGAGCCCATTTCTTGATTGGGATAGAGACAAGGGGCAGATGCAAAGGAAAGTGTCCAACTGGCAAGAATTAGTGAAAGTGTTAAGAAGCTGCCATGTATCTGCAGTTATGTAAGCGAAGGCAGACACCGTCAATAAACTAGAGGGGGAAGATAGCTCAGAGCCATTGATTCCAAAAGAATACTGCAATCTGGCTGAAGTTTTTAGTGAAGAGTCTGACACACTACCACCTCACTGCCCCACAGACTGTGCAATTGAGATCATACCTGGGGCCAATTTGCCAAAGCTATATTTGATAATACCCAGGGAGATGGAGCAGCTCTGTACCTTCATAGACACAAATTTAGTCAGGGTTTTCATTTGGCTGACCAAGGCAAGGATGGTGACCCCTTTGCTTTTTAAAGAGAAGGAAGATGGGTCCCTTAGGCTGTAAATCGATTACAGAGGGCTAAATGGTATATACATGGAAAATATATACCCCCTTCCACTGATGGACATGCTGGGGCACCTTACAAAGGGGAGGATCCTGACTAAGCTGGACTTGAGGGAAGTGTACTATCGGCTAAGAATTAAGGAAGGAGATGAGGGGAAAGTGGCGTTTAACTGTCCCTGGGCTGCTACCCAGGGAGTGGATAAGTACTTGGAAAGCCATTTGGCCCATAGTGTTTGCAAAGCATTCAAGGGAGGTGCAGAAAGGCAGGCTGTCAAGAAGAGAGCACCTCAGAATGAGTTTAGAATAGGGGATGAAGTGTACCTGTCCACAAAATTCCTATAGTTGGGGCAGCCCCGCAAGAAGTGGATTGTCAATATGATGACAGTGCAATAGAAATTGCCAAAAACCCTCAGTGTTTCACTGCAGTTTAAGCCTTTCTGTAGTTCACCGAGGCCAACCGTTAAACTGCCTCCACCCACACCCGCCCATATGGATTGACAGAGAAAAACATTTCGACGTCAAGGAGATCCTTGACTCTTAGTGCTACAAGGGGAAGTTGCAGTACCTAGTCTTATGGAAGGGGTTTCACTTGGCAGAGGCAGAATGGGTGACAACGATGAATGGCCATGTCCGCTCATTCAGAGGTTCCACACTAGGTATCCAGACCAACCCCGGTAGGTAAGCCTGTGCAGAGGTAACATGGTGTAATAATATGTGTGTGTTTGTTTCCTTGTAGAATTAATCTTCCTTCTGGAGAGACAACATATAATGGTTGACTTGCTACGCAGCTTTGCTTGCAAACAAACAACTGTTAACAGGAGGGGGGAGGGAACACATTGGAATGTAAGGAAGATTTGGAAGGAAAATGAGGAATGCAAGTAAGCCAGCTGAAAGCCTGAGACAGACGTAACACTATAAGGTCATTCAGTTGGAACAGTCTGAGGCAGTCAGACTGTTCCCAAAACAAAGTGAATGCAAATGATTAGTGGACAATGGACAAAGGTCCAGGTACAAAGGAAAAGTTTACCTATGCTGTTTTCGTGGGAAAATTAGAATTGGCTTTTGTACTTCTGTAACCACATGGAATTTTCAGTAAAGTTATACTATTGGTAAAAAAATATCTCAGAAGTTTATTTTGCTGTCTAATCTAGTGGGATGGTTTATATCAATTTTAAATCTGTGGTTGGATGTCATTATGCTGGTTTCGATTTGTTATATTTATTTTTTAAAATGTAACTTTAATTGTGCACTGCAATGAGTCCTTTAGAAATATGACACTATAGAAATACAGTTAAATAATATCCTTCAGTTTATTTCATCAGTCTTGGTAATTTAAATATTAGCTGCTTCTTGAGAAGCGTATCCAAATATACTGCAGTTATATTAAATCAAATTTGCAAACTTTATGCAATGGAATGATATATAGTGTACATTCTTTACACATGTATACAAAGAAAAAACATCCTGAAAATAACTGAGCAAGAAACACATTTTTCTGTAACTTACTTATAGCTGTTGAATAAGTTTAAAATATGCCATCATCAAAGCAAACTTGACCAAGTGGATAATTAGTGCAGAAAAATTTTAATACTAATTTCAAAATTAAATATGTGAAATAGCACCGTGTTAGATGAATCATAATATTTTTACTCCAGTTTTAAAAATGGTTCCACTGGTATGTTTTTAAACTGGACTAGGGGAAAAAAACTAGCACAATCACAATGACAAATAATGCAAATCTGATTTCCTTAACTGATAAATAGTATGCAATTCAAATGAGCCTTGCTTAAGATTTTTTTAAAAAAATAAGCCTCCTGAGCACTGAGCCTTGGCAATTACTGTGACTTGGAGACACCATACATGACAATGCTTTCTGCCTAATATACAAGCTGAAGCAACTATTCCTTGCCAAACAAGCAAGGACATTGATTATACACCCCTTTTTTGAGTTTTCCTGGCAACAGGTCCTGAAATCAATATACCTTTGACAATTTTTCTATATACTGTCTATTGCTCAGGTATTTTCCAAGGTTATTTTCTAGACTCCTCACCAGTTTCATTTCTCCTGAGAAGTTGGGAGGGGAAAAAAATCTGGAAAAGCTGTTGGGATGTTTCCAATTAATTTTGACTAATATGCTTTTCTTTTTCTGCCAAATAAAATCCAAAATACCCTCCCACTTCCAATGATTTTTTGTCCATTAAACATTAATATTTTTTCATCTCTAATGATAAATTGTGCAGGACTGCGGTAAGCTTAGGAAAAAGACACAAATTGAATAAATAATTCCAAATGCTAATTACTTTGGTAGCCTGTATTAAACGACGTCAGGGTAGGATAGTTTGTAGCATGTTGAACTAGAATGGGGGAGATCCAGGTCTAAATGCCCAATTGCTTATTATACTCTATATATGACTGGACTACTGTAATGCTCTCTACATGGGGCTCCCCTTGAAGAGCACCCAGAGGCTCCAACTGGTCCAGAATGCGGCCGCGTGGGTGATTGTGGGGGCGACGTGGCACTCCCATGTAACACCTATCCTGCGTGAGCTGCACTGGCTTCTGGTGGTCTTCTGGGTGCGATTCAAGGTGTTGGTTAACATCTTTAGAGCGCTCCATGGCTTAGGACCTGGATACCTACGAGACCGCCTTCTGCTACCAATAACCTCCCATCAGCCAGTATGCTCCCACAGAGAGGGTCTCCTCTGGGTGCTGTCGGTCAGGCAATGTCGACTGGCGACCCCCAGGGGGAGAGCCTTCTCTGTGGGGGCACCTGCCCTCTGGAACAAATTGCCCCTGGAGATTCGGAGGATCCCGGACCTACGCACCTTCCGCCGTGCCCTCAAGACTCTTTTGTTCCAACAAGCTGGGCTGGCCTAATTCTAATTCTTTTCAACTTTTAATCTTTAATTTTTAATTCTTGAGGTTTAAAAAATGAGTTTTTAATTAGTTACGGGCCATATTGTTTAATATATATTTTAAATTGTTATTAAATTTTCTGTTTGTATGTTGTTATTCTGGCTATACACCACCCTGAGTCCTTCGGGAGAAGGGCGGTATATAAATTCAAATAAATAAATAAATATATTCTTTAGCCAATTATCCCCTCTCTAGTGCTAAAATATTTCACAAATTTCAAATGAGAACAGAAAGGAGGAAAGGCAACTATATACAGTGAAATGAAATTTTGAATAACAAAGATATAAATAATGTATGTTAAAATCACATTCTTTAAAAATATGTTTTCACTACAGGCATATATCCTTTTTTTGCTGTAAAAGACCAATTTATTTTTTTACAATTAAATAAAGAGATACTTACTGTGCTGATTAATAAGCATGCGAAATGAGATGCGATTGGTATAGAATCTATCTAAAAAATATTGAATATTACTGCTCACAAAAGGATCAAATCCATACTTTTCTTTGTATTCAATAACTCCTTGGGCCATGGTAGGAACAACATCATTGTGTCGATTCCTGACTTTAATTAAAATATCTAAAAAGCTGCAGAGAAAAAAAATAGAAACAAAAGTATTAGAGTTACTGTTATTTTCACATTTTAGATACCGGTAGCAGCTTCAAAACATTCATTCATAATTCAGTTTGTTGAAAGAAAAGTTTGAACAAAGTTGTCCAGTATGTTAATGAAAACTTCTATTGTGCAATAGTTATAGAATTAAAAATGATATTCTTGTTGCACTTTAGTTCTAAAATAAAAATAATATATCATATATGTCCTAAAGGTGCTTTTTTCAGGAAGCAACTGGACTTTGTTTTTGTTTTTTTTTGAAGACATTCACTTGTCATGCAAGAAGCTTCTTCAGCTCTGACTGGATAGTGGGGAATGGAAGGATTTATATTCCTTGCAGACAGCTGGTCATTTGCATTCTTTTAGAGCAGCAGTTCTCAACCTGGGGGTCACGACCCCTTTGGGGGTCGAACGGCCATTTCACAGGGGTCGCCAAAGCCCTCTCTCACCCCCCCACGCCTTCACTCACCCTCACCCTCTGCCTCTGTTGGATCGCCCGGTCCCCGTTCGCTTACCCCACCCACTCCCAATCTATTGCTGCCTCCGGAGTCCCAGCTGATGGCTAGAGGGAAAAAAAACTTTAAATTCTTGCCGCAGGGCTTCAAAGAGCTAGCTGCAAAGAGGTAAATTCCTGGAGCAAATTTTTTTCCCCCTAGCTATGCTGAAAAGAGAAAGCGAAAGCAGGGTCTTAGCTGCAATGTGACAAAATGAGGCAGAGATATTTCTTTTTCTTTTTCCTCACCAAAAAAGGTAGGTACAAAACTGCAAACAATGGGAAATTTAGGGCAAGAGGAGGTTCAAGATTTTAAAACACCAAAGAAAAAAAGCTCTATTTAACTAGGGAATTGTAATAATTGAGATACTATTAATTGTATATTGTGTTGAAAGCAGAAATGGTTAAGTTGTGGTTTGGAGGAATATATGGGGGAAATTATTTGGTTTATTATTATTGGTAAATATAATTAATTGATTTGTAAGAAATTGGATTGCATGGAAATAATTGGAATATTCATGTTCATATTGATAAATATACAAAAAAGATAGTTATATAACTAATTGATTTATATTAAAATGTTGAATTTGTATTAAACAACTGTATTACATAATTAACCAATGTGAGGATGGATATAAAAATAGATGACAATGCGAAAGGGTATAATATAGAATAGAATGGAAAAATTGAATTTGATTAAGATTAGAGATGAGGATGAAGGGTAATATTGGTTTTTTAAAAAAATAGATGAGGAATAAATATGGTAAAAAGGAAATATAGAAATTGTAAATTTAATTGAAATGACTAAACACTGTGTTGGAAGAAATATCCTTCTGGGTTCTATTCCAAGTGGGGAAAAAGACACTGGAAACATGGAGACTGCTTGGAAAGATGGCTTAATGGTGGACAGGATCACATGGCTTGATGGGGTCCATTGTGTTAGTTTCTGTTGCTATTGTGTTGCAAATGTCCTTTGACAAAGGATTGACTTTCTCCCTCTGGCCCATTAACAAAGGGTGGGGGGCAGGAAGGTGGGAGCTGCTTTGTCTGTAAAATATGCTTCTCCATTTCTCATCCAGGGAAATATAATATTCTGCCTTTTTAATATTTCCCAAAATATTTCATTCTTCTAGGAAAGGGGTGGGTGCTAACCTCCTACAACTGTTTAAATTTGTGGACCGGCCAAATACTCTGTTCAAAGAAAATACGTTGTATGTTTATATGTGTGTTTCTAATTATTGCTATTTATTCCTATTTGTTCTCTTTTATTCTTTAAAGTTTAACAATTCATTCTTTATCTTAATATCTTTATATTTGTTTGAGGTTGGCTTTCTTCCCTTTCATCTTTTTTATTGTACAGCAATCTTTCTCCTCAAACCTACCACCTGTCTTTTCTTTCTTACTTACTTTCTCTTCCCCCCCTCTTCTTCTTCTCCCTACTTCCTCTTTCTCCTTCTCCTCCTCTCTTCCTCCCTCTCTTATCTTCACTCCTATTCTAATTTCCCTTCCCTTCCTTCATCCCTCTCTATTGCTGTATCCTTTTATGCATATGGACTACTCAGAGGGCTGAAAAAGTTATTTTTGACTGGTCCTCGCACTTTTGACCAGTCCTCGAATTTACGACTGTCCTCACAATTTATGTTTTTGCCCTATCTTGTCACCATGGTGAAGAGAAGCAGTTGTGAAATGCGTGACACGGTTATTAAGAATGGTACAATGGGCATAAATGATGACCAGTCATAACTGCGAAGACTGGTCAAAAGTGCGAGGACCTGTCAGAAATCACATTTTTCAGCCCTGTCCTTTTGTGCACAGGGACTACTCAGAGGGCTGAAAAAGTTATTTTTGACTGGTCCTCGCACTTTTGACCAGTCCTCGAATTTACGACTGTCCTCACATTTTACGTTTTTTGCCCTATCTTATACCATGTTGAAGAGAAGCAGTTGTGAAATGAGTGACATGGTTGTTAAGAATGCTGCACAGGCATAAATGTGAGGATGGTCATAAGTGTGAGGACCAGTCAAAAGTGCGAGGACCTGTCAGAAATGACTTTTTTCAGCTCTCTGAGTAGTCCCTATACACATAGCCATGGCCACCCGGTCACATGACCAGCTAGCCACGCCCACCCAGTCACATGACCTCCAAGCCATGCCCACAGAACCGGTAGTAAAAGAAATTTAGAACCCACCCCTGGTTGGGGGTCACCACAACATGAGGAACTATATTAAAGGGTCGCGGCATTAGGAAGTTTGAGAACCACTGTTTTAGAGAGTCCACAGACTTTTAGCTGTGCACTTTGGGATGAATAGTATGAACAGATTTTCCAAAAAAAATTACAGATTACAGGAATTATTTGCAGTTCAGTTTAAAATGCAGACAACAGAGACTCATCCCCAACAGCCTGTGCCTACAGGGAAGGGACACAGGGCAGAAAACATCCTGTAGCCAAGAAGGTTCCACACCCATTTGTACTATTCAGGTGACTCTGAGGACACAGATAAACCTTCAAGTGGCGTTAATGACTCTATAAAAGAATGCAAATGACCAGCTGTCTGCAAGGAATATAAATCCTTCCATTCACCACCATCTAGTCAGAACTTTTTTGCATGAGAAGCGAAACTCTTCAAAGAAAAAACAAGAAAGTCCAGTTGCCTCCAACAAAAAGCACCTTTGGGACAACCTGACTTGGATGACTGAGAATCTCCATAGATATACCATATACCATATTTTTCATTCCATAAGATGCATCGGACAATAAGACGCACCTAGGTTTCGAGAAGGAAATGAAGAAAAAGAATATGAATCTGGAGCACCATCTCAGTGTACATATGGCATGCCGAATCTGGAGTAGCAGTGTAGTAAGGGCAGGAGGCGGAGACTGAGAGGACCAGACATAGGTGTCCTCTCATGTGCCAGCTCTGCCTATTGACTCCTGCACTCCGGTGGGGTTCAGCACTGTAAAAGGACTCAGCCGCCATAACCCGGTTGCGATATTTGCTCCATAATACGCACAGATATTTCCACCCACTTTTGGGGGGAAAGAAGTGCGCCTTATGGAGCAAAAAATACAGTAGTTTGCATGACGATTTTGAGATAGCTGTTAGGCAATTATTGAGTATTTTCAGAGTTGCACATTATTAATATCCGATTTATTTTAGTAATTAGTTCAAACTAGTTTTGAATTTTGAAAATTTGAATCATTGTGAATAATGTCTACAAATTGTAGCTAGAAACTAACAATGTTTCAGGCAATTTTAAAAAAAGAAATGTAGAAGAAAAACTATGAAAAAGGAAAAAATGATCAGAGTTACCAGTTACCAGATCAGATCTACATTTTCACTAAATGAAGCTGGATAGGTTCATTGTTGGAAACATGATGGCTTCAGAATAATAGACAAATGATTACATTATCTACTTATATTGCATGAAAAAAATGACAATTTCAATATACAGATACATAATCCTGGGTAATTATTAGCTGTTACTGGTATAATTCATAAATACATAGTCAAGAGTACAAAGATGGCTTTCTATGAGCATTCTGATTAGTATTAGTAACTTTGTTTTCTCAAATTATCTTAACATCATAGGAACAGTAAATGTTAATAACATACAACATAGTATTGGACCCAGCAGCCATTATTCATGAAACTCTAAGCTTTCTTTTTTTAAAAAAAAACACCTAAAGCTGACTTTAAATTTCACTTCTCCTATCAGAAATTTCTTTTTGCCTGGAGGAGTGAAGAAATGCAAATATAACCTTTTCTATCCAGTAATAAAATCGAATCAATTTTCCTTGCAGGTACTTTTCTAGTATATATTTCTGATTGCAAGAGAATATTGCTTTCTTCATCTAATCAGTGCAGCTTAAGTAAGGTTGAAAATTCTCATGCAGTTTTCAAATGATTTATTACTCTAAGAATAACAACCATAAAATCTGAACAGTAATACTAAATCCCAAAATTTTATATTGACCAAGGAGTATTTAAACTACTCACTTGGCGTGCTGATTGAAAAAGCACCCCTTCTTGAAAATTACTTAATGCTTAAAGACTTAGTTAGATTAGAACCTGCTGATTCTATGAGGATTTGACAATGTCAAAAGAAGTTCAATTTTCTACTTTGATGCTTCAAATTAAGAAAATAGAAGTATACAGAAAACATGGATTTAAAAGTTTTTTTTCTAAAAAACAGAGATATGCCAAATAGGAATATGATAAATGGCAATAAAACTGTATCACCTGATTTTTATAACATACTTTTAAAGCCAAAGTATGGAAAACCCACTCTTAGTAGACTTCACATAATATTTTTCACAAAGACATTTGGCTAGCAGCAGTTTGTGTTCTATGCTCTTTGAATTAAACTTATCCAAACTATTTAATGCTATGCCCCATTGAAAGCGTTAGCTCAAGAAGGGAAAGCAAATAGTTTCAAGATATTCTTATATTTATTTGTTCAATTTTTATTTATTAAACTCAATCTAGTTCTTATATCTTTCTGAGGTAATTTCACATGAAACTGCAATATTGATTTCTCCACTTTAAACAAGATCAAGCTCCAAATTAGAAATACACCAGTATTGCATAATTTGTTCTAATATAATAATTAAAAATTATTACAATTAAAAAATTAATTCAAAAATATTAATTGAAGTATTGCAAGCTTTCTGAACTACAAGACTAAACTCAGCAAGTCCAACATACTAATTTCATGTTTAAACACCTTTCTTTACTTACTTATCTAAAACATGTGGATCTTCAGGACTTTTATTTTCATACTCTAAAAGCTCAAGAAAGCTCTGCATATACCTGAAACATACAAGAATAACATATTTGTTATTTGCATATTAAATTTGTGGACACCAACCTGGAGGGAAATTGCTAACACTCTAGCAGGCAGACTCAAGATTTAGAAGAATCTTGATGGACTTGAAAACTGGATTCTATCCAACAAGATGCAGTTCAGTAGTGAGAATGGTCCTGCACTTAGGAAAGAAAATTCAGATGCACAGGTATAGAATAGGTGGTACCTGGGTCAACATTAGAGGGATTTAGGTGTCCTAGTGCAGGTGTCCCCAGGCATCCCCAGGCTGTGGCTTATTCACCAGCCATCACATGTTGAGCTGCGCACGCATGTGCCCCGGCCCACCAATTGCGTGGCGCAGTTCCCCTCTCTCTCCTGCCAGGCCGCCAAGCCACAACCACCATTTAAATATTAGTCAACATACTATAAAGCAACAAATCTGAAATGGATTAGAGAATGGGTGAACTTGGAAAATCAAAGACCATTAAAATTAGAAGGACATGATTTGTTGATGGGGTGGCACGCCTTCTTATGGAACACCGGGAACAAAACATATAAATATTTCAGTAATCATATACTAAGAGACTCATTAATCTGTACATGGCGAGAAATTAAAAACAAACATTATATAAAAGTTCCTGGATGGTTATCCACAATGGAGGCGATAATACACCCCAATACACTAGCAATACAAAAAATGATAAGATATAAGGAAATATTGGAACCCCAGGGAATATTAAAAACCCAAGAAGAACTTAGAGAACAAGGAATACTGATAGATTGGTGGCCCTATTTACAGATAAAAATAAGATACAAAAAGGATCAAGAGGAAGGAGGAATTGAACTAAAACCGAATCGATTAGATAAACTTTTAGAAGCCAAGGAAGAAAAATTAATTTCAAAAATTTATAAATAGTTATTGGAATTCGACCTAGCAGAGGAATTAGTAAAAGGAAAAATGATAGCATGGGTAAGAAACATTGGACATAACATACAATTGGAGGACTGGGAAAACGTATGGGAAACTAATTATATCATGACAAAATCAGCAGTTTATAGAGAGAATCAGTATAAAATGTGGTATAGATGGTATCTGGCCCCTTCGAGACTAGCGAAGATGTATCCGAATTTAAAACCAACTTGCTGGAAATGCAAACAGGCACAGGGCACTTTTTTTCATGTCTGGTGGCTTTGCCCAAAAATTAGGAAATACTGGGAAAAAATAAAAACTTGGCTAACAGAAATAACAGCAGAGGAAATAGAGTTGAAACCAGAAATTTTTCTATTAGGTATGATCAAAGAAAACCATAGGAAAGAAACAAAATATTTAATATTACATATAATTATGGCAGCCAGATTGGCACTAGCGCAATATTGGAAAACGGATCAATTGCCAACGGATCAACTAATAATCCAAAAAATTTACAATTGTGCGGAAACAGATAAATTAACATTTGAATTAAAAGACAAGGCAGGCTCAAAATATTACACGGTATGGAATAGATGGTACGATTGGATAATGCAAAAGAAAGGAGAGTAAATGTAAAATTCTGTAAGACAATAAAATTAATAAACATGTACCCTCAATAAGATAAAGGACATGATAAAATGACAAGTCACTTTCTACATTTCTTTTTCTTTCTTTTTCTTTTCTTTCGTTTTCTTTTTCATCTTAGTTGTGAGTAAGTAATGTTGTGTGGATTAATATAAATGTATTTTGTATGTACTCGTTATGACATTTTATCTTTTTTATCTTTAATAAAGTTTGTTTTAAAATAAAATAAAATAAAATAAATATTAGTCAGTATGATGCAGCTGTCAAAAAGCCAATGCAGTGTTAGGCTGCATCAACAGAGGGTTAGCATCAAGATCACAAGAAGTGATAGTAGTGCTATATACTGCACTACTAAAGCCACACTTGGCATACTACATTCGGTTCTGATTGCCACAATACAAAAGATGTTGAAATACTAGAAAGAGTGAAGTGAAGGTGAAGTGAAGTGAAGCGCGGGAGGACCCCTTGGAGGGTAGAGCCGAGGATTTTGTTCAATATCTGTATGACAAAATCACTCAGATTCGGGAAGATCTGGACTCTGACTGGGTAGTTCCAGGGGGGTTGAATGAGGCAGGTCTTGAGAATGTTATCTGGGATGAGTTTGATCCTGTGACCCCTGACGACGTGGACAGGATTCTGGGTGGACTGAACGTGACCACATGTTTATTGGACCCATGCCCCTCCTGGTTAGTGCTGGCTTCCTGGGAGGTGACGCGAGGCTGGCTCCAGGGGATTATAAATGCTTCATTGGGTGAGGGTGATTTCCCCGCCGCCTTGAAAGAGGCGGTGGTGAGGCCTCTCCTCAAGAAGCCTTCCCTGGACCCGGCAGTGTTGGCTAACTATCGTCCAGTCTCCAACCTTCGCTTTGTTGCAAAGGTTGTTGAGAGTGTGGTTGCGCAACAGCTCCCCCAGTACCTGGATGAAACGACGTATCTGGATCCGTTCCAGTCGGGCTTCAGGCCTGGGTACAGCACGGAAATGGCATTGGTCACGTTGGTTGATGATCTCTGGAGGGCTCGGGACAAGGGCTGCTCCTCTGTCCTGGTCCTATTAGACCTCTCAACGGCTTTTTATACCATCGACCATGGTATCATGCTGCACCGGTTGGAAGAGTTAGGGTGGGGAGCACTGTATTACGGTGGTTCTCCTCCTTTCTCTCTGACCGGTTGCAGTCTGTGTTGGCAGGGGGCAGAGGTCGACCCCGAGGCCCCTCATATGTGGGGTGCCACAAGGGTCGGTCCTCTTGCCCCTTTTGTTCAACATTTATGTAAAGCCGCTGGGCGAAATCATCTGTGGTTTCGGGGTGAAGTACCATCAGTACGCTGATGACACCCAGCTGTACATCTCCACCCCGGACCACCCCAACGATGCCCTTGAAGTGATGTCTTGGTGTCTGGAGGCCATGCGGATCTGGATGGGGAGGAACAGGCTCACACTCAACCCATCCAAGACCGAGTGGCTGTGGTTTCCGACATCCCGATATAGTCAGTTGACGCCATCGCTGACTATTGGGGGTGAATCGCTAGCCCCCACGGAGAGGGCTCGCAACTTGGGTGTCCTCCTGGATTCACGGCTGTCTTTAGAAGAGCACTTGACGGCCGTGACCGGGAGGATTTTTCATCAGGTTCGTCTGATTCGCCAGTTGCGTCCCTTTCTGGATCGGGACTCCCTACACACAGTCACTCATGCCCTCGTCACTTCCCGCCTGGACTACTGCAACGCTCTCTACATGGGGCTCCCCTTGAGGAGCACCTGGAGGCTCCAACTGGCGCAGAGTGCGGTCACGCGGGTGGTTATGGGAGCAACATGGCGTTCCTGTGTGACACCTCTCCTGCGCGAGCTGCACTGGCTCCCGGTGGTCTTTCGGGTGCGCTTCAAGGTTCTGATTACCACCTTTAGAGCGCTCCATGGCTTAGGACCTGGTTATTTACGGGACCGCCTACTACCACAAGCAGCCTCCAACCAGCCGGTACGCTCTCATAGAGAGGGGCTCCTCCGGGTGCCGTCAGCTAAACAATGTCGACTGGCGGCCCCCAGGGGGAGGGCCTTCTCTGTGGGGGCACCCACTATCTGGAACGAGCTCCCCCCAGAGATACGGAGGATCCCGGATCTACGCACTTTCCGCCATGCTCTTAAGATTCTTCTATTCCAGCAAGCCGGCCTGGCCTAATTTTCTCCCCCGTTTTAAAATTCTTTTACATCAAAATTTTAATTTGTTTTAAATTATTGGGATTTTTTTAATTGTCTTGGGCTAAATTATTTAATTTGGTTTTAGTTATATTTTTTAACTTTTGTATTTATGTATTTTATTTTGTGCCTGTTCACCACCCTGAGTCCTTCGGGAGTAGGGCGGTATATAAATCTAATAAAAGAAAGAAAAGAAAGAAAGAAGGTGATAAAGAGTCTGAAGGCTAAATTGCATGATGAGCAGTTAAGGAAACTAGGTATGTCTAGCGATGACACGATAGCTGTCTTTCAGTACTTGAGGTGTTGTCACAGGGAGGACAGGACAAGAAGCAATAGGTGGAAGTTCATTACAGATCCAACCTGAAACTAACGAGAAATTTCCTGACAGTGAGAACAATCATTCAATTGAACAGCTTGTCTCCTGGAATTGTAATAGAAGTTTGACTAGAAGACCTCCAAGGCCCCTCCCAGCCCTATGATTTAATAAAATTATTTTGGGAAAAGAATAAAAAATTCAGCTTCCTCCAGAAGTTAGTAAAGCTGTAAATATACATCCTAAGGATGGACAACTTTTTGATGAGAAAAGTAGTCAACATGGAGTAGGAGAAATGGAAGGTTCTGATAGATAGAACAATTTTTCAATGCAAATAAGGCATAACACAAGTATCCAGATTGGGGTGATCATAGCTGTCATCATTTTGCAATATGAGAAACCAATATTTCCAATATCATTTGTATAATATTCTGTAAGAGAGAGAGCTATAATAAGAGTGTTATCAGATGATTTGAATGTTGGTAATGCCCGTAATTATGAACAGGTTGTCAAGCATCCACATCACACTCACATGACATGTGATGTGTGTGTGTGTGTGTGCACATGCTTTGTGATGGTCGGAAGTGCTTTACAGGCCTTAAAGCATCCTTTCCAAGGCTATTAAGCTGGACAATTGTAAAGTTACCAGTCATTAAGCAAGGACTTACATAGGAAAATAATTTTTTAAAGAAAGGTCAACTTAACATAATATAAATTATCTTCAGTGGCAAAGAATAATCTTTGTCTTATACTATAAAATTACATAATTAATACATCCATTCATCCATGTTGATACATATACACAAAATTATTCTAAATGTGTTATAGCGGATATAGCGGATTCTAACTCTTTTTTGAGTTAGAAAATGAGAAAAACAGTAAAAACAAGGAATAGTTTCTACAAATAAAGCCAGGAAAAAAGGGAATTGAGCCCTAGAAAGAAAGAAGTAAAAATGCACATGGGAAGGTCTAGTCAAGGCAAGTACAGAACAGAGCAGAAACACAGCCACTGAATTAATTATAAGCAAATACAGTATGCTATAACTAATTTTTGTTGTGCAACTCATGTTTATTTGATTGCTCTTATTTTAATGAGCACTTACCAACTTTGTACTAGTTTAACAGAAGGCCTATTCAACAAGTTGTCAGGCAACAAATTTACTTCTCTCATTGTATTAGCAAGTCGCACAGGAAGCTCTTTTCTCAGGAACATGTATGATGTTTTCTCACATGCATTATCACGCCCTGAGGAAAAAAAAGAATTTTATTTTTTCATGTTCTTGAAACATTCTTTGATAATACAAATAAGATATTAAAATATGATTTATCAGGACTTTATGATTGTAAGTTTTCTTCTTGCGTTACTAAATATGATTTTAATCTGATTATAAGACGTCTATATCAAGCTTAACATCATTCATGGCTATGGCTGTTTTATTGCAGCTTCTTTTGTTACAATTATGTCATTTTGTAAAGGATGAAGATCTGGAAAATATAATGAACTTCAGCGATTAAAATCTGATATGTAAAATATAAACATACATTGCAATTCCATCTGAATTATCAATTACAACAAAATCATCAGCTATAAGAATTTCTTACCATATGTCACATATCGTAACTATTAAAGGTTAAAGGTTTCACCTCTCCAGTCATGCCCAACTCAAGAAGTGGGGTGCTCAGCTTTGATTCTCAGCCAAAGGAACCTGTGTTGCCCGACAATAGCAATAGTGCTTAGATTTATATATAGCTTCACAATGCTTTACAGCCCTCTCTAAGCTGTGTACAGAGTCAGCATATTGCCCCCAACAATCTGGGTCTTCATTTTACCAACCTCAGAAGAATTGAAGGCAGAGTCGACCTTGAGCTGGTGAGATTCGAACTGCTGACAGAATTAGCCTGTGGTTAGAATGCAGTATTGCAGGCTCTAGGATAAACCAATGGTTCTGGCTTGGAAAAGAGTGTGAGAAAAGAAAATCTGCTTTCTGAAAAAAGTAGTCTTAAAATGCTAAGGACACTTCAGAAAGTTAATTTCCTAAAATATTTCCATTGAAATTAATGATAATTAAGGGTTGTACTATGTGCCTCATCCACATGAAATTTAATGAGCTTTAACCTTATTATGACTTTAAAGTATAATCTTATGTACTCAGCTAAGAAGCTTAATAGAGCTTGTTCCCAGTCAAGTAGATATTGGATTGTAACACTATCTTCAAATTATCAAAAATCCCTTAAAATTTATTCACTGTTCCTATAAGGAAATTTAATCATGCTATACAGTATAAAGTCAGACGTTTAGATTTCAGATTAGAGACTATACCAACTTTCATTCCTCTCACCCACCTCTTTTAATAGCAGACACCACCATAGTAATATTGAAAAAAGCCATGTGAACTCAGACCTAAGTTTTACCTTAAAGAGCTTCTCAGTATTCCATTTTACGGAAAAGAAAGATTGCAAATGCATTAGTCATAGTCACAAAGTACTGATTAACTTATGTTCTTGCAGTCCAGAAAATAATGTTAAAAGCATTGCTATGCATATAATAACTAAGATTTGCAATTTGAAAAATCCTTAAGTCTAGTGCAACTGGTACAATCAAAGTCACACTTTTTGAGGCAGTCCCATTATAATCAGTCCAACAGCACATCGTTCAGCATCTGTTCACAGAAAAATGTACAATGGCAGGATACAACCCAGTTAGTTATTTCTTATGTATACATTTTCCCTTGCTCTTTTAAGTTATGGCTAATAATGGCTTGTTATAACTTAGCAATGTTTTGTTTTAAATATGAACCTAAAATATTAATATATTTTTGTGCTTGTCCATAATTGAGGGTTTTTTCCTTTTAACTAGAAAAGCTTTCAGTTAAAATTAAAATGTGATTTTAAAATACAGATCAGGTTATTCCATGTAATTAGCTCGGAAAATATACAGATCGTGAGTTCTAGAATTCTTCCTAATCACTTACCAACAATGGCTCCACTTCTTTTGCATAATAAAGTCACATGTTGTCTTTATGTGTGCATGTGCATTTCCTCCTCAAATATGAATCAGGGTCAGTACATACCGTATCTTTCGGGCTAGGTGGAGATGGCGATCCCCACCAGCTGGAACAAGCTGAAAATGGGGAGCGCGGAGGCCAAAAATGGGACACACGGAGGCCAAAAATGGGGAGCGCGGAGGTGATGATAGGCAGCAGCTGCGATGGACAGTGATAGTGGCGATGGTGATCCCTGCAGCCTGGAACAGCTGATAGGAGGTATTCCGGCAGGCAGATCCAGTGGTGGGATTCTGCCGGTTCTAGGCAGTTCGGCCGAACCATTTGTTAAATTGCTGGCTCACTCCGCCCCTTGCCCCGCCCCCCGCACTACTATTTATTGCCAATAAATAGTGGTGGGCAAGGGGTGGGCGAGCCAGCAATTTAACAAACAGTTTGGTGTTTTTTTGTAATTTTATTGGCCCGCCGAGCTTCAGCATAGGCTAATTAGCCCATTGATTAGATCGGCCTCCCGACTCTCAGCTGATTTGCTCTCAGCTGTTTTGCGCAGGGCTCTGCTGCTTGCTTGCAAAGAGTGCTGGAGCAGTTTTCCCCTAGCTATGCTGAAAAACGAAACTGAAACTAAAGCAGGCTGTTGGCTTTGCTGTTTGCTGCAACGTTGGAAAATTAGGCAGGCAGATTTCTTTTCTTTTTCCTCACCAAAAAAGGTAGATGCAAACAATGGGAAATTTAGGGAAAAAGAGATTTTGAAACACAAACGAAAAAAAGCTCTATTTAACTAGGGAATTGCAATAATTGAGATACTATTAATTGTATATTGTGTTGAAAGCAGAAATGGTTAAATTGTGGTTTGGAGGAATATATGGGGGAAATTATTTGGTTTATTATTATTGGTAAATATAATTGATTTGTAAGAAATTGGATTGCATGGAAATAATTGGAATATTCGTGTTCATATTGATTGATATACAAAAAAGATAGTTATATAACTAATTGATTTATATTAAAATGTTGAATTTATATTAAACAACTGTAATATTACATAATTAACCAATGTGAGGATGGATATAAAAATAGATGAGAATGGGAAGGGGTATAATATAGAATAGAAGGGAAAAATTGAATTTAAGATTAAGATTAGAGATGAGGATGAAGGGTAATATTGTTTTTTTTAAAAAATAGATGAGGAATAAATATGGCAAAAACGAAATATAGAAATTGTAAATTTAATTGAAATGACTGAACACTGTTTAAATTTGCGAACTGGCCAAATGCTCTGTTCAAAGAAAATAAATTGTATGTTTGTATGTGTGTTTCTAATTATTGCTATTTATTCGTATTTGTTCTCTTTTCTTTAAAGTTTAACAATTCATTCTTTATCTTAATATCTTTATATTTGTTTGGGGTTGCCTTTCTTCCATTTCATCTTTTTTACTGTACAGCAATCTTTCTCTTCAAACCTACCACCTCTCTCTTTTCTTTCCTTCTTACTTTCTTTCCCCCCCCGCTTCTTCTCCTCCCTACTTCCTCTTCCTTTCTCCTTCTCCTCCTGTCTTCCTCCCTCTCTTACCCTCACTCCTACTCTAATTTCCCTTCCCTTCCTTCCTCCCTTCTCTTCCTTCCCTCTCTCTCCTTCCTACTTCCATCTCTCTTCTCCTTCCTTCAACCTTCTCTATTGCTGTATTCATTTTCAATTTTGTATTTTCCACTATGGAATCCCTGGTCTTTCTTTCATTTATCAAGTATATTTCTCAAATTTCCCCTCATCTTTTTATTAGCAGTATATTTCATCTTATTCCATTTTTTCTATTGAACCCAGTGTAATCATCTTTATCTTTTTTTTCAGTTATTTCCTTTTCAATATTATCTCGTTTCTCTTGCCCTCTCATTCATCTTTTCTCTTTCTTTTGTTTTGCAAGCTAACCAATTCTCTGCTTATTTATTTCCCTTAAATGCCTCCCTTACTTTTTGAAACATCTCCCTTAGTGTCTCATATTCATCCTCCCAATTCTCCATATTTTCAATTTTAAAAGGCTAGGATTTTTAAACTTCTTTTCATTTACATATGTGGGGGGGGGATGCTTTTCAAGGAGCCACAAGGGGGGCTGAGAGCAGAGTCATTCTGACAGTGTCTTTTAAAATTGCTTGGAAGACCCATTTTTTCCCTAACAATAATGGTTTGTATACTTTGGAATAAAACATATACCTGGAAAAAGTACTTGCAAAACTTGGACAGAAGGAAAAAAAGGCAGGACTGGACTCATTATCAGTAGCTAGTTAGTTCATTGTTATCAATGACTCCCACTGATTCTAAACTCATTTTAAGACTGGGATTGGTGACTACTGAAATTTAAGTATTCAACATTGGTCTCAGAAATCTTTGATTTGAACTATCAAATCTCTGATTTGAACTATCAAATCTTTGATTTGAACTTTGATTTGAACTATGGCAAGAAAAATCATAAAATGGGGCAAAACTCACTTAACCATAATTTCTAGATATTTTAAGTGTAGAGAATTCAAGTGTTGAGAATGACCCATTATTTCGTCTCTTTTTCCGTACTAGGTACCACTATTTGATTTCTTTTCATTTTATTCAAATAACAACAGAAAACCCAATACAGTTCAGTATGAATTGGCTTTCCAGTCCTTCCTTGATGCACTTTTTCACATTGGTTATCTAGTTTAAATGCCAAAGAAAAATCAGTTATATATTTTTCAGACCTTTGGAGGATCACACTGTCAATTGTTCACACTGCTCAAGCGAAACTAACAGGTGTGAATTAAGTTTTAGCTAAAAAATGGAGCTTTAATTCCAGAAGTCCATTCTTTAAACTTGGACTTCTGGAATTAAAAGGCTCTGATTTAAATGGTACGCCAGACAAAAGATGGAAAAGAGTATCTTGCTTTTAGACATGATAATAACTGTCTAGAAAGTTGAGTTATGAGCTATTTTTACGTCATCAGAAATTTAATTTATTACCTGTTAAAAATGCAAAGACAAGGAGTACAAGGAGCAAATGAAAGAACTTCATGTTGGGGTTGGTTCTGGACCAAATCTTACTTGTGGGACAGAAACCAGCTCTCAGCCCTCCTTGTGACTTCTTGAAAAGCATCCCCCCCCAAACGTTCCACCGCCTTAGGAGGCAGGGGAAGGCTGCAGGTTGATCCCAAAGGGATCATAATGGGGTGGCAGAAAGACAAGGGGTCCTGCAAACCATGTGTTGTCTCCTAGAAGACGCCAACCTCAGTATCCCATACTGGGGTGAAGTTATTAAATATGCAAATTACATTGTCAACCGTACTTGTAGTGTAATAAATCAGACTCCTTTCTTCATGTTGTATGGGTACAAGCCCGATCTCAAAAACCTCCATATTTTTGGTTCATACGCTATGGTGAACTTCTCTTAGCTCAAAGAAGGAAAGGAGGTCCAGCAGCAAAGAGGATGAGATTTATGGGTATTGATGATAATTCAAAATGGAGCAAATTTATTGACTCCAAACATGTAATAGTGATTTCCCAATCCGCTAATTTTGAGGAAGATGCTGACTGGTCCAGGATTCATTCCAATGATCCTGGAGTTTATTTTCCTAGAGATGATGTTGCTGATGTCTCGCAGCCTGATGATCAAAATTCACAGGCAAATGTTCCATCCACTAGTTCTTCTCAACCTGATGTTCCGCCTTCGCAAGCCGCCAATGTTGACGCTAGCGACCATGGTGAAGACGAGGACAAAACGGAAGAAGAATGGACGGCTGTTCCGAGGCGTTCCAAGAGGGCCACAAAGGGGATCCCTCCACAGCGATTTTCATGGCAACTGATAAAAACACCCTTGCCTTTGATTTGTACTGTTACACTTCCTCCTGATAAGTTCACACAAATCAAACATCTTCCTGACTCAGAGCAAGAGAAGTGGTATGAGGCAATGCAGGCTGAAATGGACAGTCTAAAGAAACTTAAGGTGTTTATGCCTGCAAAACCTCCAGCAAACAAAAAGTCATTGGCACTCGATGGGTCTACAGAATCAAGAAGAAGCCAAATGGTAAGTCATTGTACAAGGCCAGACTTGTAGCTCAGGGTTTCACTCAACATTATCCTGAGGACTACACAAATACCTACTCACCGACAGTCCGGACTGAAAGTGTAAAAATTGCTTTAGCCACCGCAACTATTCTTGGTTTAGAAGCTTTCCAGTTCAATGTTGACACGGATTATCTACATGCTGACCTGGATGAGGAGATCTATGTGAGAGGTCCTCCAGGGTTTCGACAGCAAGAAGGGGATACCTGGTTTCTACACAAAAGTCTTTATGGTCTGAAACAGTCTGGTTTAATGTGGTACTTATGTCTTACTGACAAACTAAATTCAATGGGCTTTATTAAGTCCGAAACTGATGAATGCGTGTTTATAAAAAGATCTGATAATATGTATGAGATAGTTCTTGTTTATGTTGATGTTATTATTTATATTGGTCCAAATAAGCAGATGAGTGAGACTTTTGCTAAAGCTTTGCAGAGATATTTCACATTGAAATTTTTAGGTCATGTTAGCACTTATTTAGGTGTTCAGATTGACAAAACACAGAAGGAGTTTAGTCTTTCACAAGAGAATAAAATTGAACAAATTTTGTATTATTGCAACATGAAAGATGCTAATACAGGACACATACCCATGCAAACAGATTTTCACAACTTGACACATGAAACAAGTCCTGAGTTCGAGGATCAAACACTTTATCGTTCAGTTATTGGGTCACTGTTGTATATTAGTAGTTGGACTAGACCCGACATTGCACTTAGTGTTAATCTGTTATCTGTTAATCTCTTGGACATGTGTTAAGAAATTACTGAAATACCTAAAACACACTAAACATGAGAGGTTATTGTTAGAACCGACACATACTGATCATGCAGAATTATGTTGTTATGCAGATTCTGATTGGGCGAGTGATAAGAAAACACGTAAAAGTACTTCAGGTTATATGATGTTCTTAAATGGATATCCTGTTTACTGGCATGTGCGAAAACAGAATTCTGTTTCTTGTTCATCTACTGAGGCTGAATATGCTTGTGTTTCAGATGCATGTAATTCTCTAACGTGGTTTGATGCTTTAGTCACAAATATCTGGACATACCCCAGCCGACCAATCACCGTGATGGAAGACAATGAATCTGTGGTTTATATTTCTGAATCACATTTCACGGGTTCTAGGCCCAGACACATTGACATCCGTTACGAAAATATAAAACAATTAGTAAAACAAGGTTTTGTAAAATTGCAGTATGTGCCTACACATGATCAGATTGCTGACATGCTCAACAAACCACTTCCAGCAGCTCAGCACGAGTATCTGCGTAAGAAGATGTGCCTTATTTGATGGCAGTACCTGATGGCTGCTCAACCGACAAAGAAGGGGTGGTCACTGCATTAAGTGTTTGCCAGCTGAGCTCCCATTCTAAGACTTACGGTAGCCTGGCCAGGGAACTTATCTGTAGCTGAGATAAGGCTGGTCTTGTGAGACATTGGACTACTGCGCATTCTTTCTTTTCTTACTTCCTTTGTCCGTCTGTGTGATAACTGCCGGTAAGATGTAGTTAGCTAGTTTTGTACTTTTATAATAAAATGTTTCTTAGAATATATACTTCGAATTTTCTTTGAGAGTATACACCATGGAAAACAAGATCCATTCACCTCTAATTAATTACAGTTTCCCCAGGGGGGGAACGAAGCTGATTCACGCTTTGACACTATTCTTCTAATTAGGCATGTCAGTCCTCTCATCACAAGGAGTCAAACTTTATAATTACAATGCTCTAGACTATTCTCTTCCATAAAATCTCAAGTTTTTCATATTGCAGGAAGAATTGTGCCAGAATACAGTGTTAAGAACCCCTTACAAATAAATTGATACAATACAAGATGCACACAAACCTATTAATAACTACCACTTTCTCAAGTCCAATTTAAATTGCTAGTTTAACTCTACAAAGTTGTTAATGGCTGATATCTTTTCAGAACTACCTCCCTGAACCAGAATTGATGCCCCCTGATGCAATGCCTCAGGAAAATTTGTTAGTAATTTTCAAGCACTGTAAAATTGGGGAAACAAGAAGGAGATGCTTCTCCATTATGGCCCCCATGCCATAGTGTAGTCTTCCACTGAAAATCAGACTTGCCCTAAAGTACTGACATTCCGGAAGAAGCTAAAATAGTTAGTTCTCTTCCAGAGGACTTTTTAAAATTTAGTTAAGATAGCACTGTTGGAATTGATCACATAGTGTTCTGATACTTAATGTATTGATAAATGAATCTTTGCCTATTGGCATTAATTCTGACAGTGTATTCAGGAACTTGCCCACTCATTAATAAATATATCATGACAGAAATCAAAATAAACTAAACAAAAACTATTGGTATTCTATAGGAAATGCTTTAAGGTTCCAATCAGATGAACAATGAAAAGAAACAAGAATTATTATTGCTGTAACATATTTATCAGTATTCAACCATGGAGGACATTTTGTGTGTTTTTTGTGAATGTTTGATATTTTGTTTTATATACCCTTTTTGTTTTGTTTTTATCTTTCTTTTGTAGTTTTTTCCTTTTTTGATTTGTATTTTAACTTTGAAAATAAAATAAAAACGTTTTATTAAAAAAAGAAACATATCAAACAGGTAAAGTACTTTAGATATTTAGATCTCTGTTTCTAATCTTCTACCTGTTGATCTATTCAAACAAGAATGTTTCTACTAAAAGTCCCCAAAGTATATCTTGCAATTGCTAAATCCGCAGGTCGATTTGTTAATAATTATGTCCCTGCACCTTTAAAAGAATTGAAGTCAACAATCCAGGTTAGATATTAGTGGCACTCAGCTATTTATTTATAAGGAGTTAAAATCTTATTATGAGATCCATATTCAACTCTTAATGCTCTAATACAAGTAGAATTAAGAGTGATTTTCTCTTGAGTCCAATTAAAATTTTGCTGTTTTAAGATTTTGGCTGAAACAAGTGTACTGGAAAACTTCCTTAATCCAACTCACTTTGCAAGATAGGTTCTCTTCTACCTTAAGCAGAATTACTGATTATTTGGCATACTTGTCAACACTAATTGTTTTGGAACTTAATAAAGCCATAACTGAACTAAAGCAGAAGATTTGGGTTTTAGATATCCAATGACAGACAAAGAGCCTGTAATACAGTGGACTAAAGCACTGTTATTAACATCTGCTGCTTGCAATTAGTGCAAGTTCAAATCTCACCAGGCTCAAGGTTAACTCAGCCTTCCATCCTTTCAAAGGTAGGTGAAATGAGGACCCAGATTGTGGGGGCAATAAGCTGACTTTGTATAAATATACAAAAGTATGAAGGCTATTGCTTAACGCATTGTAAGCTGCCCTGAGTCTCCGGAGAAGGGCAGCATATAAATTAAAGCAAAAAAAAAAAAAAAGTTCCTCTTTTATGACATGCTTGCACACATGCGTTCGTTAGACTATCCCTAGTTATTTCTTCAGCATTTTGTATGTTCTTCATAGGAGACCAATTAGCCTAGTATGAATAGGGGCACTACCTACAGCTAGTCCTTGCCTTACAATTACAATAGAGCCTGGAATTTTGGATATAAGTTGTTGCAGTTATTAAGCAGATCACCATGTGACCTGACTTGATTTTGCAACCATTTTACAATGCCTTGCTTAAGTCACCTTGGCTGTTAAGTGAATCATATGGTTGTTAAATGAAGAAAAAAAGCAAAGAAAACCCCACATTGCAAATCATGATCATGTGACCACAGGATGCTGCAACTGGTCATAAATGCAAGCCTGCTGTCAAGCATGTGAAATGCAACCACATGACTGTGGGAGTGATGGTACAGCAGTTGCAACTTCAAGGAGAGATCATAAGTAACTTTTTTGAAGTCTGTTGTGTTTTTGAAGTCATTAAGTTACCAGTTGTTAAGCGAGGAATAACTTATTAGGGCAACAAATGGAAGATTATATACATCTGTCCCATGAAAATAGTAGGGATGCTGCTGTAGGCAGAACTTTGAGAACTTTGAGAACCATTCATAAATCCCCTTGTTCAGTGCTGCTACATTTGAACAGTAACTGAAAAAGTAGTCATAACCTGAGATGCCCTGTAACGTACTGTCAATAAGCAAGATAATAAAAAGCATAAAATTATTACTCATATCAAAAATAGAACTACAACCCAAGTCTGTCATCCATACCAAAGGATGAAAGGAATAGAACATTCTTAATCAACTTACGAAATACGGATCAAATGCAGTGGTGAGTTTCATTTACCTTTGCTACCGGTTCGCTCGCGTGCCACTTCTGCACATGCGCAGAGCATATTTGATGACGTCCGGGCAGGTGGATGGAGCCTCCCGCCAACGCTACTGGTTCTCCTGAACCGGGCGAACTGGTAGCAAACCACCACTGATCAAATGGATATCTCATGAAGATGGTTCTATAAGATCTGGGCTGTTAATGACGAGGCACTCTCCTACTTTCATCATGGGTGATACTCTCAGCAGTCCTCTTAGGATAAATACACAGAACAGGCAAAAACTGTACAGGATATATTAACATGTAAACTCAGAGCTGCCATCTTGTGTGTTGGCCACGAGAACACAGACAGACAGACAGACAAATATCAGGTTTGAAAGGTTTTCTTGCTGTGTTGTAAACTTTCTAATAATAGCTGGGGTTTCAATGAATAATTAGCCACAGAGCACAGAACACAGGTGTCAGACTCGATCATGTCACAGGCTGGATCGTGACCTATCACATTTTTTGCCTTTGCGGAGTTGGGGTGGATGTGACCTGCGCATGACGCATCCGGCCTGTGGGTCGCCAGTTTGACAGGCCTGACTTAGAAAGTAGTAGTCTGTAACTTCTCTTTATAATATGGATCGTACAGCTACTGAGTTGAGTAGAGTTTTATATATTAATACCAATATCTTCAGTTTGTTCTCGAACTGTAATAGCTAATACAGTGATCAAAGCACAAGTGTAAAATAGCTATTTGTTAATAATCAAGGTGATATATTTTGCACCAATTGGAGTTTTCAGGTCATTTTAAAGGACAGGCCTGTCAAGCATTTGCAGTAGCCTAAATGTGAGCTGAAGAGTCACTATCATGAGGGCACTCAAGTCCAAGAATGTTCTCAACTGCCATATATACCAGAAATGGGCAAAGATCATGGCTTCTCCTCCAATTGCTTAGCAGAGGCCATGACTCCAGGATGTTCCCTATGAATGAACTAAAATAATGCTCTTTTAGAAGTATGATCCCATCCAGTATTAACTTCAGGATTTGAATTCAATTAGATTGATTACCTACAAACAGAAACTATTTCTAGGATTTAATTTTAGCTTGTTAGGCTCTATACTGCTATATCAAATTTATTTAAAATTTACACAAAAGCTAGTAGTCACCAACCAGATGATTATGAATTTATCTATATGCTACTGAAACTGTCTGTCTGTAACCTTCAAATTGTCAAAAAGGTGCATCACAGAGCAACAGTTTTTCTAACAAGGCTAACAGAATGTGTCTGAAATCTAGGATCCACCACTGCTGCGGGGCTGAAATTTGGCAAAGTTGTGGCAGTTTCAGTGCTGCTATGATCAGCCATGGTTATGTGATCATTTCTAATGCTTTCTGTCAGCTTTCCCACAAGGAAAGTCAATGGAAGTTGGAAGTCCCAGGCCAGTAGGCAGGTAGAGGTATGATGGTGCAAAAGAGGCCAGGGTGGATAAAAATCAATGATTTTTTTTAAAAAACTCAAAAAAATCTATCTAAAGATAGTTTTCTATTTAAGATACATTAATAATTTAGTTTAATCAGCATGAAATGGACCTTAGTTATGTAGCATGAGGCTGTATATTCTGCAATATTGGGACTGTTGGTGAATCAACAGCGGATCAGAGGAGGAGCCGCTGCCAGAAAAGAGATGTCAGCTGCTCTTTAAAAATTATGATTTAACTCGAGTTGATTTAAATCAAGCCTTTTTACTAGTGATTTAAATCATGATTTAAATTCAAATCCACCCTGAAGGAGGCACAGCGAGGGTAAGAGCTGCATAAGTGGTAGGTAAGTAAATAATTCTGAATGGATCCAATGGATCATGGGTTACCTAGTATTCTCTAACAAATGAAAGAGCTGGGAATTTTGCTAAGTGCCTCATTTGACAACCAAGAACGTTTGTTACCAATTGTGACCATAAAACCAATAGGCAAGAGCAATAAACTGACATACACAATTTGTTCATTATTTATCATTCAGAAGGACTAGTGGCACTTTGGATTCCAAAGCAAAAAGATAATTTTGGTGCACATAAGGGATGCTTATGTATTTGCAACTTTTTGAAACAGCAGCTTCTTTCCCAAGGATAATGAAACTGCCCTCAGCACTGGCAGGCTATTCCACGAAATCATGCTTGGCTTAAAAAGTTGTAGACAGGTATTGCACACATTTTTGACTTTGAACTCTGCACAGCCCTACCACTAAAGGATATTCTTTTAAGATACAATGAGAATTAGGCTTAAATTCTGATCATGTGATATTTGTTCACATATAGTATAGTAAGTCGCTGCAGGCATTTACTAAATATCTATGCCATTTATTATTTTCAACTGCTTCTGTTCCCCCGATTATTTCAGCAGGTCAAGTTTTTACTAATGAAAGCCATTAAACTTTCAGAATTTCCTACTTTTTATATTGTATTAATCACAAATTGGGATGTATTCTACAACTGAAGATTGCTTTTCAATCCAAGCACAAGGAATTCAACATGGGCACAACCTGGTTCATATTATAAAAGAGAAACTGATCTGGAAAACATTTATGAACAATTATGGTTATTATACTAATGTCTCTTTTGTCACACTTGCTTTGCAAATCAGAGAAATTATGAGTATTTTAATATGTTTTATTTCATAAAATTAAACAAGACAAGTTTTTCAGTCCAACAATATGAACTGAATACTTTTCAGAAATTTTGAGTAGTTTTGACTGGTATTTTTTGCAAAGGTTTCATTGTTGATGGTACTACTAAATACGAAAATATTTTACATGGGAAAAAATATGGGTCAGAAATGTAAAATTTACCCAAGCCCAAAACTTGAGAGAAAATTTTTACAAAATGTTTTATAGATGGCATTTGGATCCCAAAAAGTTAGCTTGTATGTATCCAAGCTTACAACCTACGTGTTGGAGATGTAAATGTGATGATGCAACGTATTATCATATAAGGTGGACATGTAAAAAAATTAAGGCATTTTGGATTAAGATATGGTGGATTATACAAAATATTCTTAAAAAGATGATAAAATTTACTCCACAGTTGTTTTTATTGGGTATAATTACAGACTGTACGGTAATAGAGACTAATTTGATTTTGAACTTAATAACTGCAGCCAGACTTTTGGTGGCGCAGTACTGGAAGAAGGAAGACTTACCTACTATTGAAGAATGGACATTAAAAGTAGCTAATTTATTTATTTATTTTATTTTTTATTTGATTTGATTTGTATACCGCCCTTCTCTAGCAGGACTCAGGGCGGTGAACAGCCGAGATAAAACAGAGCATACAAAATTTAAAAAACAGTTTAAGAGATAATTAAATAATTTCGGCCACAATTTAAAACAACCCAATTAAAACCAATTTCAAATTTAAACCAAAACAGATGGGATCAAGCCAGCCTGGCTAAGTGAAACAAATGAGTTTTCAGGGCCCGACAAAAAGTCCCGAGGTCTGGTATCATGCGTATCTCTAGGGGGAAGTCGTTCCAGAGGGCGGGTGCCGCCACAGAGAAGGCTCTCCCCCTGGGGGTCGCCAGCCAACATTGTCTGGCGGACGGCACTCTGAGGAGGCCCTCTCTGTGCGAGTGTACTGGCCGGTGGGAGGCTATTTGCGGCAGAAGGCGGTCTCGTAGATACCCCGGCCCTAACCCATGGAGCGCTTTAAAGGTGGTCACCAACATCTTGAAGCGCACCTGGAAGACCACCGGGAGCCAGTGCAGCTTGCGCAGGAGAGGTGTCACATGGGAGCGCCCCGTCACTCCCATAATCCCCCACGTGGCCGCATTCTGGACCAGCTGGAGCCTCCGGGTGCACCCCAAGGGGAGCCCCATGCAGAGAGCATTGCAGTAGGCCAGGCGGGAAGTGACGAGTGCCTGAGTGACCGTGCGTAGGGAGTCCCGATCCAGAAAGGGACGCAACTGGCGTATCAGGCGGCCGTGGCCACGGCCGTCATATGCTCTTCTAAAGACAGCTGTGCATCCAGGAGGACGCCTAAGTTGCGAGCCCTCTCTATGGGGGCCAGTGATTCGCCCCCAATAACCAGCGATGGCACCAGCTGGCTATATCGGGACGCCGGGAGCCACAGCCACTCGGTCTTGGAAGGGTTGAGTTGGAGCCTGTTTCTCCCCATCCAGGCCCGCACGGCCTCCAGGCACCGGGACATCACTTCAAGGGCATCGTTGGGGTGGCCTGGGGTGGAGATGTACAGCTGGGTGTCATCAGCGTACTGATGGAACTCCACCCCAAGGCCACGGATGATCTCACCCAGCGGCTTTACATAAATGTTGAACAGAAGGGGCGAGAGGACCGACCCTTGCGGTACCCCACAAGGCGCCTCGGGGTCGACCACTGCCCCCGTCAACACAGATTGCAACCAGTCAGAGAGGTAGGAGGAGAACTACCGCAAAATGGTGCCCCCCACCCCCAACCCCTCCAATCGGCGCAACATGATACCATGGTCGATGCTATCAAAAGCCGCTGAGAGATCTAATAGGACCAGGATAGAGGAGCAACCCCTATCCCGAGCCCTCCAGAGATCATCCACCAACGCGACCAATGCCGTTTCCGTGCTGTGCCCAGGCCTGAAGCCGGACTGGAGCGGATCTAGATAGACAGCTTCATCCAGGTACTGTGGCAGCTGCCGCGCTACCACACTCTCAACAACCTTCGCAATAAAACAAAGGTTGGAGACTGGACGATAGTGAGCCAAAACAGCCGGATCCAGAGAGGGCTTCTTGAGGAGGGGCCTCACCACCGCTTCTTTCAAGGCAGCCAGCATGACACCATCACTCAGAGAAGCGTTAATAATCCTCTGGAGCCAGCCTCGTGTAACCTCCCAGGAAGTCATCACCAACCAGAAGGGACACGGGTCCAATAAACATGTGGTCGCGTTCAGCCATCCCAGAATCCTGTCCACATCCTCGGAGATGGCTAAAATCTCTGCATATTTGAAGGACTGTTCAAATGAAAGATACATATTGGAATGGAGAAGATGGATTGATTATATTCAAAACAAATATGGGACTAAAAAGTTGCAAATAGCTTATGAATGAAATATTTAGGTGAATTCTTATATTCTTATATTTTGGTATATATGGGGGAGTTAAAGTGTAAGGGGGAGTGAAGAGCTTATAGTTAGTTTGTTTATGCTTGATTATGTTTGTTAAATGCTATACCCTGTATTTTGCTCTGGGAAGTCGGGGGGGGGGTGGGAGAAGGGAAAGGGTGGGGGGAGGAAGGCGGAGGGGAAATTTGTTTGTAAAAATATTTTAAAACTTTTCAAAAAAAAACAAAAAACAAAAAAAATAAATAGAAAAATAAATAAATACAAAAATATTTTTAAAATAAATGTACAAAAAATAATAGATTATTTTAGCCAATTCAGTACCTTTTCATCCTTTACAACAAAAAAAACCCCTTCACATTCAGGGGAATCTGACTGGTTAATATTTAATCTAAACTTTACATTTGGATTAAATCAGTGCTATAAACACTTGGAGTTTGAAACCTTTCCAAATAGCTCTACTTTTACTTATATGCACTCAATTTAGATAATGTTTTAGTTTCTGATTTCCAAGAATTCTGAATATAGAAATGAATATTAATGTATTATATAACTATTTTGTTATTTCTATCAAAAAGTATTGTAACCTCTTAAAAAATTAATTTCTTATTGCTCAACATTTTGCATAAAATGTATTTATGTGCTGCCTTTATTATTTTTATAAATAACCTAAGACAGTGAACATACCTAATGCGCCTTCTTCCTATTTCCCCCACAACAACCTTGTGAGGTGATTTGGGCTGGGAGAAAGTGATTGGCCTAAGGTCACCCAGCTGGTTTTCATGCATAATGCAGGAATTATACATACAGTATTCTGGTTTGTAACCTAGTACTTTAACCACTAGACCTGTGATGGCGAACCTATGGCACGAGTGCCACAGGTGGCATGTGGAGCCATATCGGTGGGCATGCGAGCGTTGCCCTAGCTCAGCTCCAGTGCGCATGCCAGAAAGCCAGAGGCTTTCTAGGAGCCTGGAGAGGGTGACAACGGTCTTCCCCACCTCCCCAGAGGCTCTCTGGAGGCTGGAAACGGCCCGTTTGCCGACTTCCAGTGGAACCGGAAGGCCCGTTTTTCACTCTCCCCAGGCTCCAGAGCCTTTCTAGGAGCCTGGGGAGGACGAAAACAGCCTTCTCCACCACTACCCCCGAGGCCCTTCGGAGGCCGGAAACAGCTCGTTTCCCGACTTCAGGTCCCAAAAAAGGTTAGCTATCACTGCACTAGACTAAACTGATGCTGACAAGAACTATGGAACAAAATATTTAGGCCAAGGGTTTTCAATGTTTTTGTGCAAAGGATGTTTGAGAAGCTGGTGAGCCCCTTCTGAGAAAGATGTATTTAAATGCATAAAATAAAATAATGAAAATAAAGTTGTAAATATTTTTCTCATCTAAATTCTCATCTAAGTCTACTGATCAGTCCATTTTATAGTGATTCTGGGACATGAACATTCTTAAATCGACATATGGGAATTATGAATATACACATAAAATAGGATTCTTTATAAATTATTAACACAGCGACTATGTAAATTATTGAGAAACAGATAAATTTATAAAATCACATCACTTGAGTATTTTAAGGCAAAACAAATTCTTTCCATTTTTGCTCTGTTTAAAACATCTGAATGGTAATCAATACAAGTAATTCTTGAAGTGTACTTCACAGATATAAATCAATCTAATGTTCTGTTTTAAATATCCAGTGCAAATAACTATTCTTAATCATCTCAGTCATACCTCAATAAGGGTATTTCAAATCTAAGGCTGCAAAGATGAATGGAAATGTGCAAAACTCCTATCAGCTCTTCAGCTTTAAAGCTGGTAAAAAGTCTGAGGACCTTTTTGCAGTGTGAAAGAAATGCAGTAAGAAGAACCCAGAACGGCCAAGGAACTGGTTTTTGAAAAAAACATACAACATTGCAGAAAGCAAATTCATTTCTGCACATTATATCAAAATACTAAAAACAATGTAATATTCATGTAAGTAAAATAGGTTCAAATTAGTTGAAATCAGGCTGCTCACTATGTTCTCACTTTGAAACTACAAATAAAGGATTCAAATAATCCTTCAAATAAGAATTGTCCTGAAAGCCAATCCATTTTTCCCCCTGAATTCTGTTCTGGTTGTACTCCCAATTTTCTTTGATTTACAAATTTCCCCAAATGAACTGCTATACTGCAACCAAACTACTGTAGAGTCAGAACACAAATATATCATTGCATACACTGAATCGCCAAACTCGTATATAAGATTCATGATTGAAGACTCTTACATAACTAGAACTATTGAAAATACAAGTAGCACTAACTGTAATCCAGGCTTTGCAGGCCTGAGTAAAAGTATGATTGATTGCCTACTTTGGAAAGTATAGTACTGAACTTGAAAAAGCTGTTGCATACTGGAAGGAAAAAAGATTTAGGAAACTGAAATTTAATAACGAACAGGCCCATGAAATAGTTTGAAGATGCAGAGTGCTGGCTAATATTTGCTTTTATTTCCAGTTCACTCTCTGGACAAGAGACCCTATGGAGAACACTGAAGCAGTTTTTGACGTATAAGAGCTGAGAGTTTTCCGCACTCTTTGTAGCAAAGAAAAATACCACTTGTTGAGTTTCTGTTTTCCTGCAGCAGGTTTCAAACTATCTTCTAAATTCCCAAATATTCTACTCACTCAGTTATGTCTCCTTAAACCCTACCCACGCTAGATGCCGTTGCTCCATTGCCTTGTCTCCAGCCCCTACCTAACATTGATGACGTCACACACAGCAGAGTGGGAGTATCCTAGAGATCTTTCTCCCACGTCAGACTGAAACAAAAATTCTCAGTTGGGCGGAGAGAAGATGGTAGAATGTACGCGGCCCTGCGACCGCACAGGTGCCGTTTGATCACTCACCGAAATCCAGGAACTGCTTAATAGAAAGCGGCGACGGGGAAAAGCGAGAGTAGTATTCGATTTGTTTGGGAATGGGGCTTTTTAGAAGCACCCCACATAGCCGCATGGTTCCTTACTGGAGTTGAGGAAGCGCGTTAGGTTCGCGGATATGCCAGGCCGCCACCACGAAGGACGTCGATAGGGCTCCGGTCGAACCGGCCAGGCAACCGTCTGGCGACGCGCGCGAAAGCTCACGCGCATTAACAGCGCGAGTAGAGGGCGGAAAGACGCTCGCAACTGTCACAACGGCTAGGAATCAGCAACAGTTTGCTGTTGTCACCGTTGCTCCGCTGTTCGTGCCTCACCGTAACCTACAAGAGAAAGGACGTGTTATACCTCCCACCCATCCCGTCGTCGCCGGCTATTTAAGAAACGCCCGCCCTCCACGCGCACACGGTCTTCTGACTGGATAATAAAAAGCCAACATCCTCCGGCCCTCTTGTTTTCCTGAATGCCCATTCATCTACCTAAGCACCGCCTACTATCACCATGACACCCCAAAAAAAAACGCAAGCGCAAACGCAAATGATAGTGTACTGGGCCTCTAGTTGGATTTGAAAATGAAGATGAGAGATTCGTATGCTCGGAACTGACATGTTGATGAACCCATGTTCTTTTTATTCTTAATTGAAGCTCTTCTCCCGTTTTCTCTGTCTTCAGAAGCCTCTCCTTGGGAAACAAGAGGTACTAAGTTCAACTGTATCCTTAGAAGAAAAATAATGTACAAGTTAATTGCGAAGTCCATTGAAATATTAGATGGTATAGATTTCTGTATTTCATTTCTGACCTCTTGTATTGTGTCTAACCGTTATCCTGATGACTAGGTTGAGAGTTATCTACCAAAAAGTATGTTTACTGAGGAGGACCCTGTTTCTCAGGTTTCAATCATTTCCCTGGCTGTTTTTGTGCCTGCTCTCCAGCAATCTTGGTAGCTGCAAAATTGAATGTGTGTCCTTGTTCACTGCAGTATGAGGTTACCAATGTGTTTGGGTCTCCTCAGCTGACCACTCATTTGTGTTCTTGCAATCTAGTGGTTAGCCTCCTCTTTGTTGGTCCTACATAGTCACAGGGGCAATCCATACAGGGGATTCAGTAGATTAAATTGGAAATATCTCCCACCTCCAAACTATCTTTACAATGCATAATTTGTCCCTGTATAGTAGCTTCTGGGTGGTATGCGATGCTCACTTGCAGATCTCACAAGCTGCATTCTACAGCTTCTGAGATGTTTTTGATGTATGGCAAGGTGTGCCATGTGATAGGTCTTGTACCTTGTATCTTCCTTTCTCTCCCCACCATGTTGCCAAGAGACAAGGATTCTTCTCTGGAGCAGGAGACACTACACCATTTCTGACAAATGGCAGTCCAATCTCTTCTTGAAAGCCTCCAGTGATGAAGCTTCCACAACTTCTGAAGGCAAGCTGTTCCATTGGTTGATTTTTCTCACTGTCAAAAAATTTCTCATTTCTAGGTTGAATCTCTCCTTGATCAGTTTCCATCCATTATTCCTTGTCTGGCCTTCAGGTGCCTTGGAAAATAGCTTGACCCCTTTTTCTCTGTGGCAGCCCCTCAAGTATTGGAAGACTGCTATCATGTCTCCCCTGGTCCTTCTCTTCGTAGACTAGCCATGCCCAGTTCCTGTAACCGTTTTCTTATGTTTTAGTCTCCAGTCCCCTAATCATCCTGGTTGCTCTTTTCTGCATTTTTGTAGAGCAGTGGTTCTCAACCTTCCTAATGCCGCGACCCGTTAATACAGTTCCTCATGTTTGGTGACCCCCAACCAGGGGTGGGTTCTAAAATTTTTTACTATCGGTTCTGTGGGCGTGGCTTATTTTGTGGGCATGGCTTGGAGGTCATGTGACTGGGTGGGCGTGCCTAGCTGGTCATGTGACCGGGTGGCCATGGCTGTGTATATAGGGACTAACCAGAGGGCTGAAAAAAGTCATTTCTGACAGGTCCTCGCACTTTTGACTGGTCCTCACACTTATGACCATCCTCACATTTATGCCCGTGCAGCATTCTTAACAACCATGTCAGTCATTTCACAACTGCTTCTCTTCACCATGGTGATAAGATAGGGCAAAAAACGTAAAATGTGAGGACAGTCGTAAATTCGAGGACTGGTCAAAAGTGCAAGGACCAGTCAAAAATAACTTTTTCAGTCCTCTCAGTAGTCCATATGCATAAAAGGATACAGCAATAGAGAGGGATGAAGGAAGGGAAGGAAAATTAGAGTAGGAGTGAGGGTAAGAGAGGGAGGAAGAGAGGAGGAGAAGGAGAAAGGAAGAGGAAGTAGGAAGGAGAAGAAGAGGGGGGGAAGAGAAAGTAAGAAGAAAGAAAAGAGAGAGGTGGTAGGTTTGAGGAGAAAGATTGCTATACAATAAAAAAGATGAAAGGGAAGAAAACCAACCCCAAACAAATATAAAGATATTAAGATAAAGAATGAATTGTTAAACTTTAAAGAATAAAAGAGAACAAATATGAATAAATAGCAATAATTAGAAACACACATACAAACATACAATGTATTTTCTTTGAACAGAGTATTTGGCCGGTTCACAAATTTAACCAGTGTTTAGTCATTTCAATTAAATTTACAATTTCTATATTTTCTTTTTGCCATATTTATTCCTCATCTATTTTTTTAAAAAAACAATATTACCCTTCATCCTCATCTCTAATCTTAATCAAATTCAATTTTTCCCTTCTATTCTATATTATATCCCTTCCCATTGTCATCTATTTTTATATCCATCCTCACATTGGTTAATTATGTAATTATGTAATACAGTTGTTTAATACAAATTCAACATTTTAATATAAATCAATTAGTTATATAACTATCTTTTTTGTATATCGATCAATATGAACATGAATATTCCAATTATTTCTATGTAATCCAATTTCTTACAAATTAATTAATTATATTTACCAATAATAATAAACCAAATAATTTCCCCCATACATTCCTCCAAACCACAACTTAACCATTTCTGCTTTCAACACAATCTACAATTAATAGTATCTCAATTATTACAATTCCCTAGTTAAATAGAGCTTTTTTCTTTTGTGTTTTAAAATCTTGAACCTCCTCTTTTGCCCTAAATTTCCCATTGTTTGCAGTTTTGCACCTACCTTTTTTGGTGCAGAAAAAGAAATATCCCTCTGCCTCATTTTGTCACCTTGCAACAAAGATCCTGCTTTACTTTCAGTTTCGTTTTTCAGCATAGTTAGGGGGGGAAAAATCTGCTCCTCTCTTTGCAGCTAGCAACAGAGCCCTCCGCAAAACAGCTGAGAGCAAATCAGCTGAGAGTCCGAGGCTGATCAAATCTACTTATGGTAATTAACCTATGCTGAAGCTGAAAGGGGCTGTTTTTTTTCTATTTTTGCAGGCCCCGGTCTTCTCATTTGTTTTCTTTTAACACTGATCAGATGTAGGGCGGGCCTTTGAAGCCCCGCGGCAAGAATTTAAACAGTTTTTTTCCCTCTAGCCATCAGCTGGGACTCAGGAGGCAGCAATAGATTGGGAGTGGGCAGGGTAAGCGAACAGCCGGCAATCCAACAGAGCAGAGAGTGAGGGTGAGTTAAGGCGTGGGGGGGCGAGAGAGGGCTTTGGCGACCCCTGTGAAATGGCCATTCAACCCCCAAAGGGGTCGCGACCCCCAGGTTGAGAACCGCTGTTCTAGAGTCTAAACATCTTTTTTATAGTGTGGTGACCAAAACTGGATGCAGTATTCTAGGTGTGGTCTTATTACCTCACTTGATCTTGATTGTGTGTTGTTAGTTGCGAAGTTGCGTCCGACCCACCGTGACCCCATGGACAATGTTCCTCCAGGCCTTCCTGTCCTCTACCATCCTCTGGAGTCCATTTAAGCTCATGCCGACTGCTTCAGTGACTCCATCCAGCCACCTCATTCTCTTGTCGTCCCATTCTTCTTTTGCCCTCAATCTTTCCCAGCATTAGGCTCTTCTCCAGTGAGTCCTTCCTTCTCATTAGGTGGCCAAAATATTTGAGTTTCATCTTCAGGATCTGGCCTTCTAAAACAGTCAGGGTTGATCTCCTCTAGGACTGACTGCAAGTTTCTTGCAGTCCAAGAAACTTGCAGGAGTCTTCTCCAGCACCACAGTTCAAAGGCCTCAATTCTTTGGCACTCAGCCTTTCTTATGGTCCAACCTTCATAGCCATACATTGCAACCGGGAAAACCATAGCCTTGACTATACGCACTTTTGTTGGCAGGGTGATGTCTCTGCTTTTTAGTATGCTATCTAGATTTGCCATAGCTTTCCTCCCCAGGAGCAAGTGTCTTTTAATTTCTTGGCTGCAGTCCCCATCTGCGGTGATCTTGGAGCCCAGGAAAATAAAATCTGTCACTACCTCCATTTCTTCCCCATCTATTTACCAGAAATTAAGAGGGCCGGATGCCATGATCTTAGTTTTCTTAATGTTGAGTTTCAAGCCAACTTTTGCACTCTCCTTCTTTACCCACATCAAGAGGCTCTTTAGTTCCGCTTCACTTTCTGCCATTAAAGTGGTATCAGCTGCATATCTGAGGTTGTTGATACTTCTCCCAACAATCTTAATTCCAACTTTTGATTCATCTAGCCCCGCCTTTCTCATGATGTGCTCTGCATATAAGTTAAATAGGCAGGGTGACCGCATACAGCCTTGCCGGACTCCTTTCCCAATTTTGAACCAATCAGTGGTTCCGTGTCCAGTTCTCACTGTTGCTTCTTGACCCGCATATAGGTTTCTCAAGAGACAAATAAGATGGTCTGGAACTCCCATCTGTTTAAGAACTTGCCACAATTTGCTGTGATCCACACAATCAAAGACTTTAGCATAGTCAATGAAGCAGAAGTAGATGTTTTTTTCTGGAACTTCCTAGCTTTCTCCATGATCCAGCGTATGTTGGCAATTTGATCTCTAGTTCCTCTGCCTCTTCAAAATCCTACCTGCACTTCTGGTAGTTCTCGGTCCACAGATTGCTGGAGCCTAGTCTGTAGGATTTTAAGCATAACCTTACTAGCATGTGAAATGAGTGCAATGGTGCGATTGTTTGAACATTCTTTGGCATTGCCTTTCTTTGGAATTGGAATGTAAACTGACCTTTTCCAATCCTGTGGCCACTATTGAATTTTCCAAATTTGCTGGCAAATTGAGTGTAGCAGTTTTACTGCATCGTCTTTTAAGATTTTGAATAGCTCAGTTGGAATACTGTCACCTCCACTAGCTTTGTTGTTTCTCAGATTTCCTAAGGCCATTTGACTTCACATTCTAGGATGTCTGTCTCAAGGTCAGTGACCACACCATCGAAGTTATCAAGGATTTCAATTTCAATTTCAATTTAATTCAATTTATATGCCGCCCCTCTCCAAAGACTCAGGGCAGCTAGGGATGTTAAGCTAGTTCTTGTATAGTTCTTCTGTGTAATTTTGCCACCTCTTCTTAATCTCTTATGCCTCTGTTAGGTCCCTGCCATTTTGGTCCTTTATCATGCCCATCTTTGCATGAAACATTCCCTTCATATCTCCAATTTTCTTGAAGAGATCTCTGGTCTTTCCTATTCTATTGTTTTCTTCTATTTCTTTGCACTGTTCATTTAAGAGGCATTCTTATCTCTTCTAGCTATTCTCTGAAATTCTGCATTCAATTGGGTATATTTCTCCCTTGCCTTTTGCTTCCTTTCTTTCCTCAGCTATTTGCAAAGCTTCCTCAGACAGCCATTTTGCTGTCTTGCATTTCTTTTTCTTTGGGATGGTTTTAGTTGCTACCTCTTGTACAGTGTTGCGAACCTCCATCCATAGTTCTTCAGACACTCTGTCTATCAGATCTAATTCCTTAAATCTATTTGTCACCTCTACTGTATATCCACCGGGATATGATTTAGTTCATACCTGAGTGGCCTAGTGCTTTTCCCTACTTTCTTCAATTTAAGCCTAAATTTTGCAACGAGAAGCTCATGATCTGAGCCACAGTCAGCTCCTGGTCTTATTTTTACTAACTATATAGAGCTTCTTCATCTTCGGCTGAAGAGCACATAATCAGTCTGATTTCTGTGTTGATCGTCTGATGATGTCCATGTGTAGAGTCGTCTCTTGGGTTGTTGGAAAAGAGTGTTTGCTATGATCATTGTATTCTCTTGACAAAATTCTATCAGCTTGTGCCCTGCTTCATTTTATACTCCAAGGCCAAACTTGCCTGTTTTTCTGGTTATCTTTTGGCTTCCTACTTTAGCATTCCAATCCCCCATGATGATAAGGACATCATTTTTTGGTGTTAATTCTATAAGGTGCTATGGGGCTTCAAAGAGGTCAATTTCATCCTCTTCAGCACCAGTGGTTGGGGCATAGACTTGGACTACTGTGATATTGAATGGTTTGCCTTGGTTTCGAACTGAGATCATTCTGTCATTTTGGAAATTGTATCCCAGTATTGCTTTTCCTATTCTTTTATTTATGAAGGCTACTTTTCTTTCATCACCAGATACATTCACAGCTGAGCGTCCTTTTGGCTTTGGCCTAGTCGCTTCACTCTTTCTGGCGCTACTAGTACTAGCCCTCTGCTCTTTCTCAGTAGCATATTGGACACCTTCCGCCCTTCATCTTCCAGCATCATATCTTTTTGCCTTTTGGTACTGTCCATGGGGTTTTTATGGCAAATATACTGGAGTGGGTTGCCATTTCCTTCTCCAGTGGATCACGTTTTCTCAGAACTCTCTGCTATGACCTGTCCATCTTGGGTGGCCCTGCATGGCATAGCTCATAGCTTCATTGAGCTATGTAAGCTCCTTCGCCACGACAAGGCAGTAATCCATGAAGGGGTAGTAATCCATGAAGGGGATTCATCTTGATTGTATCCCTCTGATAATGCAATTTAGGAATGCATTGGCTTTTTTGGTTGCCAACTCATATTTAATAATGAGCCGCACATTGCTGGCTCATATTTAATAAGCTGGTCAGTAACTATTTACAACTGTTGTAGCATTTCCATGGTCTATCATTCTATCATTGGCATCCTTCAGTCTCAAGAGACTATGGTATCGTGCTCTGGAAAGAGGTCCTAAAACAGCATCTAGTGTGACTAAAAAGGCCAATTCAAGAGTGGCAATCCCTTCCACACTGAGGGCAGATACATTCTGTCCCCTGCCCAGCCCCCAGATTTCGCTGGTTCCAGGACTGCCTCTTTGCCTCAGCCTGCCGAACAAGTGTCTCTTCGAATTGGAGAAGGCCATGCTGTGTCTTTAGCCTCCAAGCTGAACGATCGGAGGTCAAGGTTTCCCAGTTGTTAATGTCCATTCCCAGGGCCTTTAGGTCCCTCTTGCTGATATTCTTATATCGCAGCTGTGGTCTCCCTCCAAGGCGCTTTCCCTGCACTAATTCTCCATACAGGAGATCTTTCGGAATCCGACCATCAGCCATTCTCACGACATGCCCCAGCCAGCGTAGACATTGCTGTTTCAATAGTGTATACATGCTAGAAATTCCAGCACGTTCCAAGACTGCACTATTTGGAACTTTGTCCTGCCAGGTGATGCCAAGAATTTGTCGGAGTCAGTGCATATGAAAGGTGTTCAACTTTCTCTCCTGCCGTGCATAGAGGGTCCAAGACTCACTGCAGTACAAGAGTGTGCTCAGGACGCAGGCTCTATAGACCTGGATCTTTGTATGTTCCGTCAGCTTCTTATTAAGCCATACTCTGTAAGTCTGGAAAATGTGGTGGCCACTTTACCAATACGTTTATTCAGCTCAGTATCTCAAGAGAGTGTCAGAGATAGTTGAGCCGAGGTACACAAAGTCATGGACAACCTCCAGTTCTTGTGCAGAGATTATAATACAGGGAGGTGAATCCATGTCCTGACACGTGACTTGTGTTTTTTTCAGGCTGATTGTTAGTCCAAAGTCTTGGCAGGCCTTGCTAAAACTGTCCATAAGTTGTTGAAGGTCTTCAGCAGACTGAGCAGTGATGGCAGCATCATCAGCGAAGAGGAAATCCCGTAAGCATTTCAGCTGGACTTTAGACTTTGCTCTCAATCTAGAGAGATTAAAGAGTTTTCTGTCTGATCTGGTCCAGAGGTAAATACCCTCTGTTGCAGTTCCAAAAGCATGTTTCAGCATGACAGCAAAAAAGATCCCTAATAAAGTTGGCGCGAGGACACAGCCCTGCTTCACTCCACTTCGAATAACAAAGGAATCTGAAGTTAAGCCATCAAAAACTACAGTGCCCTTCATTTCCTCATGAAAGAGCCTGATGATGTTGAGGAGTTGAGGTGGACATCCAGTCTTGGGGAGAATTTTATAAAGGCCATCCCTGCTAACCAAGTCAAAAGCCTTTGTAAGATCTATGAAGACTACAAAAAGTGGCTATCTTTGTTCCCTGCATTTCTCCTGCAACTGTCTAAGGGAAAATACATTTCAGTAGTGGACCTGTTGGCTCGAAATCCACACTGTGATTCTGGATAGACTCTCTCTGCAAGCACCTGGAGCCTCTTCAGTACGACATGGGCAAGCAGCTTCCCTACAACACTAAGAAGAGAGATGCCACGGTAGTTGTTACAGTTACCCCTGTCACCTATGTTTTTGTACAGTATGACAATATTTGCATCCTTCATGTCCTGTGGTACTCCACCCTCCCTCCAACAAAGACAGAAGATTTCATGCAGTTCAGTGGAGATGTTCTCTTTGCAGTACTTCAGAACTTCGGCAGGAATGTTATCTTTCCCGGGTGCCTTGCCAGAGGCAAGGGAGTCCAGGGCCACATTTAGTTCTTCTAAAGTTGGTTCACTGTCAAGCTCCTCCAAGACAGGCAGACACTAAATGTTATTTAATGCTTCTTCAGTTACCACATTTTCTCTGGAATATAACTCAGAGTAGTGTTGCACCCAGCGTGCCATCTGCTGTGCTCCGTCCTGGATAACCTCACCTGTAGCAGACTTCAGAGAGGCAGATTTCTTCTGTGTTGGACCTAAGGCCTGCTTGATGCCATCATACATCCCCTTAATGTTGCTTGTGTCAGCTGCTATCTGGATCTGAGAGCAAAGCTGCAGCCAATAATCGTTAGTACATCTCCTGGCGGTCTGTTGGACTTTGCTATGAGCAGCTTGCAGAACCTGTAGGTTGCGCTCACTGGAACAGGCTTTATATGCAATTAGAGCTCTCCTTTTTTCCTCGGTGGCTGGCGTCAACTCCTCCGAATGGGCTTCAAACCAATCAGTCTTTCTGATCTCCTTACCAAATACTGACAAGGCGGTGTTATAAACAGCATTCTTGAAATATTCCCATTGTTCAGATGCATTTACTTCAGCTGGGCCTGGGAGAGTTTCCTTGAGTGCTTGTGCAAATTCCTCCACTTTGCCCTGATTGCGGGTCTTGTTGATGTCAATTCGTGGTCTTCCTTCCTTCTTCGAGTAATGCAATCTCTTTGTTTGCAGTTTTATTCTGCTGCACACCAAGGAGTGGTCTGTATCGCAATCAGCACCCTGATAGCTGCGTGTGATTGTAATATTGGGGAGGTTGGAGTGCCTGGTAAAGATCAAGTCAAGCTGGTGCCAATGCTTCGATCTTGGATGTCACAGACTCTGTGTTGAGGCTTTGTTTTAAAGTATGTATTGCTAATGCAAAGTCCATAGTAGCAGCAAAACTCCAGCAGTCATTGGCCATTTTCATTCATCTTTCCAACACCGAACTGACCTAAACAAGTGGTCCAAGAATTATAATCAGCTCCAACTCTGGCATTTAAATCACCAAGGATAAGTGGTTCTTTCTCAGGGATTTTCTTGATAGTAGCAGCCAGATTGTCGTAGAATTTGTCTTTGGATTCTACTGAAGATGATAATGTCGGAGCATATGCGCTAATATGGTCACATGATCAAAATTCAGGTATTATCCAACTGGCATGTATTTATGATAGCTGCACCTTCTTGGGGTCATGTGATCACCATTTGTAACTTTGTCAGCCTTCTTCCAACAAGCAAAGTCAATGGGGGAAATCCAGATTCATTTAATGACCATATAATTCACTTCAGTGATTCGCTTAACTGTGGCAAAAGAGATCATAAAATGGGGCAAACTTAAATGAATTTTGCCCCATTTTACGACCTTTCTTGCCACAATTGTTAAGTGAATCACTGCAGTTGTTAAATTAGTATCACGTTAAGTGACTCTGGCTTCACCATTGACTTTGCTTATCAAAAGGCCACAAAAGGTGATTTTATGATCCTGGGACACTGCAACCATCATAAAATATGAATCAGTTGAAGAAAAAGAAATACTCAATTGAGAGTATTTCTGCAGCACTTGTTGTTCAGTAGGTTTTCCCACGAATCAAATCACAGCTTGTCTCAACAGTTGTCTTCTGGCTACATATAAGTCTATTCTACAATCTCCTTTAGCTTTCCTCAGAAGATCTGCTCCTTATACCTGCTGTAAAAGAAATCAGAGGTCTTTTTTTTTTTTTTGTATCTGCTTTTTTAAAATTTTGTTGCATTTGTCTCTCTACTCTTTTTCCTTTTATTATTAGTCCCTGTTACTTATCTTTCTATTTTAAAATTTTAAAAAGTTATCAAAATTAAGATGTACATAACAAAATTAAGATACATAACCAGTATGCCTCTGCTGATTATGCTGATTATTATCATATTGCAAATATCAAGAATAATATGTTTTAACAGATGATTAAAGTGCAAGATGCAACTGAAAACAATCTGGAACCTAGAACAGAATGAAGATCTAGCTGTGATTACCTAACATAAAAATGTGGAGACTGAAAAGCTTGTTCAAGATAGAAAAAGGAGAAGGATAAAAAAACTGATTTATAAATTGTAAATATTGTAAATTATGGGCTAAATACCCTACACAGTCTGATCTCTATGACAAACCTTATGGAACTAAAGCTCCCATTTCTAGAAGCAACAATTCTATCAATAGAAAACAGATTGACCACAATGACTGTACAGTGCACCGATTCAAAGGAAAATGCCAATTTTGCTACTATTGCCAGTAAACCAGACTAAATGGAAAAATGTATCAATACTGAAGAAAAATAGATGAGGTCATGAGATCAACGCTATCTGGAATTAGTCTCAAAATGGTTGTGCATGGATTTCCTTGGAATGATAATTATTTTTACTATAATCCATATAATTCATTATAAAATTACCTTTCTTGTAATATTATTTATTAAAACAAGCATTGCTTCTAAATTGTCCATTTGCATTATAGAAATGGTTTTGTATTAGTTGCATTTTGACGCATTGTGATAATTGGCAAAACTAAATAGCTGACCTTTGATTAAATATGCTTTTTTTTTCACTTCTCTGCATCCTTTTCATCTTTATAAAATTTGTATAATTGTTATAGTCAAACATTTATGTGCCTACTATATTATTAATTATAACATTCTTGAATAGAGCAAATGTTTTAAAAGAAAGCCAGAACTTATCTCTGACATCATTATTATAAATCCAATAGTACATCAAGTACAGTAAAACATTGCTGTGATTAAATATCTCTAAATTCTCAGAAAGTAATAATACTCAAAATTTTGTTGAAGACTTATTCTGTCTTAAAACAACAGAGAGTAATAAAATACACCCTTACTGCTATCAGTTCTTAAACAAATTTCTTGCTCCCTCACATTTTTTATTTTGGTACAATTTCATAAGATAGCTTACTGGCATTGGTCTTCTGCATTGCTGAGAATTGTATTAAATGGCCATAAACCTGCAATAGGAAGAAACAAAGAAAATGGTTAAAACTAGTAAATTGCATTGTTTTTGGGAAAATGATGTCTTGAAATATATCATTAGAGAAGAAATAAGGATGCAAAGTTTTTTTCCCAGGTAAAACTTTTTGACCTAAATCAGTTGAATAGCTATGAATCCTGTTTTGAAAAGTATTTTATTTGGACCCTATCAATTTCCCTCCTAATCTGAAGAATTGAAATCACACAAATGCAGAACTGAGACCCTGATGTCCCCAACAAGGAGAGCAAAAGTGATACAAAACAATTGACCACAGTCTTCTCAATCATAATGTGTGATTTATTACCATGTATTTCCAAATATAGATTTCTGTCTTTTTTTTTTTTTTTTGAGTAATGTATTTTCTCCTTAATGGTGATTTTTTTTTCTGCTTTCACTGGAACCAAGAAGAGCCCATGCAAAGGTATACTTGGAATTCTGTTTCTGCTGTGGTCAGATATGCCTCCAGGAAGTCTATAAGCAGCAGAGCCAACAGCTGTGGAAGCTAATAGTCAAGTGGCAATGTCTTTAAAGTTGTCTATTTCAAGTTATCTAACTTCCCAAAATTGAACGTATCTCATTATTTATAAAAAAGTAACATAAAAAAGTCAGTTTTACAGCAATTAATGTAACTGCATCAGCAGAAAATTGATTTCACAAATCTTTTCTTCTAAACATCTTTCCTGTGAATACATAAATGACATATAGATGATGTTGAACAGATACCAAGCTTCACATTTCAGTTGTTCCCAATTTTGTGCCTGCTTAAGTGTGTTAGACTGATCGGCAGTAGGCCTTAGTTGCTGGAGATTAGGAGAGATGTAGGCTTACATCTCTGAAAGCCACAAATTGGGAAAGGCTGACATACAGATTAAAGCAGTAAGATTCTAAGCCATGGTTTATTCAGCCATACCTAGGCCAAGTTTATTATATGTTAAGCCATCAAACATGACTCCTTAAAGGCTGAGTTCATGCATCATGTTTAACCATAATATACTTTGGATTTGGCTTTTTGTGTTGTTTAAAGTTAGTTATAGTGTCAGCTTTGTTGATAATACAATGCAATTTATTTCTAATGAGGACCCAGATTGTTGGGGACAATATGCTGACTCTGTAAACAACTTAGAGGGGACTGTAAAGCACTATGAAGCGCTACATAAGTCTAAGTGCTATTGCTATAAATTAACATTCTCTATGGAATCAGTGAAACACAAACAATTTGAAAGAACAATTAGAACTGTCTGTAAAAGTTATCAGATGTACAAATGACAATGTTTAGCTAATAAAAAATCTATAGGACATCACAGATTTGTTCAGGTTTTTTCTCATCCCACAGAAATGAATTCTCTCATTACATAGGTTAAGATGTTATACATTGTGGTAATTATTTCCAAATCACAAGTGTAAACACTTACCCTGATTGGAAAATTAGATTTCAAACTCAAGTAATTTGTTCTTAATGAGGAACTTGTTGAACTGAATTTAACAATTAGCTCATTCCCTTTGCTAGATAGGTGTTAGTTATATGTGAGTGATCAAATATTCATCCAAGTATTTTCAGCCAAAAGAAATCAAAAAAATCAAAACTATAATTCAATATATATTTATCTTGAATTAATTTCCACTGGCTATAGATGAATGTGTGTATATGATCACATAGCACAAAACCTCTGGCTCATTTCCCATGACATTCATTTTAATAATTTTTTGAAGCAATCAAGTCCAAGTAGGGCTACCAGATCTAGATGAATGTGAGATGACATTAACTCTCTGCTGTCAACTAGTGAGTGTCTGCATTTTTATCTGGTAGCCCTAAGCTTTTATGAAATTGATCATATCTTTAATTGAGACAGTACGAGCTACAGCATGACATGAGTGCAGATATTTTTCTCTCTATAACAGCATGATTACTATTCTATATTGACACAACTGTTGCAAGTATATTTTATTGTGAAACCTAAATGAGAGTATCATTATAACAGCAAAGATAATAAAAGTGGCAGTGAAGAGTAATGGCTATAGAGTACCAAAGTTTGTGAAAAATATAAAATGTATCCAGCTAAAATTTATAAACTTTCTAAAAGTCAAATCCTACATCTGTTTATTCAAGAATGTTTGTGTTGCTACCAAATAAGAATCTATATATCTGCCTTATAAGATGGATGCAAAGGTTCAATTAAGACCACATTATTTAAGGGCCCAATGATATGTGACAAACATTATCGGGTGCTAACTGTAACAATTTTGATCATAGAATCATAGGGCTGGAAGGGACCCCAGCGGTCTTCTAGTCCAACCCCCTGCTCAAGGCAGGAGACCTTATACCATCCTGGTCAAATGATTGGTCCAGTCTATTCTTGAAAACTCCAGTGATTGAGCACTCACAACTTCAGGAGGCAAGCTGTTCCACTGGTTAATTGTTCTCATTGTGAGAAAATTTCTCATTTCTAGATTGGATCTCTCTTTAACAATCTTTCCCACCTTCTATCTGTCTATCTTCTCACAACACCCAAGGATCATTGTAACTTGCTGTGTTACCATCCCTTGCTCTTCCCAATGCTTGAGAAAAAAATTCTGTCCAATACTTTATTTTGGGCGGGGCAAAACCAGTGTCTTAAATCTAGATAACCTTTTTAAGGCTCTCCTTTTAGCCTTTAAAACAATCCTATCTTGAATTAAATCTTTCTTGTTCCTTGCTGGAACCGGCTTCTTCTGTCTGTTTCAAAGACATGAAGTCCCTTGGCCTAAGTGAAATGCTGACAGGAATGACTTGAAAGGGCTGTAAACAGAACAGCTGATCTTCTCCAATAATGTCATCTACCCAGGATTCAGATCTATATTCCCCAACTGGGGAAAAACAATCTTTCTTTTGGTTCCTTTAGAACCTGCTCTGCAGGTGAAAAAAGCCCTTGCTCACAATGGAAGTGTCAACTTGCAAAGCTTTCAACCTTTCAAGAAACTTCACAGGAAGGTCTTTTAAAAACCTGCCACTGTATGAGGGGAGGCTGAACTATCCAATCAAGCAGGGCAAGGAAGGAAGGATTAGGTCTTTTCCATGCCTTCTAGAGTGGTCTTGGGTTCCTGATGGAGAATAAATTAAAACCAAAACCAAAGCTGAAGCACACAATCTACCCCCAACTCATGGCACCTGGCAGGCTTCTTACGCCTTACAATTTGATTTATCATAACTGAAAAAAGCATTGAGCCCACATATTTCCTTTTCCTATTTCCACATTAATTATCTTAGAAAGCTAATGCATGACTTCCTTAAATCACTCTTCATCCAAAAATGCTCATTTGATACTCCAGTGTATAATGTTTGGAAGAAAAAAAACTACAAGTACATTTGTCCAATCTTTTCTTTAAACCTTCAGTGATGAAGCATCCACAACTCCAGGAGGCAAGCTGTTACATTAGTATTGAAACTTGTTATTCAAACAAGATAATGAACATATTTTCCCATATTACTATAACCTATACTTCGAACTAGGAACAAACAGCATTGATTTATATAATAAATGGCTTCTACAAGATGCTAAGTACAATTCGATAGGTGTGAAATTTATTTTTAGGGTTACCCAGTAAACCTGCTTGGCACCTGCTTGACACCTAGGAAATGAGTACATCTCCATTCATTTTAAACACATGTACACCATCATTATTTTTACTTTCCACTCTTTCAAAACCATACTTAACCCTGTAATTATTTCCATCAAACTTGAAATGCTGAGAATGTGTGTAGGAATTATACACTGCTTGTCCAGCAGCTCAATAAAAAAATGCAAAGAATGATATTCATTCACAACCCCACAATTCTGGTCTTGGAGCTAATTAGTTAGCTAGCATCTATCTACCTAGCTATCTATTGCAGATATGAAAAGTCTACACACACATGCTAAAATGCTAGGTTTTTAAGATGTAAAAAATCCAGACCAAGATAAATCACTTCAGAATTTTCTCCACCTTTATAAGATGTATTATATTTATTATATCTAGCAGATTAGCTAAGTATGTTTCTTTCCTTTTCATAGAAATGCTGCAGTGATGGGATTCAGCCAGTTCGCACCACTTCGGGAGAACCGGTTGTTAACTTTCTGAGCAGTGTGGCAAACTGGTTGTTGGAAGAAATCATTAGGGCAGAGAACCGGTTGTTAAATTACTTGAATCCCACCACTGAAGTGCTGTATATTACTAACAAGGTTACTTCCAGAATTGCAGTTACCTCATCATCATGCTGACTAATGAGTTACTTAATATAATTTTGACTTCCTATGGGCCCTTTTCGGTTTATGTTGGAGTTGCAGGCAGTGATCTTAGAAGTCAGATTCTGCCAGGAATACTGAGATCTGATAGAACAGGGGTGTCAAACTCAAGGCCCAGGGGCCGGATCCAGCCTGTGGGGTGCTTAGATCTGGCCCGCAGGCTGCCCTGGAAGCAGCGAAGGACTGGCCCACAGTGCTCTGCCAGCGAAAACGGAGCTCGGGAGGGCTGTGTGCAGCCCTCCCGGGCTCTGTTTTTGCTGACAGAGGGTTGCAGGAGGCCATCGCAACGGGAAATGGAGCTTGGGAGCCCATTTTCACTGGTAGAACACTCAGACCACCACAGGCGCCCCAACACGAGTGACATTGAGTTGTCTGGCCATGCCCACTCCATCCCCCTCAGGTCAAACACCACCCTAATGCAGCCCTCAATGAAATTGAGTTTGACACCCCTGCGATAGAAGATATAAACTGAGATTCAAAATAGTCAAGACCATGAATTAATCATAATTTGATCTTCCAAGAATTTAATATTTTTATTTCAAATCAGCTGTAGGAAACAAAAAAGCAAGTCAAAGTCAAACAATAACAACTGACTTTTTTTACTTACCACATTTTTCGGAGTATAAGACGCACTCCCCCCCCAAAAAAGTGGGTGGAAATGTCTGTGTGTCTTATACAGCGAATGTTGCTGAAGCCCCTCCCGCCAGCTCCCACCAGCTCCCACCCTTCAGCCTCTGCCTCCCAGCAATTTGCCTCCTTGTAGCAAACAGCATTGTTAGCTTCAGCACAGCATGATTTAGCAAAGCAGTTGATTGGCGGTTGGATCTGCCTCCCAGAATACCTCCTATCAGCTGTTCCAGGCTGCGGGGATCGCCAGTGCCCATTGGTGCCGGTGCCACCCATCTTCACTGCCACCTATCGCCACCTCCATGTGCCCCATTTTTTGCTTCCCTGCATCCCGTTTTTGGCCTCCGTGTGTCCCATTTTTGGCCTGTTCCAGGCAGCGGGGATAGATGGTGGCAGCGCTGGGCGGCGCTGGCACTGATAGGCGGTGATGATCCAGGTGATAGGAAGTATTCCGGGAGGCAGATCCAACCCCTAATCAGCTGCTCGTCAACCGCTAATCAGGCTGTGCTGAAGCTCACCATGCTGTTTGCTGTTTGCTGAAAGGAGGCAAATTGCTGGGAGGCAGAGGCAGATTTTTTTTTAATGTTTTCCTCCCCAAAAGCTAGGTGTGTCTTATACTTCGGAGCGTCTTATAGTCCAAAAAATACGGTGAATAAGCAAAATTCTTTTAATTCAAAATTTCAATCAACTTGATTTTGAACAGTTCTGTAAAAATTGAGTTTTAGTTCTGAATTATTGTTCCCTTCAAAATTAAGATGGTAAAATGTATCAGTTTGTATGGTTCCTCATTAATCTCCCCAACGTGTCTGATGGTACTGTCAAGTAGCTCATGCCTTGGATGTTGGTTTTTATAATCAGTACAGAAGTATCCAACCAACATTTCTAGATCTTATAAAAAATTATTCTGGTTTGAAAAAGGTTTGTTTTTTTAGAGAGACCTTGGCACTAGCAAGAGACTTGGTGAAGCTGTTCCATCTTTTCCTTAGCATCTTTTCTATGAGAAAAATTATAGAAATAATGGTTAAAATATTACAAACGAAGCATAATGTCCTCATCAAATGCTGAGGATAAAAGCATGGCAACAAATGCCTTGTCTGAAAAGCATCTTAAATTTGCTCCATACTAGATGTTAAGCATGGAATTGTCATGCTTCATTCACTACTTAGAGGGCATTCATAGAGTGAATCCAATCATTGTGATCCTTTATTATCCCTTTTCTGTATTTTCATCTTTTTAAAAAAAATATCCCTTTTTCGGAAGCATGGGAGAGTAATATAATTTCCATAGTTACATAGCATAGCATGTTTCTTCCATTCTGTAAAAAAAATTTTTTTCATGTGAGATATGTTGGGAAAACAAAACTACTGCAACACAGCACTCATAAATTGATGGAAACTAATGTTCTATTATATTTAGTAACAACAATTTTCCACTCACAATTATTAGCCAAGATAATAAAAATACAGCCTAAAGATTGTAATAAGTACTGAATTGTGCTCTCTTCCCAGATGTTTTACATTTTTCCCCATAATTTCCAGTCCACAAAGACTATGCCAGTTGGGAAATATGGAAGTTGAAGTCCAATGGATATAGAAAGCACCAGATTCAGAACTTTTCATAAGATTTCCCCCCACCCACCCCAACCTCAGTATTCTGATAGTGGGGAAAACTGATAACTATTTGCATCTTTCCAAAGAAGAAGACTCAGAATTCTATTTATTGTAAGTATTTTAAGAGAGTGTGAATGAAATACCTGCGATAAGATAGGTGGCTAATAAATTTTACAAACAAACTTACAAATAATTTTTTTTTTTTACTTCATATGTTACCAGACCACTGGCTGCAATCAGAAGTTTTATGTGCCACAATTCAGCTACTGGCCTGCTTTGCTATTATTGCAAGGCACTAGAATATAAACTGATAGCAAACCCCACTCCTTAGTAGCACTGATGATGTTGCCTAGAAATGTCTGTAAGAAAACAACCAAACACGGCACCAAGGACTCCTCATTTCAACCCTGAGCTACAAAGACTTTCCTTTATTGCTAAATCAATGTGTTTCATTCAATAAACGATGATAAAAGATGGCTTAGCATGATGAAAAAACTAGGCATGCACTGAATACTAAACATTCTAATGTCTAATTTCCAAATACTATTCTAATAATGTCAGATATATTTGAATAAATTAAGATGATGAAATTACAAAAATCAGAAATCAGTCAAATGAAACAGTATATCATTAATTTTATTGAAAAAATTAAAAACCCATCTTATTAATTTTCATTCACACATACGCAACTTTTGCATCCTATTGAGGTACATCCAGCTTTTTCTCCCCCCTTGGTCTCTAAAGACTTTGGTGTCTAGGTAAAGTTGGAGATTTGGCAAGTTGCCTTGGATCAATGTCAAGGAAAACATAAAAGGACAAGCACACTATCTACCAAATAGATGAAGTTACACAAAGGACAAATGGAACAGATGCAGGATTAATGCCAGGAATTGTTTATATCCTGTATTGTTTGAACAGCTTTCTTCTTCACAATGGAAAAACCTTGAAACTCCTTGGATGGTGGGCCTTGATGATGGCAGGCTGACAATTGATTATATACACACACACACACACACACACACACACACACACACACACACACACTATTGTAATGCTCTCTACATGGGGCTCCCCATGAAGAGCACCCGGGGGCTCCAACTGGTCCAGAATGCGGCCGTGCGGGTGGTTATGGGGGTGACTCGGTGCTCCCATGTAACACCTCTCCTGCGCGAGCTGCACTGGCTCCTGGTGGTCTTCCGGGTGCGCTTCAAGGTATTGGTTACCACCTTTACAGCGCTCTATCACTTAGGATCCGGGTATTTACAAGACCGCCTTCTGCCACCGATAGCCTCCCACCGACCAGTACACTCCCACAGAGAGGGGCTCCTCAGGGTGCCATCGGTCAAACAATGCCGACTGGCGGCCCCCAGGGGGAGGGCAGCTCAACACTCTGGAATGAGCTGCCCCTGCAGATACGGCGGATCCCGGATCTACGCACCTTTCGCCGTGCCTTAAAGACGTTTTTATTCCAACAAGCCGGGCTGGCCTAACTCTTTTAAATTGTTTTAATTTTTAAACTGTTTAATTATGAGTTTTAATACAGGGGTGCTTTTAATTGTGGGCCAAATTAATTTTATCGGATTTTAATACTATTTTTAAATTTTGTGTTTCTTGTGTTTTATCTGTTGGCTGTTCACCTCCCCGAGTCCTTCGGGAGAAGGGCGGTATATAAATATAAACAATAAATAAATAAATAAATAAATATATTTTTGGCTCTCTGTTAGCAATCTTCTACAATAGGAACTCATCTCACTCCATTATCATGTTTATATTTGAAATTCACTACTTCAAACATAGGACTTTTGCCATTGGTGCTGCACTTTCATTCTATTGGGTTACCAACATTTTCTAAATCCAAAGTTGAGAACATGGCATTCCTGTAAAATAAGTTTCAACAAATAATCCCCACAAAATACAATTCAGTGGTGAGAAAAGTAAATTCCTATACATAGGTGAGAAAAATCAAATGCACAGGGGTAGAATAAGTGGTATCTGGTAACTTATCAATCACTCCATAATGGCAAGGTCGGACATCTCGGTGACGAATCACTATATCAATAGGATTTACTGTGAGAAGGATCTAAGTCTCCTAGTAGACATTTAAATAAGAGCCAAGTAATGTGTTGAAGCTGCCAAAAAATTGCTAATGCAGTTTCAAGATCATGTGAAGTATCACTTTATCACTTTACCAGTATCACTTTATATTGCACTAGTAAGATTACACTTGGAATACTGCATCCAGTTCTGGACATCATGATAAGGCCCTAGAAAGAGTGCAGAGAAGAACAATGAAGATGATAAGGGATCTGGAGGCTAAATCATAAAATGAAGATTGAGGGAACTAGGTATGTCTAGTCTAACAAAGAGGGGTGATATGATAGCAGTATTTCAATATCTTTTTTTTTTTTGCAAAAAGTTTTTTTTTATTTTTTTCAAATATTACAAATTACATCTTTTCGGAACAGAGCTTTGATCCGGTCATCAATTTGTTCAATTTTTTGTCATCTTTAACAAAATTTTATATATTCTATTTTGCCATAACACTTATTTCTTAATGTTAAATCACATATTTCAACTAATACCATCTTAGAAAAAGTTTACTCATATTTACTTAATCAATATAATTACCCTTCTATTAACCCACCCTAAATCTTAATTCAATTAATACCTCATAATACATTTCACAATTCTTACCCTAAATCCTCACTATTAACAATACAGTTCAAACATGTTTATATTCCAAAATTATTTCCATTTCTAAAACTTCATTACATTTATTACTTCATGTAATGCTCATTAAATCTTTATTCCATTATTACTTTATCAAATTTAAATCTTATCACTAATCTTAAAAATATAGCAATTTAACATTTGAACATAGTTTTTAATTCAAATAATGCTATTTAATACAGTTTCCCAATTATTTAACCATACTATTTATATAAACACCAATTAAGTAATTTTTGTTTATAAATCATAATCATATATTATTTCGATTTTCTTTTCTTTTTTGCTTAAGTGAAAAATGTTCAAATTAGTACAATTGTTATACATATTTAAACAATAACCCAATTATTATAGCTATCAATTTCCTCAAATGATACCATCCAACATCTTAATAAAAATTAATACATTATATCCATTGATATATTTTCTTTTACATAATCTAATTCAATCTTTTCTTTTATCATTCCACTGTTAATCCCAGTGTAATCATCTTTATACCACTGTTAATCCCAGTGCAATTATCTTTATTTTTTTCACTGTTAATCCCAGTGTAATCTCTATAAATATTTAAACAATACCCCAATTATTATAGCTATCAATTTCCTCAAATAATGTCATCCAACATCTTAATAAAAATTGCTTCATCATATTCATTAATATATTTCCTTTTAACATAGTCTATTTCTCATATATTTTAACTTCAATCCATATTTCATTTCTAAGTATCTGTAACATATTTCTTCTCACATTTATTAATCTCAATATAATTTTATAAATCCAAGTCCTGGACTTTTTTATTTTCCTTAATATTTTCCAACCTTTTATTCTTTTATCATTCACTGTTAATCCCAGTGTAATTATCATTGTATTATTATTAATATCAATATAATCTCTAGAGACCTCCTTTTTATTATTACTATTCACATGTTCAGTTACTTATTCATATTTAATCACATTGTCTTTATCTTCTTTATTTTCCACCTCTATGTCTTATTCCTCCATCTTCATTTTCTTGTCCACTTGTATATACTCCATTTCAACTTCTGTATCCTCAAATTTTTGTCCTCTGTGCAACATTATAATTATTTCTCTTATTTCCATTGTCCAAGTCTAGATCAATTTGTTCCTTCTCTAATTCCTGCGCCATTTTTCTTTTTAAGTTAATATTATTCCAATTATAAGAGTTCCGTTGTGTTCCCTTGTTTTTATTTATTTATTTTTTCTCCAAAAGTCAAACCGCTTGTAGACAAGAAAATCCTCCCCCACAAGTTCTCACAGATGTTATCTGTGAAGTCCACAATTTTCCAAAATAAAAACCAAGTTGCAATATTGCTTTTTATTCCAGATGGTGTCTTTCTGCAATCCACAATTTCCGGTTGTTTAAAAAGCATCCATTTTGTTTCAATTACATAACAATCTTATTTAGCTTCTCTTTTTCTTTTAGGTGTAAAAGTACCAAATCATATTTAAAGCCCAGTCCAAATTTAAATAACTCTTCTCACTTCTTTTTTCCCCTTTTATTTGTACATCACTTCTTTTTTAAAGTTTATTATCCATTCTCTTTGGGTTTTTTTTTTGAAATTTAAAAAGAGAGAAGAAAAAAAGAAAAGGATCTCTTTATTTCTTTCCAATCCTTTGACCATTCTCAAATTGTTTAAGGTTTCCAAATAGTTTGTTTAAAAGTCTATTTTCTATCAGGTATTCGTCTCTTTAAAGTTACATTTCAAAATCTTCTTTGCCCCCATGCTCCTTAGGCTCTATTATAATTAGGGGTCTTATAATTAAAAGATGTTTCCCTTGTTGTTATTTCACGCCTGGGTTGGCTGTCACCCGGCTTCAAAAAACTCTGTTCCGTTCCTCTTCTCTCTCCAGCTCTATACTTAGTCCGGTTGTCCCAGCTTTGTGGCAGCCGCCATGGCTGCCATCCTCTGCCGCCGAGTCACAGACCTCCAACCTTCAAGGTACCTGCCTGTTCCTCTTGGTCATCCGAGGTGCCTCTCTTTCTTCCTCATCCCTGCAGGATGCTTCTGATCCGCAGACCCATCGGCAGCGGTTCATCAGCCGGGGTTTTCACGGAGCTCATCGGCGCCTGCTAATTCCCCGACTGTCTCGTCGCAACGCCAAACCGGAAGCTCAGCAGTATTTCAATACTTGAGGGTAATGAGAGGGGTCAACCTAATCTCCATAGCACTTGAGGGCAAATTTACCTCTGAAAGTTGTGGATGCTCTGTTACTGGAGGTTTTCAAGTAGTGACTGAATACCCATTTGTCTGGAATGATATAGGGTCTCCTGCTTGAGCATGTCCTCCAAGATCCTTACCACCCCTATTATTCTATGTTCTATACTGTTCAATTGTATTTTCATACAATGTAGCTTTCTGTAAGGTGGTGCCTTCCAGTTACCTTTGGTCTGTATATGCTGGCTCAAACTGGCTTTAAAATGCAGTTTTAGGGTACCAGTTAATGTAATGTCAATACTCCTTAGTGTTATCACACCACAAAACCCTGGGAGAAAAAAATGCATGGTGCCAAGTGTCTTCCAGATTCCTAATAATTTTAATTACATAACACATATTTATGTACTTGCTCCCTGTCACATAGCATTTATATTAAAGCCTCATTTTATTTTCTATTGCCTTTTTTCTCCACTTGTGTCTAAAACAATCTCTTTGATTTATTTGCACTTCTCAGTCATAATGTTATTCTCCTCCTGCCTCCAGGTTTCCTGATTACCAATGAATTCACAGACCGTTTGATAAGTGTGGGTATCTTCTGCTTAGAAAAATGGAAGCTGAAAGTGTTCCTAATTCTGTCAAGAAAATGATTTTCAATCTCCTTACCTTGCAAATTATTCTTGTGAGGGTGAGATGTGAATTGATTTCTGACATTGCTTTTTTTTTGGCTATAAAGTGGTAAAATGTGGAGTGCTTTGAAGTTAGAAAGGTAATTGTGGAGACATAAAAATTCTATCTATAACCATCAGAGAAAGAGAGAGAAATTTGTCTTGAAATGACTGTCTCCATATCCTTCAGAGCAATAGCTGCAACAATTTAGAACATAACAGAGAGCTGAAATGACATGACTCATTTACTCCTAACAAGTCTAATACACTTCACTGAAAACATGGTGCACATGACATAAAGGACTCTCTGTAATACTGGAAAAAAGCTTCAAAGGCTATTAAAATAAAATCCCAGCCACTACAATGGCTCAAATATTCTCCAACAACTAAATGAGGCCAACAATACACAGAACTGTAATTCTGTTATTTCTGTAATTTCTTGTCACTCTGAGAAATGTCTATGTTTTCTCCACTCTTTGTCCTTCAGAAATGAGGAAAATAAATCAGGCTGATAAAACATGTTATTTTTTTATTGCCATGTGTAGTATTCCAGTTGCAATATTATTTGAGATGTTAAATGTTCATATTTTACATAAAAGGCAGGCTTTCTGCACATTTCCCCAAGCAGCTTTCAATGTATCCATCCATTCAGCTACTTTTACTGGGAAACAGGACAGGACAGGACAGGACAGGACAGGACAGAATACAGCTGAAAAGGACCTTGGTGGTCTTCTAGTCTGGTCCCCTGCTCAAGTAGGAGAACCTATACCAGTGTCAGGTATGCCTCCTTTCAATACCCAAGAAAGAAAAACCCCAACTCCATTTTCATAGGGAAAGGTAGTTTTACCGAGTATGAACTGAATGCAACCAAAAGAAAGGTCTGAGGCAAAAGGCGCGAAAATTACATATAGAAAGCATCCCCAAAACCCTTCCCCCCAAAATTATCCAAGCCACATTTTCCCCAGGGGTCATGTGGGGTGCAACGTCCGATGGTGCCATCCTCCTGCTCTGCCATGATGGTCGACTTTGAGTTGTTATCAGCTTCAAAGAAAATGCTGAAGAAAACTTTCTCTGCTCTTCTCCACCAACTCACTTCCCCACTCCCAGACATTCCAATAGCTCTCCCCTCCCCCCGTTACAATGGCAGCCGAGCAAGCAAGTAAAGAAAAAGCGAAGGCTGACATTCGGCCCTCCTGCAGAAGAAATATAGCTGAAGATATATTGCAATTGGGCACAAAACTTTCAGGAACCAGTGATGATGGAAACGTGGGAAAAGATTTGGGTCAAAAATGTTAAATTTACACAAGCACAAAATTTGAGAGAGAACTTTTATAAAATGTTTTATAGATGGCACTTAGATCCTAAAAAATTATCACGTATGTACCCAAATTTGCAAGCTAAATGTTGGAGATGTGAATGTAATGATGCAACCTATTATCATATATGGTGGACCTGTAAGAAAATCAAGGCATTTTGGATAAAAATTTGGTGGGTGATGCAGAATATTCTGAAAAGAAGGTTGAAATTTACTCCTCAATTGTTCCTATTGGGTATAACGACGGATTGTACAGTATCAGAGACTAAATTGATTTTGAACTTAATATCAGCAGCTAGGCTGTTGGTAGCGCAATATTGGAAGAAGGACTCTTTGCCTACTATTGAAGAGTGGATACTGAAAGTAACGAACTTAGCAGAAATGGCGAAAATCTCAGCATACCTGAAGGACTATACACAAGAAAGATACGTATCGGAATGGAGAAGATGGATTGATTATATTCAAAATAAGTATCAGACAAGGAAATATCAAATAGCTTATGAATGGATGTTAAGTATTAGAAGTATTATGTTATCTATAGTGGAGTTAAGGTTTCGGGGGGGAGTTAGTAGTCTGAGGATAAGTAGGTTAATCTAGTTTATGATTGTTAAATGAAATACCTTGTATTTTGCTCTGGGAAGTCTGGGGGGGAGGGTGGGATGAGGGGAGGGAAAGGGCGGGGGGAACATGGGGGGGGAAGAAAATTCTTGTTTTTCTGTAAAACTTTTCAATAATAAAAAAAAATTATGCGGACTATAGGAAAAGGACCCACATATTTGGGCCCAAGTTTTTTCGACTTTTGGGTAGTTTGCAAGTACTTGGTGGAAAGGAAAACCTTATCTCCTACTTTATAATCCCCACCTTGACGTCTTTTCTTATCAGCTTGGACTTTATGAGCTTGGTGAGCCTCGTCCAAAGCCTTGCGTGTTACTGACCAAGTACCATGTAACTGTTCAATCCATTCAGCCAAAGAGGGTGTCTGAGGGTTTTCCTGAGGTAACTCCGGTATGGATAAAAAATCTTGGCCGGAGGCTACTTTAAAGGGAGTAAATCTAGTACTGCTATGTATTGAGTTATTATAGGCAACCTCTGCAAACATCAGCAAATCTGCCCAGTTATCTTGTTGATAGTTTATGTAACATCTAAGGTATTGTTCTAGCATGGAATTAGTTCTTTCACAAGTCCCATTGGTTTGAGAGTGGTGGACGGAAGTTAACCCTTGGGCAGAGCCTAACAGCCCTAGGAACTCTTTCCAAAAGTGGGAGGTGAACTAGACTCCTCTGTCCGAGATTATTCGTTCTGGAGCCCCATGTAATCTATATACATGTTGGACAAATAACTTTGCAAGCATTTTAGCAGAAGGGATCTTGGGACATGGGATAAAATGCACTTGTTTCGAGAACAAATCAATAACCACCCAAATAACTGTATTCCCCCCCCCACTTTCGGGCAATTCCACAATAAAATCCATGGAGATTTCCTTCCATGCGGCTCCTGGCCTGGCAACACTCTGAAGCAGTCCAGGTGGCTTCCCAGGAGGTCTCTTTGCTGAAGCACATACAGGACAATTCGCCACATATTTTTCTATGTCCTTCTTCAGGGTTGGCCACCAGAATTGCCGTTTGACTAAGTGTAATGTCTTCACAAAGCCAAAATGCCCAGCGACTTTAGCATCATGGGTGTATTGTAATACTGTCCCTCTCAGACTGATGGGAACATACAGTTTAGCTCTCACCTAGGTGAGCCTCTCTCGAAGTGTACACTCAATTGAGTGGGCTAAAAACCACTTGTCGGTTTTTAGAGCTTCTCTCAGTTGCTTGCTCAATTCGCCAGACAAAGTTGGATCTGCCTTTCCCTGGGCTCTAGTAACCACTGGTTCCGCCAGCTGTTTTGAGGGAATAATCAGACAAATCACTTCCTCTCTAACGCTATTGTATTGAGTCAGTCTCGAAAGGGCATCTGCCATAAAGTTTTTTCCTCCAGGAAGGTAACGCAGGGAAAAATTAAATCGTTCAAAGTGCTGAGCCCAGTGGACTTGCTTGGGGGACAGCTTTCGTGGCGTTTTCAAAGCTTCTAAGTTTTTGTGGTCAGTCCACACCTCGAACGGGTGCTTTGCCCCTTCAAGGAAATGTCTCCATGTTAACAGTGCCCAACGAACAGCAAAAGCCTCTTTCTCCCATATGGGCCACCTCCTCTCAGTCTCTGATAATTTCCGAGAGGTATAGCCACAGGGTTGCAACTTCCCCTCTGCATTTTTTTGGAGGAACACTGCTCCGACGGCCACGTCATTGGCATCAGCCTGAACAACAAAGGGGGTGTCCATGTCAGGATGTTTAAGGACTGGTTCGGCAGCAAACAATCGTTTCAGTTTCTCAAAAGCCGCCTGACAGTCCATAATCCGGCAATCCTCGTAGACATCCTCATTAGCCCATCTTTATAGTTTTCCAGTAGGGCCACCTCTGACCACCCTCTCATGTAGGGTGCCAACTCGCGGAACTCCTGGGTGTACTCTGCCACCGATCTCCGCCCCTGATGAATGGCCTTCATCCTAATTTTCACCCTTCCCTCGGCTAATGGGTCCTCAAAATGTGTTCTGAGAGCTGTCATGAATTGATCATAATTCCTCAGCAAGGGGGAATTTTCATTGTGGAGCCCCACCATCCACTCAGCTGCTACTCCCTCCAGGGCCTTGGTAATGCATTTCACGCATGCGGCATCTGAGAGGAAATCCTCCCCCCAGTCCTGCATGTGGTTCCACACTTGGGTTAGAAAAAATCCCAACTTCTTCGGGTCTCCCCCGTATCTTTCTGATAGCGAGGGAATTTTGGGCTTGCTTCCCCTCGATGGTGATGCCTGTCCCGCTGGGGGGCCCTGGGCTGCAGCAGCTGCTTGAGCTCCGGAGGCCTGAGCTGTTTCTTCCGCGGCTTGGCCTCTCTCTTCCACACAAGCAGCAGCCTCCGTTCCACCCTGGGGCCATTCATCCTCCCTCCTGGCAAGGCATTCATACCTTTCACGGCTTTTGCGGCTCTCTTCAGCTTTTCTCAGTAATTTCAGAGCCTGTGTGAACAGAAGTTTTTCTTTCTGCTCTTGCTGCCAGGCAGCCTCTCCACCTCAGTATCTGGTAGTTGTTATTCCTTGGGGCGTCTTCTCCAGCTCCAGTGACCTCCCCATGCCCATGGACCATTTGGCTCTCTCTGGCTCCAGTTGTAAATTAGCCATCCAGTCCGATGCCTCCCAGGCAGGTTGTGCGGATGAAGTTGCTGAGCCGGCTGCTCCCATCTGTTCCTGGTTGCTGTCTTTGTCAGACATTGTTTGCTCAGCCCCCACGGTAGTTTTCCGGGATGGCTGTTAAAGCAGACCTTGCTTACTGTCAAATATGCCTCCTTTCAAAACCCAAGAAAGAAAAACCCCGACTCCATTTTCATAGAGAAAGGTACTTTTACTGAGTATGAACTGAATGCAACCAAAGGAAAGCAAGGTCTGAGGCAAAAGGCGCGAAAATTACATATAGAAAGCATCCCCAAAACCCTTCCCCCCAAAATTATCCAAGCCACATTTTCCCCAGGGGTCATGTGGGGTGCAACGTCCGATGGTGCCATCCTCCTGCTCTGCCATGATGGTCGACTTTGAGTTGTTATCAGCTTCAAAGAAAATGCTGAAGAAAACTTTCTCTGCTCTTCTCCACCAACTCACTTCCCCACTCCCAGACATTCCAATAGCTCTCCCCTCCCCCCGTTACAATGGCAGCCGAGCAAGCAAGTAAAGAAAAAGCGAAGGCTGACATTCGGCCCTCCTGCAGAAGAAACATTATTCCTACAAGAAAACCAGAGTAAGACAAAATAGGTAATTACAAAATCAGAAACATGACAATAGCATCAAGATTAAGGCTTATCAGGATATTTGGTATAGAACAGTTGCAGCTGTTTTGGAGCCCGAACATCTCACTTATTCACCCATTCAGCTTGAGCTAGCGGAAAATATTTCCAGGCCACCAAGTACTGTACCTTACCGTGATGTTTTCTGGAATCCAATATTTCTTTGACTTCGAAATGCTGTTCCCCTTCAATTAGTATGGGGACAGGAGGAGGGTCTCGGTCCGAATGCAAAGGGGACAAACACTCAGGTTTGAGCAGACTGACATGAAATACTGGATGAATTCTTTGCAGGTTTTTGGCAACTCCAATTGCACTGTAACTGGGTTAATTATGCGGACTATATGACTTCCGGTCGGCACCGCAGGCTCCGTGGACGGTCTTCTTAGACCGCCAGCCCTGTGTCTTCGTAAAAGCCACCCTGACAGCATAAATCGGCTGTCTGGCGGCTGAAAAACCTCCCCTTCGGGAAAAGAAGGAGAGGAGAGCCGGTGGGCGAGAGTGGAGCTCCCCGAAAGCCCTCTGAAATATTTCCAGAGGCTTGGAGGGTGAGAGCTCCCCAGTCAGCCCGCCAAGAAGCTCCGAAGCCGGGACGACTCTGTGAAAGCAGAGCGAGAAGCCGCGATCCGATCCTGCTTTCAAAAGTGAGTTTGACTGATTACAAGCGCAGGCAGAGCGGAAACAGGAGAACAAGCCTTAAAAGTACAGAGCTTAACTCCGGAGTTACTTTGTTTCAAACTAAATTTCATTGAGCTGGAGGCTGAAGATGGCATCTTTGTTATGGTTTTGAAAGTGAAAGCCAGAAATGAAAGTGCTTCTTGAGAACTTTGCGCTGGGAGAGTGGATTAGCTGCTTATTAACTGCTGTCAGAGCTTGCGGAGAAAAAAAAAACTATCCTGCCTGATAAATTAGAGACTATAAATTACGAACATTTTAAAGTTGTTTAAAGGACTTTGTGGCTTTGGGGGAAAAAAAAGATCTCTTTAAAAGGGGAAAAAATGGCTTCTAAACAAGGGAAACCAGGAGTTGTTAAAGGAGGGGGAGGTTCTCCAGTTGTGTCAGTGGTGACACAGAAAGCACAACTTCCGGCTGATTCACAGAGTCAGAGTCAGAGTCAGGAGGCTGCACTTAATGATTTTAAAGAATTTATGAAAGAAGCCATGAATAATCAAGCAACAGCAATGAAAGAAGCTATGAATAATCAAGCCACAGCAATGAATAATTTAATAGTACTTGTGGAAGGGAAATTAAAGAAAGTTGAGGAGGATATAAGATCAATTAAGGAAGTGGTTGCAGAAAAACACAATGAAATAAGAGATGATATTGTTTATGCTGTATCAGGATTGTCAAAACTTGTTATCCAGCTTGATGGGAAAGTGGAAGGAATTAATGAAGCCAATTTAAATTTGGAAAGCAAAATGGGAGATGTAATGATCAAAACAGAGAAACTGGATGATGTACTGGTAATTTTACAATACAGATCCATGGAGTTTGCCTTGAGATTGAGAGGCCTGAAAGAAAACAGCAAAGAAAATTTAAAAGATATTTGTGCTGATGCTATTGCAGAGATAATTAAAGAAAGACCAGAAGATGTGGCAAGCCAAATTGATAAAATTTACAGGGTTAATTCCTGGCTGGCAAGACAAAGACAGCTGCCAAGAGATGTGGTGATTTATTTTACAACCAGGAGGATCAGAAATGATATTTTACAAGCTTCTTACAAGAATAAAGTTCAGGTGGCTGGGCAAGAGGTGGTGGTTTTGAAAGAGATTCCTCCAAAGATGCTGAGAAGTAGGAAAGACTTTGGCTTTTTGGTAAATGAGCTGAGAAATCAACAAGTGGCATACAGATGGGACGTTCCAACTGGTCTAATAGTGACTTATAATGGAGAAAGATACCGGTTAAACACAGTCTGGAAGGCAAAAGACTTTTATGTAAATGTTTTAAAGGCTGGATACCCACCCTCACCGGGGGGGGGGAAGAAGAAAATGGAGATGATACAACAAGAAAAAGACGGAAAGCAGATACAAACTTATGCGGAGGTTGCAGCTGGAGGAATTATCATGGAAGAAGATTTGGATCTTGGGGGTTTACCCCCAACTTTGGAACCACCTAAGAAGGGAGAGCCAAAAGTACAACGACTGACCCGATCAACTTATAAACTTCAAGAACAACAATCAAAAAGGCAACAATCTCAAGATTTATCTCAACAAGTTCAAAAAACAGAAGCAGTGGGGGGGGGCTAGGCCAAAGAGTAGGGTGGAGGAGGAGCTTCAGCTGATGCTCATACGGCTTCGAAAGGGTAAAGATGGCAACTAAATTCCTATCTTGGAATGTCAATGGCCTAAATTCACCACAAAAAAGAAAGGAAGTATTTCACTACTTGAAACAATTTAACAATGATATTATTTGCCTGCAAGAAATACATATTAGGTTATTAGACCAAAAATATTTGATAAATTCAAGATTAGGTACACATTTTGTGGCATCAGCGCCAGAGAAGAAAAATGGGCTAGTCATATATGTAAGGAAAGGATTATCAGCTAATTTAATTGAGGCAGATGATCAAGGAAGATATATTGCAATTGATTTATTAACACAGACTGGAAAAATGCTTTTAATTGGAATATATGCCCCTAATCAGCAACAAGAAAAGTTTTATACATTTTTACATACTAAAATAATACAATGGGACTATAAATCTTTTATATTAATGGGTGACTGGAATGGAGTAATAGACACACAGAAAGATAAAAAAGCTTATCAAAGATCTCAACACGTGCAAAATTACCTAAATCTTTTTTTGATATGATGGAAGATATAGAACTGAGAGATATTTGGAGAGAACGTAATGTGAAGGAAAGAGACTTTACTTTTTTTCTGATAGACATCAATCCTTCTCCAGGATTGATTTTATACTAACCACAAATGATTTTATTTCCAGAATGAAGAAGACGAAGATATGTCCAAGAACTTTAACTGATCACAGTCCGGTTTGGGTGGAATTTGAACAGGAGAGGGGAGAAAGGAGGTCTTGGAGATTAAATGAAAATTTATTTAGATATGAAGAAAATGTGAAAGAGCTTAAAAAACAAATGAAAGAATTTTTTGTTATTAATATGAATAAGGTACATCTATGGAAATGGTCTGGGATGCTAGTAAGGCTTATATGAGGGGTATGTTAATACGTATGAATAATAAATATAGACTAAAACAACAAAAGAAGCGTAAAGAGATAGAGGAAGAAATAAAAAAGAAAGAACAATTACTTATATTTAACCCAGGAGACAAGAAAGTAAAAGAAACAATAAATATACTACGAGGGCAATTTAATATGTTAATAGCTGATCAGCTGAAGATAGCAAGCAAATAAAGAAAAAGCAAAGGCTGACAGCTAACCTTTTTGCCATCGCGTGCCAGGAGAGGGGGCAGGGGGGTCGCGCACATCTGTGCCCACACCCATAATTCCCAGCCCCCGTGCATGCGCACATGACCCCTCGTGACCCCCGCTCCTGGCACCCAATGGCCCGGTAGGCCCGTTTTTGTCTCTCACCTGGCTCCAGAGCCTTTCTAGGAATCTGGGGAGGGTGAAAACGGCCTTCCCCACCCCCCTGGAGGCCCTCCGGAGGCTGAAAATGGCCCGTTTGCCAACTCCAGAAGCTGGCAAACGGGCCATTTTCAGCCTCCGGAGGGCCTCCGGGGGGGTGGGGAAGGCCGTTTTTGCTCTCCCCAGATTCCTAGAAAGGCTCTGGAGGCTGGGGACAGCAAAAAATGGGCCTTCCCCACCATCCCTGAGGCCCTCCAGAGGCAGGAAACAGCCTGTTTCCTTACTTCTGCTGGGCCCAGAAGGCTCAAAAATTAATTGGCTGGCGCGCACATGTGTGCCGGAGTTGAGCTCGCGTGCCCACTGAAATGGCTATGTGTGCTACCTCTGGCACACATGCCATAGGTTCACCATCACGGACCTATACAATCTCTTCTTAAAAACCTATAGTAATGGAGTGCCCACAATTTCTGAAGGCAAGTTGTTCCACGGTTAATTGTCCTTCCTCTTAGGAAGTTTCTCCTTAATTCTAGGTTGCTTCTCTCTTCGATCACTTTCCAACCATTCTTTCTTGTCCTGCCCTCTGGTGCTTTGGAGAATAATTTGACTCCCTCTTCTTTGTGGTAGCCCCTCAAATACTGAAATATCGCTATCATGTCACCTCTAATTTTTATCTTTAGACTAGCCAGACCCAAAATCTGCAACTATTCTTCATATGGTTTAGTCTCCAGCCAATCTTAGTTGTTCTTCTCTGAACTTTTTCTAAAGTCTCAACATCTTTTTGTAGTATGGTGACAAAAATTGGTTGTAGTATTCCAGGTGTGGTTTTACTAGGGTTTTGTAAAGCAGCACTAATATTTCACGTGATCTTGATTCTATGCCTCTGTTTATACAACCCAGGATTTTATTAGCTTTTTTGGCTACTGCTGCTGCACACTGCTGGCTCATATTCAAATGGTCATCCACTAGGACTCCAAGGGTCAGGGTTCCAACCAATGCCCTAATTAAGTCATGAGCCTCGAGCCAAGCTTCAGAAGTAATCCAGTTATTTATTAGGAGTTTCATGTCAGCACGTTCCAAGTGAAGCCAACTCTGACCTCACTTAATTTACGTTCCGGCTCTGACCCTGTTTCCCTCCTCCCCACAAGGTGTATCATCAGTCACATTCTCCAACGAAGCAATTTCACGAGTTTTAGAGATCACTCCCCTCCGTGGAGTGGGTAACCGTGGAGATGGCCTTGACAGAAAGATGGCTGGAATGTGCTTTTGTTTTGACTCAAGTGTCATTCCCTCACTGCAGCTGCAAAGTTCGTTTTCCCATCCTCCTTGCCTATGGCAACTCGAGAGCTGTTGTGGCCCATCAGTGGTTTGTGCAGTTAGTAGCTGATTCTGACAGTGAGGAGGCTGATGTGGTGCTGCGCCAGCAGCCTTTGCAGTTGGCACTCGAGTCAGACAATGAGGAGGCTGGAGATGTGGTGCCAGAGGTGGGGATTCAGACAGGGTCTTCAGAACCTCCAGAAGCTCCCATAAGAGAAGAGGAAGAAGAGGAGAAGCCTCTTCTCGATGCACGAGCACGCAGAGCTGCGAAAAGGCAGGAGTGGCTCCTCAGGAGGAGGTCTCCTCAAGAGTAAGGCTGGGGGCTAATTGGCCACTCCCCTAGCCTATTTAAGGAAGGACGACGACTGATGCAATTTGCAGGAAACAACTTCGTTCACATTCCTTCGAGTCTTGATTACAGAAACGTTTGATTTTGGCTCTTGTTTTTGTCTTATCAGTTTTCCTGCAAATTGCTTCTGGGCATTCTGCCAACCACAGTAAAATTATGGTTATCTGAAATACTGTGAATAATAATAGAATAATACTGTGAATAATAATAAGAATAATAACTCAGAACTGAGTTACTATTCTTTGAATTCTTGTCGGCTGTTAATGAAGTTAAATTAACAGCCCTTGTTCAGAAAAGACTGATTTATTGTACTTGTGTTCGAACAACTACTAGGAAAGCTCATTAGTAGTCTTTAATTAGTAAATTAAGGTTTGTATGGACTTTGTGTGTGCTGCATTCTTTGGGGTCTGTAGCTGGGGCAGAACAAGAGCAGGCCAGGAATGCTTTGTGAATTGACACCAAGGTTACAGTTAGTTTTTGAGCCAGGTTTCGCCTAATTTGTACTTATACCTTTGATTTTTCCAGCCTAAATGCAAAACTTTGCTTTTTCCCACATTAACATTCATTTTGTTGGATAGGGCTCATTGTTCAAGTTTATCAAGATCTTTTTGGATCCTGAGTTTATCTTCTGGTGTGTTGGCTATTCCTGCCAGTTTAGTTAGTATTATATGCAAATTTGATGAGTTCCCCTTCTATTCCTCTTCTATCTTTATAAATAAGTCATTTATAAAGATGTTGAAGAGTACTGGGCCTAAGATGGAGCCTTGTGGTACACCACTGCTTACTTCTTTCCATGTGGATGTAGTACCATTAAGGACTACTAATAGAGTAAGGTTTGTCAGCCAGCTACAAATCCATCTTGTGGTGATGTTGTCTATGCCAAAACATTTTTCTAGCTTACCAAGAAGTAGATTGTGGTCTACTTTGTCAAATGCCTTACAGAAATCTAAGTATACTATGTCCACAGCATTTCGCTGGTCTACTAATTTAGTAATTTAGTGACTTTATCAAAGAATGAAATAAGATTGGTTTGACATGATCTGTTTTTAACAAACCCATGCTGGCTACTAGTTATAACTTTATTTTCTTCTAGTTGTTCGCAGATCTGATTTTTTTATTATCTTTTCCAAGATCTTCCCAGGTATTGATGTTAGACTGATTGGTCTGTAGTTTCCTGGGTCTGTTCCCCCCCCCCTTTCTTGAAGATGGGAACCACATCAGCCTTTTTCCAATCCTCAGGTACTTCCCCGGTGCTCCAGGATTTTTGAAAGATTTGGTACAGTGGTTCTGAGTAAACATCTGCCAGCTCCTTCAGAACTCTGAGATGTAATCTGTCAGGTCCTGGTGATTTATATTCATCAAGGTCAGATAAGAGTTCTCTTACCATTTTCTTGCTTATTTTAGTTTTTATTTCTGGTTTGTCTTTTACAGTAGCTTTTTTGGTACATTGGACGATAATTTCTTTTTGTGTGATGACTGATGCAAAGAATGAATTAAGCAGCTCTGCTTTCTCCCTACTGCCTTTTACTTCCTTGCCATCTTCTCTCTCTTTTTTTTAAATCAAGTTTTTATTATTTTTTTTAATTTATACATATTATTGTGTGAATGGTGCAATGTTTGAGTATCATACATTTCAATACATATAAACATATTCCTAATTATTACATTCCATTTTCTTTATTTCATATTATTTACTCCTACCTTTTACACAAATGTTTAATTTTCATATAAATTTAATTTAATTTAATTTAATTTATCACATTTCTATGCCACCCAAGTCCCAAGGGATGTAATGCAACAATGAACATAGAAAATTATTAAAAACATTATGAAAACATTTTAAAAACATTAAAAGCCAATGCACACCATTCATGGCCGGATCTCGCAAGATTGCAACAGCGAGATCAACAGCCCCAGGCCTGCCGGAGAAGCCAGGTCTTCACTGCTTTCCAGAAGGCCAATAGGGCGGGGGTAGTCCGGAACTCAGGAGGTAACTGGTTCCAGAGAGCTGGGGCAGCCACAGAAAGGGCCCTCCCCCATGGGCCCACCAGCCGGCATTGTTTAGCTGATGGGACCCAGAGGAGACCAACTCTGTGGATTTTACTGGTCACTGGAAGCTATGCAGTAGAAGGCGGTCTCGAAGATAGCCTGGCCCTGAGCCATGTAGGGCTTTAAAGGTAATAACCAACACCTTGAATTGTACCCGGAGACCAATAGGGAGCCAGTGCAGCTTGCGGAGAATTGGTGTAATGTGGGTGTATCTAGGTGCACCCACATCAGCTCACGCAGCTGCATTCTGGATCAACTGTAGTCTCTGAACACTCTTCAAGGGTAGCCCCAGGTAGAACATGTTGCAATAATCTAACCATGAGGTGACAAGGGCATGAGTGACTGTGAGGAGAGCCTCCCGATCCAAGTAGGGTCGCAATTGGTGCACCAGGCGAACCTGTGCAAAGGTCCCCCTAGCTACAGCTACCAGATGTTGCTCTAATCTTAGCTGTGAGTCTAGGACACCCAAATTGCGAGCCTGTTCTGAGGGGGATAATTTCTCCCCCCCCCCGAGAACCAAGGATGGACAGTCGACATAATCTTTAGGAGGCAATACCCACAGCCACTCGGTCTTGTCTGGGTTAAGTCTCAGCCCGTTGACTCCCATCCAGACCCTCACAGCCTCCAGACACTGGCACATCACATCCACCGCTTCACTGAACTGACGCGGGGTGGAGATATACAGCTGGGTATTATGAGCATATTGCTGATACCCCACCCCGTATCATCGGATGATCTCACCCAGTGGTTTCATGTAGATGTTAAATAGGAGGGGGGAGAGAACTGAGCCCTAAGGCACCCCGCAAACGAGGGGTCTAGGGGTCGACCTCTGTCCTCCTGCCAACACCGACTGTGACCGACTAAAGAGATAGGAGGAGAACTACCGTAACATGGTGCCTCCCACTCCCAACTCCCTTAGTCGTCCTAGAAGGATACCATGGTCAATGGTATCGAAAGCTGCTGAGAGGTCAAGTAGCACCAAGTTAGAGGAATGACCCCTATCTCGGGCTCACCAGAGATCATCCATCAGCATGACCAAAGCAGTTTCCAAGCTGTAGCCAGGCCTGAAGCCAGACTGAAAAGGGTCTAGATAATCCGTTTCATCCAATGACCATAGGAGCTGAAGTGCCACCACTTTCTCTACAACTTTTCCCACAAAGGGTAGGTTGGAGACTGGACGAAAGTTCTTTAATTCTGCTGGATCCAGGGAAGGTTTCTTGAGGAGGGGCCTTACAACCGCTTCCTTTAATGTTTGCGGGAAGGACCCCTCCCTCAAGGACGCATTAACTAAAGCCTGGAGCCAGCCTCATGTCACTTCCGTGCTGGCTGAAACCAGCCAGGAGGGGCACAGGTCCAACAAAGAAGTGGAGGAACTCATCGCTCCTACAGCCTTGTCCACTTCCTCAGGAGTCACAGGCTCAAATTCATCCCACACAATAGGACTAAGACCTGCCCCCATCATCTCAGTCGGAATTGTCCAATCAGAGTCCAGGTCCATCCGAATCTGCGCGACTTTATCCGACAGAAACTGCACAAACTCCTCAGCTCTACCCTGCAAGGGCTCCTCCACTCCCCCTACATTAAGGAGGGAACGAGTGACCCTAAATACAATGTCTGGGCACGAATCAGCGGATGTAATAAGTGCGGAAAAATGTGAACATTTTGCCGCCCGTATCACCACTAAATAAGTCCTAATAAAGGCTCTTTGTTAATAAATATTAACAAGTATGCAATAACATTAAATCAATGTGCTTTAGCATCCATATTATCTTCTGTTATAGTTTCAATAATATAACCCACAAGAAAAAAAATACAAAATTGTCCGTCTGTTTTCTTTTCTCCTGTACACCATATTTCCCCCATTTTTACCAAATCTCTCTCCTTTCCTCTTCTTTCTCCTTCCTCTCTTCTCTACTCCCCTCTCCTTCTCTCTCCTTCCCTCCTTCCTTCTCCTCTCCTTCCCTCTCCTTCCCTTTCTCCTTCTCTTCTCCTGTCCCCTCTCTATTTCCCCTAAGCATAAAAATAAGTCATTTTAATTATATTCAGGGTTGCTCTTCTACCCTTTCTTTTCCCTCATTTCACAACAAACCTTCTTCTTCCTTTCCCTTCCTTCCCTCCTCTCCTCTCCTACTTTCTCCCTCCTCCTCTCCTTCCTCTTTCCTACTTCCCCTTCCTTTCCCCCACTCCTCCCCTCTTTTCCCCCTTTCTCATCTTCTCTCCTACTCCTGTCCCCTGTCTTTTCTTCCTCTCCTTTCCCCTTTCTTCCATTCCTCTCTCTCCCTCTCCTCTTCTTACCCTCTACTCCTCTCTCCTTTCTTTCTCCTTTGTTGTGGAATATTTTCCTTGTTTGGTATCCGAGCAACTCCAATATTCTAATAATATATACTTTCTTTTCGATTTCTTTTCAATTTTACTCTATCACTTTTATCATCATAATTGTACATTTATCCTTATAATCTTCTTTTTCCCCCCCCCTCCCATCCCCTTTTCCATTTACTCTGGTGTCCCCTGGGTTTCTATTTCTTTTTTATCCTCTCCCTCATTTAACTTTCTATTTATCTAAATCATTTATCTATCCTCTTTTATTCATATTTCTTTTCTAACTAAACATAAAATCTTCCCCATGTCCTGAAATACACCAATTCCTCTTTATCTTTAATTCTTAAAGTTAATCTATTCATTTCTGCACAGTCTAAAATCTTTTTTATTACTTCACCTTCTGATGGGATTTTTTCTGTCTTCCAATTTTGCGCAAATACAATTCTTACTGCTGTTATTATATGTATAATTAAATACACATCTTCTTTACTATCTCTCTCTGGCAGAATACCTAATAAAAAACCCTCTAGTTTTAATTCTATAGGTTTATGTAACATTTCCTCCAACCATGTCTGAATTCTAGACATGTTTCTATACATGACCACCATGTATGATAATATGATCTCGGCATATGTGAACATTTCCAACACTTGGCTGATTAATCCTTAAACATTTTTGCTAATCTTTCTGGTGGCATATGCCATCTGTAAAACATTTTATATAAATTTTCTTTATATGCAGTTGCCATTGTCAATTTATAATTCCTTTCCCATAGTTGTTGCCATTTCTCTAATTCTATTGTGTAACCAAAGTTTTTCGCCCATGTTATCATTGTCTCTTTTACTTCTTCATCTTCTAGTCTAATTTGCAACAAATAATTATACAATCTTTTAATCATTTTTTTATCCTTTCCAGTCATTATATGGTCCAACTCTGATTCCCCCAAATTAAAATCATATTGATTCAAATCTTTATCATATCTTGATTGTATCTGCAGTCATGTATACCAATCAGTCTCAATTCCTTGTTTTTCTAAATCTTGTTTCTGTTTTAGTTCTCCCTTCTGTGTTAAAATGTCCTTATATTTTACAATCTTGTCCATATTAACCATATTTGTTATGAAATGGGGTTGAGGGGTACCCCGGACCATGAACCAGCTCATGAGTAAACACACTGAGACTGAAATAATTCTGACAGAGGCGCCTTGTGTAAAAATATAATTTACTTTAAAACATTTAAAAAGCACTATGTCTTTAAGAAAGCACATTAAAAACAAAGTCTTATCTGGGTATGTGAAGCAAGGCTATCTCCCTAGATCCCTCTCCACAATACCGAAACAGTTCACAAGAGAATAAAGCTAGCATGAAGGTAAGCAGCTTCGGCGTCGATACATCATCAGGGCAATCAAAATGGGGGCAGCACAAACTTCACAGCTGAAAGTCACCTGAAGTAAAAACAGTTCAAACAGCAAACATTGCTTGAAGCTTGTGGGAGGAAAAAGGTCCAGCAGCAGTCCCGATGATAGCTTGCGTGCTTCAAAACAGCAAAAGGCAAGCATCCGTGGGAGTTTCTCTGCAACGGCATCTGGAGTCCTTATCTGCATTCTTCTCCCATCTGCGGCATTGCACTGAGCTTCCTGCAGGAGCTGTGCATTTAGGCCTAAACCAGGAGTCTAGGCCCAAGTAGCAAGCAAAAAATCCTTGCTTATATGGAGAGTTAACCTGCAATTAACTAGGGCAGGGAAGGCTTGCAGGTAATTGCCAACAGGAGATGGCTTGATTGAAACCATACTGTTTGTGAGTAGGCAGGTAGCCACAGCAATCCTGGAAACACTCGTGACAATCTCCTTCTCTGTGGCTATTTGACTCGTTAACAAACATACATTCTACATTGGGTACATGTACACATCAATGGTAAGTACATTCACATAGCCATCGACATTTTACCCAGAAGATAGAGGTGTTGGTCACAGGGCAGCGGTTTGGTAAACACATCCGCTACCTGTTCCTTTGTTTCACAATACACAGTCTTAATGAAACCTGTTTTCACCAATTGCTTCACATGTTTGATTTTAATATCAATATGGCGCGATCTCTGGCCTACAGCATCGGCTTCCGATATGTTAATGGCAGCCATGTTATCCTCATAGACTTTTATAGGTTGCATGGGCTGCCTCCATAAGCTTACCAGAAGATCGTCAAACCAAACTAGGTTATTGGAAGCTTTGGACAAACTGACATACTCAGCTTCCGCTGTGGAAGTTGCAATTAACTTCTGCTTACCAGAGTACTAATACACGGGGCTACTATTTAGGTATACAATGTACCCCGAGGTACTTTTTCTAGATCTAACATCCCCTGCCCAATCGGCATCCAAAAAACAACTCAATCTTAACTCTCTAGTTGCTTCTGGTTCCAATAACAATGAATAGTTCACAGTACCTCAGGAGTCATTTGATTCCGCTCCAATGGTACTGTGTAGGATGTTCAGAATATCTAGATAACACATTTACACTTAGACTGATGTCCGGTCTAGTCCAATTTGCAATGTACAACAACGACCCAATCACGGACTTGTAAAAGGTCTTATCTTCAAACTCCGTGCTCTCAGTGTACATATTCTTAAGGAAGTCTGTTGCCATAGGGGTATCGCATGGCTTCGCCTGTACCATGCTACACTTTTTAAGCAATTCCTGAATTTTATCTTCCTGAGAGAGCCGAAACCCCTTCTCGGTTTTTACGAATTGCACCCCTAAAAATTTGCTAATGTGACCTAATGGTTTTAAGGCAAAACTCTTACTTAGGTCCTCAGAGAACTTCTTATGCCTGTTCTCTGATCTGCAAATATATAGTATGTCATCAACGTACAACAGTACCGTTTCCCTAATGCCCTGATCTTCCTTGACAAAAACACACTCGTCAGCCGACGATGGTAAAAAGCCCATCTCTCTCAGGCTTTTTGTGAGACACTCGTACCATCGTTTACCAGATTGTTTTAAGCCATATAGGCTCTTGTTCAACAACCACACATCGTCTTCCCGATGGCTTACTCCCTGAGGAATCCTCACGTACAGCTCTTTGTCTAACTGGGCGTGCAGGTACGCGGTCTGAATATCAAACTGATATACATGTTCGCCTCGCATGGTAGCGATGGTGAGAGCTGTTCTCACGCTCTCAGGGCGCACCGTGGGGGAGAAGGTGTCCTCGTAATCGTCAGGGAATCTCTGCGAGAATCCCTGCACCACTAGTCTCGCCTTATAGATAAAGCCCCCACCTTCAATGGGCTTTTGCTTGAAAAGCCACCTGGTGCCGATCACCCTCTTGTCCTTGGGCAATCTTGTTGGCATGAATACATCCAGCCTTTTCAGGCTGTCTAGTTCTGTATCCATGGCGGCCAGCCACTTCTGTCGTTCATGGTCAGGTAAGGCCAGCACATCCTCATATCTCTGAGGGGTGGCCAAAACCTGGTCGACTGAGGTAACAAAGTCGTTGTACCTCCTAGGCTTATTGCCTCTAGTAGCCCTAACTGGTCTGCCTCTGGGCATGTCACTGACATCAGAGTCGTCCAATGAGTCATCTACCTCATGACTATCACTATGCATCTCAGAAGCTGGGTGCCTATCCTTCCTGGCTACCCCCATCTTATGCTTCAATACCCCTTTCAAGGGTGCCTGGGATGCACGCTTCCCAGAACCAGATGTATCCCTATCCTCAGATAGATTCTCCGATACATCCTCCGCTCGTCTACAACAACTACGGGAAGGGTTCCGAGTAAGAATCTCATTGGCATGGATCTTACTCCAATTGGCCCCTTCGTGAAAGGTGGCAGACCTTGATATCATTAATTTTCCGTTAGGGTAGGCAAACCTAAATGCCTTGGAGCCCTGCTCGTAACCAACGAATCTCAGTTTAACAGAGATCCGGTCTCCCTTTCTCCTGAGCTCCTTCGGGACATGAACATCGGCCATCACTCCGAAAACATGGAGGTGTGCCAAGCTAGGCTTATGGCCATATAGCACCTCGTATGGGGTCTTCTGCACCATGCTAGACCACACTCGGTTCAAGGTGTAATTCGCGTATCTAACTGCTTCTACCCAATACGCGAAGTTTAATCCGGAATCCTCTAGGGCGCACCGCATCATAGTTTGTAACACGCCATTGCATCGTTCTGCAACGCCATTTTGAAACGCAGAGTAAGGCGCGGTGCATAAGTGGACTATGCCCTTACTCCTCAACCAGCTGGAGAACTGATTCGAATTAAATTCAGTTCCCCTGTCAGTTAAGATCTTCTTAACTCTGACCTGGTGCTGGTTCTGGACTAAGTTACAAAATTCCTTAAACTTAGTCAACGTTTCACTCTTGGACATTAGGGGAAAAACGAATCCAAATCTGCTATGGTCGTCTACTATGGTAAGAAAGTACTGTCTCTTACCCATGGAAGGTGCGAATGGACCCACCAAATCCATGTGGACGAGCTGAAACGGGTGTTCAGAGTACCTCTGAGACCTCTTGGGTGCAGATTTCACCTTCAGCTTTGCACTCCTACAAATTGAACAATCTAGGAATGTGTTACAGTCATTGATCTTGGTTCCCCTTGAGTGTTCGGTTACCTTTTTCACTATAGGAAAACTCACATGACCTTATCTGCGATGCATCAAGTGAGCACATTCATTATGCAGCGGCTCACCTATAGCAATTGCATTAGCATTTTCAGGTTCCCTATTATCTGACTCTAAGTTAAAATTTAAAAACTTTTTATTAACTTTACATTTGTCTTTACAAGGCTTCCTCTGGTGAAAGTCTTGATCCTCATCACCTAGTTCTAACTGTGATTCATTGTTACTACCAAATGAGATAGTATAATTGCTATCACTGCAGGTCTCAGCATTAGTATTGGGGAAATAATAAGGCAAGCCACCTATCTTCAAAACCTCCCCAATCACACATTTGTTGTTTTTGATCACAGCTGTTCCTCCTGAGAACAGAATCTCCATTCTAGGGTTCTCACATATCCTCATTAGGCTTAGCAAATTATGATCTATCTCAGGTACATACAATGCTCCATGAATCTCTCCTATCCCAGGGATATAAACATCTCCAATGCCAACAACATTCACCTTTTTACCGTTTGCAACTTTGACCATGGATTGATGCCTTCTCATATTAACAAACAACCTTCGGTCACTGACAACATGGTTACTGGCTCCACTGTCCATTAACCATAGTTGTTCTCGCTGTTCCCTTGTAAGCTCTGACTCAGTAGTTTCCACTATACCTACAGAGCTATCATTAAACCTGGGATTGTTCCCTTTGTTGCCTTCATTCGGCTTTTTACCCCTTCTGTGGTTAGGAACATCTACACTTGGCTTTCTACCAGGAGGTAATGGCCTCCTTTTACATTTATTATCAGAAGGTACCTTTGAGCATGCCCTAGCATTCACATTATGTGGGCAATCCCTTCTATAATGTTCTCTTGAACCACAATCGAAGCATTCTCCGATAGTATATGCTCTATCTGAACTATCGGGCCTTCTTAAAGGTTTTTCCTTTTTGTGAAAAGCCGCCCTGCATTTTCGCAAGTTATCTTCTGCAATCAATCTGCCAGATAACACTTCTAAAGATAAGTTATTACAACTAACATTATCCAGTTGCAATATAAAATTATCCCAGCTAGGATCCAGGGAATTGAGTATAACAGTAATGAGGGTTTGTTCAGACACTGTTTCCCCCCTCAACATCAATTCTTGCCTTAACCTGTTTAACTCACATAAGTGTTCATTAATATCTACTCCCGCCTTCAACCTTGCGGAATAGAACTCCCTATAAACTCTGTTTGTAACATGGGAGCTTTTTGAACAAAATAGCTTATGCAGTTTCACCCAAACTTCTGTTACGGTCAGGTTACAAGGTATACTGGGATATAGTGCAGGGTTAATAGACATCAATAAAATACAAAAGGCCTTATGATGTAAAAGATCAACTTCTAAGGAGTTGTCTAGGTGGGAGTTTTAACAACAACGATAAAACATTCTCTTTCATTAAAATTACTTGAATATTCTTAACCCATTCCTTAAAATTTCCTCCACCCACACTTAAACTTTTAAAATTAGGAGGAAGGACCTGTACATTATTAAACATGGAAACAGACATTAATTGATGTTCAAAATGTGGTCCGTCCTAGAACGGACAATAAGGCATTGGAATGGAAGCACATAGCACAGTGTCTTCCATCTGGCATTCTGACGATCGTTCCTCCCCAATGGGAGGGATTAAAACTTCACGTTGTGCGGATGCAAAGCTCATCCTGGTTTGATCACAAAGGCTCGAGGGTCCTCTCTGGTGCACATCTCTAGGAATTTTTGGACGCGCTCCCAAATTCCTATCTTCAGTTGAGGCAGCCTCCGGAACTGTCCTGGATGTCGATGTCATCACGGATGGATATATCCCACTCGTGGCGTGCACTGAATTAGTCGCAGACATCAGGGGTAAATTGGTACGTGCAGCTACTATTTGTTGAGCCGATGGTGCCTGCAAACCATCACCTAAAATGATGCCAAAGTTTCTATCACACTTGCAACCTTACGCTCAACATGAGAGTCTCTTAAATTTTTAGCAGAAGTCATTGATGTCATCAAGGGAGCTAAAGTCTTTATGGCCTGATCTATGATGGCTTCAATAGCAGGTGGCGCAATATCAACTTGGCCATGCTGGTTTAACAAAGAAGCAGGAACATTCGAATCAGGCAGTCTGTTATCCCCCATTCTCCACTTATGGTCTGAGGTAGGGGTTTTAGGAAAAGATTGAAAGTCTCTTACTGATCCGGTGTTTTCTAGGACTCCGATCTTCTTTCCTTTCATGGCTGGATTCTTTAATAATCCGCTAGAATCAGCAGTCGGGTTCTGACTTACTGTGGGCAAACCTAAAAACTGGAGGATTGCCTTCCTAAACTCATCATCCACCTCTGTATTTGTTTTCAAGACCTGAAGTGGCATTCTTCCAGTCTCTACTTCTTTAGGTGATGATGGTTTACTCACTATCTTAGGCCCTTCAGAAGTTAAGGCTCCAAAACTTACAGCTCCACTATTCTCTAAATCAATTAGAGTTTGGGGTTTTTCAGCCAAAACATTTTTGGCCTGAGCCCCAGACAGTCCAGTTTGTGACTTCATACTTTTTGCTGCTGCTGCTGCCCCAATCAACATCTGTTCAACTGCAGACATTCCAGTCTAGCGCGTTACCACATGAGCGTAGGTTCGTTAAACCATCCTCTGCTACCAACTGTTATGAAATGGGGTTGAGGGATACCCCGGACCGTGAACCAGCTCATGAGTAAACACACTGAGACTGAAATAATTCTGACAGAGGCGCCTTGTGTAAAAATATAATTTACTTTAAAACATTTAAAAAGCACTATGTCTTTAAGAAAGCACATTAAAAACAAAGTCTTATCTGGGTATGTGAAGCAAGGCTATCTCCCTAGATTCACTATTTGAATATCTAACTTCTCCATTAGTTGCTTCTTTTGTTTTTCTCTCATATTTTTAACTATAATTTTTGTCTTATCCTTATTTATTTTCAATCCAGCTACTTCTCCATATATTCCTCTATTTGCTCAATTAGCTTTGGGCCTTTTTCTATTGGTTTTTCCATAATGAATACTAAATCATCTGCAAAAGCTTGTAGCTTATATTCTTCTTTTTTAATTCTCATCCCTTTTATTTCTTTATCTTGTCTTATTTTTCTGTTTAAAATTTCTAGAGTCAAAATAAATAATAGTGGAGATAGCAGACATCCTTGTCTAGTTCCTTTTCTTATATCTATTTTCTCTGTTGCTTCACCATTTATTATTACGTTTGCCAATTGGTCTTTATATATATTCGTAACCATATTAATGAGTCTATCCCCAAAATCCATCTTTTGTCATTGTAAAGTCATAAATTGCCAATTCACATTATCAAATGCTTTCTGCACGTCTAAAAATAACAGTGCCATTTGTTTCTCTGGATGTGCCTCGTAATTTTCCAATGTATCCAGTATAATTCTTACATTATCTCTAATTTGTCTTTTAGGCAGAAAACCATTTTGATCTGAATGTATAAATTCATTTAACAATCTTTTGAATCTTTCCCCCAAATTGATGCAAAAATCTTATAATCTGCATTTTTTTTTTTAAAATTTGATTTATATGCCGCCCTTCTCCGGAGACTCAGGGCGGCTTACAATGTGCAAAGCAATTTAGTAGTGAAATTGGTCTATAATTCTTTATTTGTTGTAAATCTGTTTCTTCTTTTGGTATAAGAGTTATATATGCCTCCTCCATGAGTTCGGAACCTTGGCTTCTATTAGTAAATCATTAAATACTTGTAGCAGTGTATTGCTTAGTACATCTTGCAACTTTTTATATAATTCTGCTGGTAGCCCATCTGGTCCCGGGGTTTTTCCATTCTTCTGCTTTTTAATTCCCTCCATCAATTCCATTATTGATATTCTTTCTTCTAGTGTTTTTTAAAATTGTTCTGGTATTTTGGAAGTCATTACTTTTTCCAAATATTATTCTATTTTTCTGTCTAATATCTGCTCTTGTTGATATAATTTCTTATAATATTCTTCAATTATTTTTTCTTTTCCTCATTTTGGTAGCATATCGGTAGCATATCTTTTCCTCTTGATCTAATAATTGGCTTATCAATTTCCTTTCTTTTTCCTTCTTCATTTTATATGCTACCCATCTTCCTGGTTTATTTGCATTTTCAAAAAAAATTTTGCTTTGATGATTTTATTTTCCTTGGCGATCTTCATTTTCTATTAAGTTCAATTTATGTTTTTTCAAATCCATTAGGTTTTTGATTTTTTTGTCTTGTGGATTTTTTTGCAATTCTTTTTCTAGTTTTTTATATTCCTCCTCAAATTTTTTTTGAGCTTGTCTGTTCTGTTTGTTTCTTTTTCCTGCATAGGTCCAGTGGTGGGTTGTTCCTGGTTCGTACCAGTTCGCAAGAACCGGTAGTAAAAATTTTTTAATATTTCGGAGAGCCGGTAAGAACATTGGCTGGCCACGCCCCCGACCCAGTCCCGACCCGGTCACCGCTCACTTACCCCACCCATTTCATCACAGGCTTTTTTTTTTTTTTTACTTTTAAAAGCATTTTTTCTACAACCTCTTCGGCTGAAAAAATGCTTTTAAAAGTTTTTTAAAAAGCCTCTGATGATCCCGCAGCTCAGCTGGGATCGTCAGAGGCTTCTAAAAGCAGTTTTTTCTGCAACCTCTTCAGCCGAAGAGGTTGCAGGGAAAAAATGCCTTTAAAAGCCTCTGGCGATCCCAGCTGAATTGCCTGATCGTCAGAGGCTTCTAAAAGCATTTTTTCTACAACCTCCTAAGGTTGTAAAAAAAATGTTTTTAAAAGTAAAAAAAAGTTGGCCACGCCCACCCAGTCACATTACCCCCCCACCAAGCCACACCCACAAAATAAGCCACACCCGCAGAACTGGTAGTAAAAAATTTTAGAACCCACCCCTGCATAGGTCATTGCCAAACCCCTTATATATGCTTATATATATATATCCATACATTTTGCAAAGATGTATTTTCTTTTCTATTTTCTTTAAAGAAAAAAGTCAATTCTTTTTCCATATATCGTATAAAGTCTTTCTCATTTAGTAAACTTTGATTTAATGTCCATCTCATTCTTTTTCTTTGTCCTTTACATATCATCATTATTGGTGATAAAAAGCACACCATATGTATTAATAAATCATTAAATACTTGTAACAGTGTATTGCTTAGTACATCTTGCAACTTTTTATATAATTCTGCTTGTAGTCCATCTGGTCCCCAGGGTTTCTCCATTCTTCTGCTTTTTAATTCCCTCCATCAATTCATCATTGATATTCTTTCTCTTTTTTAAATTTAAAAAAGCATTAGAAGAAAAAAAAGAAAATAAAAATTCTTCTCCACTTCTATCTCCTTCCCTTTCTACTCTTCTCCTCCCTTCTCCTCCCCTCTCCTCCCCTCTCTCCTTTCCCCTCTCTACCCTTACTCTTTCTCCCCTCCTCTCCCCTTCCACTCTACTCCATTTCCCTCTCTCTTTTCATTGTTGCATATAATATTCCCAATACCTATAGAATATGGTGTATTTTCCAATTAATATCTCTTTCAACTATAACCATACAGTTTCTTTAAATTACATTCAAAAGTCAAAGAAACAGACTTAATCACTTACACATATATTGTTAATAATAATAATCATTATAATTATACTATCAAAATATTAATTAATCTCCATGTTAATAATTTTATGCACATCATCATTCTAGTCACATATATATAAGCAACTGCAATATTATTTTTTAATACTAACATCACTTCATTAATCAAACAGCATACCATCTAAATATCAGTTTCTTACATCCTCACATTTCAAGCTTACCACTATTTTCATTCTTTATGTCTATTTTTCATATTTCTTTTCCTAACTTATTTGACTTTGTGATACATTGCTTTACACCCTTCCATTCTAAACTTCCACTAATCTTTTTCTTCCCCCCTCCATATATTATATTCAAAGACATGATACTCTGTTTTATCATTCATATTCCCATTCTCTAACTCTTCCTTTCTATATATTTTAAAATTTATTTAATACACATAAACATATCTACTTTCACTTTACTTACACAGTCATATTTTAATACACTTTTAATAATCCCATCATTCAGCCATATCATTCTAATATTAATACAATTACCATATCATCATGACATATCTTTAACTCTTTTACTCCCCTTAACCATTATCTCTTATCCACATCCTTCCTTTAATCCTACCTTTTTTTAACTTGTCACCCCTGTTTTCCTCTTAAATCTTTCATTCCATCTACTTCGAGATTTATATTCTGAATTCATAATTTAATTTTTCCTCCTTGCCCTGTCTTTCCCCACTGTTTAATTTGAGAGCTTTCTGTTCTAAATCCTATCATTTCCCCCAAGCCTCTTCTTGTTCCTCCCATACCCTTGCCAGGTGTCCACTATTTGAGCAGACAGTCCGCTTTTTTCACATTATGTTCACTATTTTTTTTTCACAAAATAGTGGACATTTTTTTAATTCAAAAGCTTTATGATGAAATGGTACGTAATCTAAAGCTGTACAGTCTAAGAGAATAAGGATAGGAGAATCACGTTTTGTCTTTTTTTTCATAAGTTAGAATGAGACAAAGATCGAATATCCATTGAACTCGATTCTCCGAAAAAATTAATGATGAGATTAAAATAAAAATATATTATAAAATTATGTACAGTTCAGTTTAAAATGTATTGTAGCTTGTGTCGACTGACCTAAAATGGCGTCGAGTGTTGAGAGTGACAGCGGCGAGATTTCAAATTCTTTAAACGAAAGAGAGGAGTGTGCAAATACACCAAAGACTGGGAAGCTCCTTTTGCATGGATTACCAACAACTAAACGGACAGAACAAATATGACAGCCTATTGTAAATTGTGTCAGAAATCGTTCACAATTGAATATAATGGTATAAAAGCTGTCACACAGCATGCAAGCACAAAAAATCATTTAGATAAGGAGAAAATAGCTTCCAGCAACAAGCGAATCAATTAGTTTTTCATTGTTAAAGACTCCTCTTTCAGTGAGAAAGTGACTGTTGCTGAAATGGCTGAAACTTACCATGGGATCAAACACCATATTTCTTTGCTGGCTCAAGATAAGTTAATGAAGCAAATTTTTGATGATTCAGAAATTGTAAAAAAGATGTCTTGTGGAAGAACCAAATCATCAGCTATTGTCAATGAGGTTTTGTATCCTTTTTCTATTGAGTTGGTTCTCAATGATCTTAAAACTGGAATTCCATTTTCTCTCTCCACTGACGCATCAAACAAGGGAAATCGCAAAATGTCTTATATATATCTTTTAAGTACATTTTAAGTATATGTATGTATATGTGTATATGTGTATGTATGTATGTATATACATACACATACATAGTATATATGTATGTATATATATATATATATATATATACATTCATACATATACACATACATACACACAGATGCGCACACACACACACACCCTTTGTCTTATATATATCTTTTATATATTTTAAGTACATTTTAAGTATATGTATGTATGTGTGTGTATATGTATGTATGTATGTATATACATACGCAGTATATATGTATGTATGTATGTGTGTGTGTGTATATATATGTATATGTGTATATATGTGTGTGTGTGTGTGTGTGTGTGTGTGTGTGTGTGTGTATGTGTATGTGTATATATATATTGACATGCATGCTTCTTTTTCATTTCCACCTGGACAGGTAACCTCTTTTGATACCAAGCTTTTAGCAGTCTCCCTAAAGGAAACTTTGGCAGGACCTTGGAATCAGAGCTTCCCTTATTTTCAGGCAAGACTCTGACCCTTGTTCCTGTTACATGTAATGAGATTCCTTCCTTGACTCTCCTATATCTCTGCAGATATAGGAGTCCTCTGGAGTCCTCCTGGAGTCCTCTGACCTTGGTAAGGCAGTCTTCCAGCCTTTTCCCCTGGTAAGGTGACCCTTTTAAGCCACCCCAGTTTCAGACCACAAAGGGGTCTGGGAGGACTCTGACTTTCTTTTCACAGAGTATTGAGGGTCGCCTCTAAAAGACTGAAACTTTGCCCAGAGATTTCAGCCAGTTGCCCGGGTTTGACTCTCTCACTCACTTTTCTGTTCCACTTTCACACAACCTCTCCCTTTTCCCTAATAGAAGGTCTTGCACTCTGGCCAAACCCCCATGTTTTCCAGGGTCTGTTGGTTGAATAGATCTTTTTATGGCTAGGAAAGGCACAGAGGGAGCAGATCCAACTGTGATTGGGAGAAGGGTCCTCTAACTCTCACACACAGGCATACACATACATATTTCCCTTGCTTTCCTGGGTTTTAAAAGTTAAAAATTAAAGGTACTCACCTTTTTTCCAAGCAGCCTACTGAGCTCAAGACTCAAAACTCCCTTTACTACTCTTGCTCCAAATGGCCAAGGTCTGGGGAAACCCACCCACTCAATGGGTCTGCTGCTGGCAAGATGGCTTACCTGGGCCAGGGCTGTTGGTCAGGTTAGCTTGGAGTCCCATCTGGGGTGCCAAATTATTGGAATAAAAAATCCATCTGGTTCAGTTCCAAGCCAGGAGACAGGCGATGGAAATAAAATGGAAGCTGATTGGAAAGAATCAGAGATGATATTCAGCCAGTTTGGACTGGTTTGGGCAAACCGGTAGTGGAAATTTTGAGTAGTTCGGAGAACTGGCAAGTACTACCTCTGGCTGCCCCCCCTCCCACCCACCCAGTCGCTGGTCGCCCCTGCTCACCCCACCTGCCCGCTCACCTCACATGCTTACTTGCCCCCACTTGCCCCGCCCACCCAATCCCCCCCCGCTCAGTCACTCCTCACCTCTCCGGCATAGCACATTGTGTGGCTCCTCACTTGCGTTGACCACACAGTCTCTGAGGCTTGCCTGCCGTCCCACGCAGTGCCTGCAGGCCAACTGAGTGGCCATGATCTGCCTGCCTGGATAAGTAAACCTGCAAGTTGTGTTAGCCCCCCCACCCCATCCCTGGCTTCCAGCTTGCCTGGCTTGTTTCGCCACCATGGCTCCATCCCATGCAGGCTGCAGTGCTCACAGCCTAGAAAGCTGCCCCCCCCCCGGCCTCCAGCTTGCCTGGCTTGTATCACTGCCGCGACTCCATCCCACATGGGCCATGGCACTCGTGGCCTAGCAAGTTGCCCTACCACCATCACCCCCGGACTCCAGCTTACCTGCCTACAAGTGACCCCCAAATCTTGAGCGCCTCCAGCTTGCCTGCCTTGCTTCACCATCACGGCTGCATCCCATGTGGCGTGGCGGTCGGCCCATGGCCCAACTGAATGGCCTGATCGGCCTATGACCCTGCGAGCAACTCCTGAATCTGCCTGCCTGCCTTTGCCTTATTTTGGGTAAATTGCTCTTTTTTAAAAAAATTAGCATAAAAAATTCAATATCTACATGGTGTGTTGTAGACAGTTAATTTTGTGAGTTTGCTTGCAAGCAAATTTTATGTTATGAGTCTATAGCTTTTATATTTTGAAATTTGTGCAGCTTGATGAGATTTTGTGTATTTCTGTAGTGAGTGTGATTGTTTTTTGTTATGCCTTGATGGACATAACATGCCTTGAGGAGGGGGGAGGAGAGTGCAGGAGTGAAGGTTCCCTGTACCTGCTTTCACGCCACATTTGCACATAAAGCAGCCTTCGCTTCCTGCCGCTTCAGGCTGGAGTCCAAAAAAGAAATAAGAGGGGCATGGTGAACCAGTGATGGGACAGGGAGCTGTGGCAGAGTGCCCGGAGCCGCGGGTTGCCAACCCCTGCAGTAGACATTGTTAACTTATAATTTCTATGCCATAATTGCTGCCATTTATCTAGCTCTATCGTATGGCCAATGTTTTTTGCCCATGCTATCATAGTTTCTTTAACTTGTTCTTCTTCTAATTTGATACTCAATAAATAGCTATACAATTTTCTTATCACTCCCTCATCTGTTCCTGTTAATATCTAATCTAATTCTGTCTGTTCCATATAAAAACCATATAATTTTGCATCTTTTTCATATCTAGATTGTATTTGCAGTTGTGTATACCATACCATATCAATCCCCTGCTTTTCCAAATCCTGTTTCATTTTAAGTCCCCCCCTTTCTGACAAAATATCCTTATATCTGACAATATTTCCCATATTAATAATATTTGGGTGTATTAGTGCTTCCATTGTCGAAAGCCAAACTGGTATCTTCAAGTACCTCTAATTCTCTAATTTTCTCCCACATTAATAATATCATCAATGGCATCCTTCAGTCTCAAGAGACTATGATATCGTGTTCTGGAAAGAGGTCCTAAAACAACATCTAGTGTGACTAAAAAGGCCAATTCAAGAGTGGCAATCCCTTCTACACTGAGGGCAGATACATTCTGTCCCCTGCCCAGCCCCCAGATTTCGCTGGTTCCAGGACTGCCTCTTTGCCTCAGCCTGCCGAACAAGTGTCTCTTCGAATTGGAGAAGGCCATGCTGTGTCTTTAGCCTCCAAGCTGAACGATCGGAGGTCAGGGTTTCCCAGTTGTTAATGTCCATTCCCAGGGCCTTTAGGTCCTTCTTGCAGATATCCTTATATCGCAGCTGTGGTCTCCCTCCAAGGCGCTTTCCCTGCACTAATTCTCCATACAGGAAATCTTTTGGAATCCGACCATCAGCCATTCTCACGACATGCCCCAGCCAGCGTAGACGTTTCTGTTTCAATAGTGTATACATGCTAGAAATTCCAGCACGTTCCAAGACTGTGCTATTTGGAACTTTGTCCTGCCAGGCAATGCCAAGAATTTGTCGGAGACAGCGCATATGAAAGGTGTTCAACTTTCTCTCCTGACGTGCGTAAAGGGTCCAAGTCTCACTGCAGTAGAAAAGTGTTCTCAGGACAAAGGCCCTATAGACCTGGATCTTTGTATGTTCCATCAGCTTCTTATTAAGCCATACTCTCCTTGTAAGTCTGGAAAATGTGGTGGCCGCTTTACCAATACGTTTATTCAGCTCAGTATCTAAAGAGATAGTGTCAGAGATAGTTGAACCGAGGTACACAAAGTCATGGACAACCTCCAGTTCTTGTGCAGAGATTGTAATACAGGGAGGTGAATCCACGTCCTGACCTATGCCTTGTGTTTTTTTCAGGCTGATTGTTAGTCCAAAGTCTTGGCAGGCCTTGCTAAAACTGTCCATAAGTTGTTGAAGGTCTTCAGCAGAGTGAGCAGTGATGGCAGCATCGTCAGCAAAGAGGAAATCCCGTAAGCATTTCAGCTGGACTTTAGACTTTGCTCTCAATCTAGAGAGATTAAAAAGTTTTCTGTCTGATCTGGTCCGGAGGTAAATACCCTCTGTTGCAGTTCCAAAGGCATGTTTCAGCATGACAGCAAAAAAGATCCCGAATAAAGTTGGCGCAAGGACACAGCCCTACTTCACTCCACTTCGAATATCAAAGGAATCTGAAGTTAAGCCATCAAAAACTACAGTGCCCTTCATTTCCTCATGAAAGAACCTGATGATGTTTTTTTTTTTATTAAAAAGTTTTATCAAATATTACAACAATTTTTCCCATCCCTCCTCCACCCACGCCCCATCCCTCCTCCACCCACCCCCCATCCCTCATCCCCCCTCTTCCCCCCCACCCCGGTCCCCCCACCCCGGACTTCCCAGAGCAAATACAGGGTATAACATTTAACAAACATAAACTAAAATATGCTAACTTTCTATAGACTCCAAACTTCCTCTTGCTCTTTAACTCCCCTTTCAACAAACAAAACATAATTTAAAAAGAAAAAAAAATTTTTTTTGTTTCATTCATAAGCTATTTGAAACTTTTTAGTCCAATATTTGTTTTGAATATAGTCAATCCATCTTCTCCATTCCGATATATATCTGTTGTTTCGATGAAGAAAGACGCATAGGCAGGATGATGGTTCACGGGAAGGCCCCTCGGTGGGAGGGCACCTTGATCAAGGTACCTCAGTGTGAAAGTACCTTGGGAAAGGCACCTGACTCCATCCAGAAGGCTTCCTTTTATTGTCATTTTACAACTATCATGGCAAAACATTAATCAACGTTTACAGATGCTAATTGGCTAAAGAAAGCTCATGAAGTCCACATAGATCCCTCGTGTTACCCTCATGTTATTTCCTGTGACAAACAATGCTACATGCTGAGTTGCATATCTTGATAAAGGATCTTTTGCCAGACATCCTGTCTTTACATTTCTGTCTTTACCTCTCTGATAAGATTAGGACTATGTGCTGACGTTGTTTACTCAGTGCGGTTTGCCGACAACTGAGGTCACACCATCCCCACATATATCTTTCATTTGAATGGTCCTTCAAGTATGCTGAAATTTTTGCCATCTCTGCTAAATTCACTACTTTTAATGTCCATTCTTCAATAGTAGGTAAGTCTTCCTTCTTCCAATACTGCGCCACCAAAAGTCTGGCTGCTGTTATTAAATTTAAAATCAATTTAGTCTCTATAACCGTACAATCTGTAATTATACCCAACAGAAAGAACTGTGGAGTAAATTTTATCTTCTTTTTGAGAATATTTTGGATAATCAACCATATTTTTTATCCAAAATGCCTTAATTTTTTTACAATTTTTTTTTACATATATGATAATACGTAGCATCATCACATTCGCATCTCCAACACTTAGGTTGCAAACTTGGATACATACAGGCTAGCTTTTTAGGATCTAGATGCCATCTATAAAACATTTTATAAAAATTCTCTCTTAAGTTTTGGGCTTGCGTAAACTTTACATTTCTAACCCATATTTTTTCCCACATTTCCATCATTATTGGTTCTTCAATATTTTGTGCCCATTTTATCATACAGTCCTTAAATAGCTCCGTTTCTGAATCTATTTCTACCAATGCATTATACAACCTTTTTATATGCATTTGACTTTGGTCTCTAATTTGTTTTACCAAGTTCTCCTTGTTTTTGCTCTACACTTATATTCTCTATCGCGTGTCTGGGTATTGCCCACATTGGTAACTTATCATTTAATTTATACTGATACTTTTTCCAGACACGCAATAAAGCATTCCTTAATATGTGACTTTTAAAAGTCTTATCCACTTTCTTATCATATAATAAATAAGCATGCCAACTATAAACCAAATCATATCCCTCAATATTCAATATTCTTTCTTCTGTTGAATTCATCCAGTCACTAATTACTGATTGGGCAGCTGCCTCATAATATAATCTTAAATTGGGCATTTTGAGACCTCCTCTTTCACGTATATCCTGCATTATTTTTTGCTTTATTCTTGGTCTCTTTCCTGCCCAAACAAAATTATTAATACCCTTCTGCCATATCTTCAAATTTTCATCTTTTTTAAGTATTGGTATCATTTGAAAAAGAAATAAAAACTTAGGCAAAACATTCATTTTTACTGCTGCTATTCTTCCCAACAAAGATAATAGTAATTTTTTCCAATTTTCCATCTCTCTCTGTATTTTTTGCCACAATGGATCATAATTATGCTTAAATAATTTCGCATTTGACGTCGTAATATAAACCCCTAAATACTTAACTTTTTTTACTATTTCAAATCCTGTTAGTCTTTCTAATTCTTCTTTTTGATTTGTAGTCATGTTTTTAGTTATTATCTTCATTTTCCCTGCATTTATTTTAAATCCAGATACTTGTCCATATTGATTAATTATATCCATTAAACCTACAACCAACTGTAATGGTTGGGTTAAAGTAACAACCAAGTCGTCTGCAAATGCTCATAATCTGTAGTCATACTGCCTAATTTTAATTCCCTTTATTTTATCCAACCCACGTATTTTACTCACCAAAAATTCCAAAGTCAAAATAAACAATAATGGAGACAAGGGACATCCTTGTCTTGTTCCTTTTTCTATATTAAAAGTATCTGTTAAACTACCATTAATTATTATTTGCGCTGTTTGTTTCTGATATATTGCCTTAATAGATTGTGTAAAATATTCTCCAAACTGCATCTTTTCTATTATTTTCAATAAGAAATGCCAATTCAATCGATCGAATGCTTTCTCCACATCAAGGAATATTAGCACCGCAGGGACTTGGTTGTTCTTCCCCAAATACTCTAATAGGTTAACAACTTGCCTTACATTACTCTTCTTTTGTCTACCATTTATAAAACCAGTTTGATCATTAGGAATCATTTGTTGCATGACTGTCATTAACTTATTTGCTAGTATTTTAGCAAAAAATTTATAATCTGTATTTAAAAGTGATATAAGCCTATAATTTTTTAGCAATTTCAAATGCTTATGGCGGAACAAGTTGCAACAAATTTACAATATGCGAGGCATAATACATTTTGTAACGCCAATAAACCGGGCAGATGGTTGGCCTATACATTAAGGAAGAAGCAGAGTATACGGACTATTGATAGTATTGATACTGGAGGGAAAGAAATCTTTCAACAAAAATTAATTAAAGAAGCTTTTGTGGACTATTATACTAAACTATATGCTAAAGATGATATGCAGAATGGACTTATAGAAAAATACTGAGCTAATAAAAGAGTTACAAAAATTACTAATCAACAAAAGGAAAGAATGAATTATCCTATAACAGAGGAGGAGATAATTTTAAACAATTAAAAACAGCTAAAGCTCCTGGAACGGATGGTTTGACTGCAGTGTATTATAAAACTTTGCAAGCAGAAACGGTGCAACAACTCAGAGATCTATTTTGTAATATTCAACAAGGGGGTAAAATACCCCCATCATGGACAACAGCTTATATTTCCTTGATACCAAAAGAGCAAGTAGGTCCTAAAAAACCGGAGAATTATCGACCAATATCTCTTCTGAATACTGATTATAAAATTTATGCAAAAGTACTAGCCAACAGGTTGATGCCAGTAATCCAAAAGGTGATTCATGATGATCAAGCGGGATTTATCGAGGGTAGATACATGAAGGATAATGTAAGGCAAGTAATAGACTTATTGGAATATCTTGAGAGGAATAAACAGGTACCTGCAGTGCTGGTCTTTTTGGATGCGGAAAAGGCCTTTGATAGAGTGGATTGGAATTTTCTATTAAAGACTTTAAAAAAGATGGACTTTGGGGATCAATTTATACAGGCGGTTTCAGCAATTTACCAAGAGCAAAAGGCACAGATTATCATCAATGGAAGCTTGACAACAGAGTTTAAAATTGAAAAAGGAACAAGACAGGGATGTCCGTTATCCCCATTGTTATTTATTTTAACATTAGAAGTCTTGCTAAACACAATTCGGGACTCTAATATCTTGAAAGGTATAATGATAAGGCAAGAGGACTACAGAATAAAGGCATTTGCAGATGATCTGGTTGTTACCCTAACACAGCCAATGGAATCAATAATCCAGATGAAAGACTGGATATACAAGACTATGGTAAAGTTTCAGGTTTTAGATTGAACCAGAAAAAAACTAAGATGATAGTTAAAAATATGACACAAGATCGTAAATACGAGCTTGAAAGAAGGGCAGGTTTTGAGATTGTACCAAAGGTAAAATATCTAGGTGTTCAGGTTGCAGAATCAAATATGAAGCTGTTTCAAAATAATTATGAGGTGTTGTGGCGAGAGGTTCAGAAAGATATGGAGATTTGGAAAAAACTGCAGCTGTCTTTACTTGGAAGAATAGCAGCAGTTAAGATGAACATTTTGCCAAGATTTCTTTTCTTGTTTCAAATGATTCCAGTGCTTAAAAGTGATAAACAACTGAAAGTGTGGCAAAGTGGAGTGAATAGATTTGTCTGGAACGAGAAAAAACCGAGAGTGAAACTGAAAATTATGCAAGATGTTCCAGAAAGGGGAGGTCTTAAACTTCCAAACCTACAATTATATTATGAAGCAGCAGCTTTGACTCAAGCAAGCGACTGGTTTGGAAGGAAAAAGACTGGAATATTGAATATAGAAAGTTTTGATCTTGAATTCGGATGGCATGCCTACTTATTCTATGAGAACAAAGTGGATAAAATATTTAAAAGCCATATACTTAGAGACTCTTTGATGAGGGTTTGGAAGAAGCACCGATTCAAATGGGATTACAAAATACCGTTACGGTTGGATCTTGGTCATATTATGTGGAATACAAATATAATGTCACTCGGGGGGTTTTTATATAAAGAGGTTCTTTTTACAGATGCGGGCAGATGGCAGTTGAAGACATTAGAGACACTGTTGGACAAGGGATTAACTTAACTTGGTTACAATATAATCAACTTCAACTGAGATGGAAAGAGGACCAAAAAACTGGTATTATGTTGCATGAGGAAGTTAGACATATAAAAGAGTTAGACATACAAATGGTTAGACATATAAAAGAGAAAGGTCCAATGCATATTAAAAGGCTTTATAATGTTTTGTTAGAAAGGGACTCAGAAACTGAATTGGTTAAAGATTGTATGATTAAGTGGGCACAAAATTTTGAAGAACCAGTGATGTTGGAAACATGGGAAAAAATTTGAGTTCAGAACGTTAAATTTACACAGTCGCAGAATTTAAGGGAAAATTTCTATAAAATGTTTTATAGATGGCATTTAGACCCCAAAAAATTGTCGTGTATGTACCCTAATGTTCAGCCAAAATGTTGGAGATGTGATTGTTTAGATGCTACATATTATCATGTTTGGTGGACTTGTAAGAAAGTTAAGGCTTTTTGGATAAAAATTTGGTGGGTTATGCAGAATGTTTTGAAGAAAAATGTTCAATTTTCTCCACAACTGTTTTTATTGGGTATAGTTAAGGGTTTTACTTCGGGTGAAACAAAGTTGATATTGTACATGATAACAGCTGCGAGATTATTGATAGGTAAATACTGGAAAAATGAAGCTTTGCCCACGATCAAGGAATGGACTTTGAAGATGGCCAGTTTTGCAGAGATGGCGAAGATTTTGGCATATTTAAAAGATTGTTCACAAGAGACTTATGAATGGGAATGGAAAAAGTGGATAGATTATGTTCAGAACAAATATCAAACCAGGAAGTATCAAATAGTTTTTATTTGAAAATGTTATATTAAGATAGAAATATTTTAATGTAATGAAGATGAAAAATTATAAGAGGGAGGGAGGGGTTCAAGTTTTATACAAAGGGGGGTTTTTCTCTTGATCTGAGTATATTGTATGGAAGTCTGGGGGGAGGGGAGGGTTAGGGAGGGTTAGGGAGGATGAGGTTGGGAGATTCGGGTGGGTTGAGGGGGGGGAAATGGGGTGAAAATGTAATTGTAAAACTTTTGCAATAAAAAAAAAAAAGAAATATTAGCACCGCAGGGACTTGGTTGTTCTTCCCCAAATACTCTAATAGGTTAACAACTTGCCTTACATTACTCTTCTTTTGTCTACCATTTATAAAACCAGTTTGATCATTATGAATCATTTGTTGCATGACTGTCATTAACTTATTTGCTAGTATTTTAGCAAAAATTTTATAATCTGTATTTAAAAGTGATATAAGCCTATAATTTTTTGGCTGGGTGTGGTCTTGATCCTCCTTTGGAATCAGAGAAATAAAAGCTGTCCTCCAGGATAGGGGTATATCTCCTCCAGATTGTATGTTAGTAAATAATTCCTTAAATGGTCCCACCATTTCTAACTGCAAGTATTTATAATAAGCGGCTGTCAAATCATCCGTCCCTTTACCCACTTTCAACTGCTTAATTGCAAACATAATTTCCTCAGAAGTGATTGGTTGATTTAAACCCTCCCTTTGCTCTTTTGTAATTATAGAAATATTCTCTTTCTGTAAATATCTATCTATATCTATACTTTGAATTTTATCACTAGCATACAACCTCGTATAAAATTCTAAAAATGCTTTTTTAATCATATTTTGCTGATAAACCTCTTTACCTTTATATTCTATTTTCTCTATAGTCCGTGACTTTTGTTTTTTCCTTAACAGATATGCTAACCATCTCCCTGGTTTGTTAGCATTGCAAACAGTATTGTGTTTAGCATATTGCAAGTTATTGCAACCTGATTTGCCATTAGCATATTAAATTGCCCTCGCAGTAAGTTAATTGTCTCTTTTATTTTCTTGTCTGCCGGGTTCAATATCAAAGCTTGTTCTTTTTTTTTTTTTTTTTGATTTCCTCTTCTAAGTCCTTCCTTTTTTTTTCCTGTTTATGTCTATGTTTATTATTCAAATATATCAAAATACCTCTCATATATGCTTTACTTGCGTCCCAAACCATTTCCATAGATGTACCCTTATGCATATTCATAATGAAAAATTATTTCATACATTTTTTACATTCTTTTACATTTTCCTCATATCTAAACAGATTTTCATTTAACCTCCAAGACCTCTTAAATCCCTTTCCATACTCTAATTCCATCCAAACTGGACTATGATCTGTTAAAACTCTTGGACATATCTTTGTCTTCTTCACCCTAGAAAAGAGATCATTAGTAATTAATATGAAATCAATCCTAGAAAAAGATTGATCAGAAAAAAAAGTAAAATCTTTTTCTTCAGAGTTCCTCTCTCGCCAGATATCTCTCAACTCCATATCATCCATCATTTCAAAAAACGATTTTGGCAATCTGGCACACGTTGAGATATTTTGCAAGAGCCCCTTCTTATCTTTTTTAGTGTCCAAAACTCCATCCCAATCACCCAATAAAATGCATGATTTATAATCCCATTATAGTAACTTGGAATGTAAAAGCTTGTAAAATTTTTCCTGTTGTTGGTTCGGTGCATATACTCAATTAAAAGTATTTTTTCCCCTTTTATTAAAAGTTCAATTGCTATGAATCTTCCTTGCTCATCTGCTTCAATTAGTTTAGCAATTAAGTCTTTTTTTAGGTATATAACTATACCATTCTTCTTCTCTGGAGCAAATGCAACAAAATGTGTACCTAACCTTGCATTTATTAAATATTTTTGATCTTTCATTCTAATATGAGTCTCTTGTAGACAGATTACTTCATTTTTAAACTGTTTCAGATAATGAAATATTTTTCTCCTCTTTTGTGGTGAATTTAGGCCATTAACATTCCAAGTCAGAAATCTAGTTGCCATTCTTGGCACCCTGAAGCTTCTGGAGCATCTGCTGGAAATCTCCATGCATTTTGCTTTTTGGCCTTGCTCCTCCCACTGCTTCTGTTTTTGTAGTTTCTTGAGTAGTCATCTGGAGTTGCTGCACTCTTAATTCTTCTTGACGCTTGGCTGCCGCTGGGGTCTGTCTTTGATCCTTAGGTTCTTCTATTTTTTTGAATACCTCCAAAGCTTGAGCAGTAGTCAAAAGTTGTATTAAATCTTCTTGAATAATCAAAGCTCCCCTTTGGGCCTGTACCAGTGATTCTTCCTTCTCCCCCTTTCTTGCCCCCTCTGCTTCCGTCTTCCTTCTAGCTTCTGGGGACTGTGGGCATCCAGCCTTTAGTACATTGGTGTAAAAATCTCTTGCCTTCCATACTGAATTAAAATGATATCTTTCTCCTGAATAGTTCACTATTAGTTCAGCTGGAACCTCCCATCTGTACTGTATCTGACGGTTTCTCAGTTCTTCCACCAGAAAGGTATAATCCCTTCTGGCTCTCAACATTTTGGGGGGGATTTCTTTCAGTATTAAAACCTCCTGCCCCTGCACTTGAAGTTTGTTTTTAAAAATGGCTTGTAAAATTTCATTGCGTATCCTCCTTGTAGTAAAATAGACTACAATATCTCTTGGTAAATGTTTCTGTCTGGCAACCCATGAATTGACACAATAAATTTTATCAATTTGCCATTCAAAATTTGCTTTTTGTTCTCCCATTATCTGTGCAAATGCTTCTGCAAAAATCTCTCTCAAATTCTCTTGCTTATTTTCCTTCAGACCTCTTATTCTCAAAGCAAATTCCATGTCTCTATATTGTATCATTGTTTCATCGGCCTCAGCTTTTTCCATCTTATTCTGAACTTCTCCCATTTTATTTTCCAAATTTATTTATTTATTTATTTATTTTATTCAATTTGTATACCGCCCTTCTCCTAGTGGACTCAGGGCGGTGCACACCCAGAACTAAAACACATAAGAATACAAAATTTAAAATTATTAAAAGAATTATATACTTTGGCCCAAATTTAAAACAATTCAAATTAAAACCCATTGACGGATTAAAAGCCAAACAACTAAAAAACTAAAAAAAAAAGGGGGGGGGTCACGCCAGCCCTGCTTGATAGAAAAGAAAAGTTTTCAGGGCACGGCGAAACACCCGGAGATCTGATATCCTTCTTATCTCCGGGGGCAAATCGTTCCAGAGGGCGGGAGCTGCCACAGAGAAGGCCCTCCCCCTGGGGGTTGCCAGCCGACATTGCCTGGCTGACGGCACCCTGAGGAGTCCCTCTCTGTGGGAGCATACATTAGACTGTTTAATTTCTTCCACTTTTTCATCTAATGATTCAATTTGGCTTGCCAGACCTTGGACTGCCATGACAATATCTTCTCTAATTTCCTGATTTCGAATTTGAATAAACTCTTTAATTTCAGCCATCTCATCAGCAACATCTCGAATTTTATCCTCAAACACAGAAGTAATTTTTTTCTCTGTAACAGAGGCTTGTGTTTTAAGGGCTTCCTGCAACATTTCAAGTGTTAATATTGGTGGTTCCATTGGAACAGAGAGAGATTGCAATTTGGACTTTTGAGTTGGCGAGCTCCCAGCGCTTTTAGAGGCAACAGTCTTTATTTGTTTTGAAGCCATTTTTAGTTTTCAATTTGAATTTATTCAGCAACCAGGACAACAAATCCACCAGGTCCAAAAATTTCCAGTCCTTAAATAATATCAATCATTTTTTAAAATCACTATTATAGTCTTTTTAGCCTTTAAATCTTCTTTCTTTCAAAGCAAAGATCTCTAGTTTTAGACAGGGGCTGCCAGCGCTAAATGAAACTTTCCTTTTAACTTTCACTTTCACGCCCCATTAGAGCTCAATCGCCATCTTTCTTTCACTTTCTTCCCTTAATAACTCAGAAGGAAGTAATACACATTTAGAGTTAAAGTTTAGTACTTGCAAATCTGATCTCTCCTGGCTTTGCTCAGCCTGCTTCCAAATCCAATGTTTTATTCAAAGCATTGTTTGCGGGGGTGGTCGCGGTGTCTTGTTCTGCTTAAAGCAGAAACGTCCTGGATCCGGAGCTCTGTCAGGCTTCCAGGGAGCTCTCACCCTTCGAGCCCCAGAATTGTTCCTGGGGCTCTTGGGGAGCTCTACCTACACCCGTCTGTTGTCTTCCTCCCCTTTTCCCAGGGAGAAAGTTTCCAAGCTGCTAGACAGCTGATTTGCGCTGTTCTAACTGCTTTACACAATCGCGGGGCTGGCGCTCACAAAGGAGCGTCTTCAACGCCTATGGTGCCACCAGAAGTCCAAGAACCTGATGATGTTGAGGAGTTGAGGTGGACATCCAATCCTGGGGAGAATTTTTTAAAGGCCATCCCTGCTAACCAAGTCAAAAGCCTTTGTAAAATCTATGAAGGCTACAAAAAGTGGCTGTCTTTGTTCCCTGTGTCAGGCTTCGAGGTCGTCTCAAATAAATTGCATTTCAAACAAAGTCTTTGAAGGAAAACTCCTATTTATTAAACACGACATTCCACACCTGACTCCATTGAAGCCAACTCTGACTTCCAGACCCAAAACCCTCCCTTTCCGTTCCCCACTCTCCTGTACTCATTGGCCATCTTCCAAGTCATTCTACTCCTAATCTACTGCTCCAGCTCAAAGGAATTTTCCCCCTCCCATCCCATCTCCTAGGGGATATTATTTCCAGGGAAAATAAGTAGGTGAAAAGTGAAACGTGCCTTTCCAGACGCCTCTGTCTCTCCTTCTTATGTCAGCACTAGAGTAAATGCAGCTTGAAGTGCTGACATCCTGCATTTCTCCTGCAACTATCTAAGGGAAAATGCCATGTCAGTAGTGGACCTGTTGGCTCGAAATCCACACTGCGATTCTGGATAGACTCTCTCTGCAGGGACCTGGAGCCTCGTCAGTATGACACGGGCAAGCAGCTTCCCTACAACACTAAGAAGAGAGATGCCACGGTAGTTTTTACAGTCATCCCTGTCACCTTTGTTCTTGTACAGTGTGATGATATTTGCATCCTTCATGTCCTGTGGTAGTCCACCTTCCCTCCAACAAAGACAGAAGATTTCATACAGTTCAGTGGAGATGTTCTCTTTGCAGCATTTCATAACTTTGGCAGGAATGTTATCTTTCCCGGGTGCTTTGCCTGTGTTGGACCTAAGGCCTGCTTGATGCCATCATACATCCCCTTGATGTTGCCTGTGTCAGTTGCTATCTAGATCTGAGAGCAAAGCTGCAGTCAATAATCGTTAGCACATCTCCTGGCGATCTGTTGGACTTTGCTATGATCAGCTCGCAGAACCTGTAGGTTGCGCTCACTGGAACAGGCTTTATATGCAATTAGAGCTCCCCGTTTTTCCTCAATGGTTGGCATCAACTCCTCCGAATGAGCTTCAAACCATTCTACTGCCTTTCTGATCTCCTTACCAAATACTGACAAGGTGGTATTATAAACAGCATTCTTGAAATATTCCCATCGTTCAGATGCATTTACTTCAGCTGGGCCTGGGAGAGTTTCCTTGAGTGCTTGTGCAAATTCCTCCACTTTGCCCTGTTTGCGGGTCTTGTTGATGTCAATTCGTGGTCTTCCTTCCTTCTTCGAGTGATGCAATCTCTTTGTTTGCAGTTTTATGTTGCTGCACACCAAGGAGTGGTCTGTATTGCAATCAGTACCCTGATAGCTGTGTGTGATTGTAATATTGGGGAGGTTGGAGTGCCTGGTAAGAATCAAGTTGAGCTGGTGCCAATGCTTCGATCTTGGATGTCTCCAAGAGACTCTGTGTTGAGGCTTTATTTTAAAGTATGTATTGCTAACGCAAAGACCATAGTAGCAAAACTCCATCGTTGGCCATTTTCATTCATCTTTCCGACGCTGAACTGACCTAAACAAGTGGGCCAAGAACTATAATCAGCTCCAACTCTGGCATTAAAATTGCCAAGGATAAACAGTGGTTCTTTCTCAGGGATTTTCTTTCTTTCTTTTTTTATTGAAAAAGTTTTAAAACAAACACAATTTCCCCACAACCCCCCCTCCCAACCCCCCTCCCCACCCCGACTTCCCAGAGCAGAACACAAGGTATTTCTATTGACCTTTAACAATAAACTAAATTGCATAACCAATCATTAAACTAACACCCCCTAAGAAAAAAAAAAAATTTTTCCCCTCAGGGATTTTCTTGATAGTAGCAGCCAGATCGTCGTAGAATTTGTCTTTGGATTCTACTGAAGATGATAATGTCAGAGCATATGCGCTAATAAGAGTAACCAGCCCTGCTGATGAGTGGAGCTGCAAGAACAGAATTCTTTCACTTCCTGCAGCAGATGGCGTAATGGATCCTAGTAGGGTGTTTCTGACTGCAAAGCCAACCCCATATTCCCTAGACTTGTTTGATAATTTTCCCTGCCAGAAGAATGAGAAGTTTTTCTCCTTAATAGATCCCGAGTCTAACAGTCTTGTCTCTTGAAGGGCAATGATGTCCATCTGCAGTCTGCTCAACTCCATGTCAATGGCAGCTGTCTTACATACATCATCTATCTCTTGTAAATCATCAGAAAGGCTGGGGGTCATTGTCCTAACATTCCAGGTCCCCAACTTTAGGACTAAAGTTTTCTTGTTTGTTGCATGGTGCAAAGTTATCAATCTGCTTGTCAGCTTTGACCCTAAACTCCACGCAACCTCACAGGGTTGCAGGGCAGCACCTTACTGGCTGGGGGCTGCCCAGCTTAAGGCGGGTGGTAGCTGCCCAATGAGGTACAATGACCTCTCCCACTGATGAAAGTGGCCCCTGGCGTCACACTCTACGCTAATCAAGCAAAGACTTATAACCGGTAACTGCCACTTCCCATGTTGTTTCAATGCTGTATGCAAAGCTGGATTGTCCTCTCCAGAGCACGAGGCCTGGGTAGATTAATATGGAGGATAGACTGTTACCCAAGCAGCATATCCCCCCTCTCCACATCGCTGAAATAGTCCAATGGAACAGCAAAGCCGATACAATTAGTTCCAGCTGCGTTGCAGGAGTTATCAGAATGTGATTGTACACAGTCACGAACTGCTTCCGGGACTCCGGCTCCAGATTTTGCCTTGAGGTTGACTCCTGAAGCCTTTTCCAGTAGTACATATAGCCACAAGGCAGTGGATGTTTGTGATCAGAGTTTCCCTTCTCCTAGAAGATGGTCCTGCCATTTTATCTGCCATTGGGGCATAAAGCCCTCTTCTGCCTTCAAAACAGTTGACCATCTTCTCCTGTAACCCTGGATAGAGGCCCTTATGAGGTGCTACCAGCTGGGCCAGCTGGACTAAGGTTTTTTTTAGAGAGGTATTACTCCTCTAGCACTCCTCCTTACTCCAGGACGCCTGCTCCAGGTTTTGCCTCGAGGTTGACTCCTGAAGACTTTCTCATAGGTGGGTATAGCCACAAGGCAGTGGAGGTTTGAGATCGGAGTTTTCCTTCTCCTACATAAGTTGCCTTCCAAGGCTAGTGGACACCATCTAACTGGTTTTTCCCACGCACACAGCTAACAAGACTTCCCACTTACACTCAATCAAACAGCCACTCTCCCCTCCCCCCCATGAGGAGAGATGGAGAATTTTCCTCCCTGCAGTCACATGATTCATTCATTCAAACAGACATTAATAATAAAGCATTTCTTATATAATGTCTTTGGAAGTAACATGCCAACACAATTGTAAGTCATGTCCCTCCAATGTCAATAATCTTGTATTTTTCAATACAATCCATTCTTTCATCCATGTTAACACTGCTGCCTGGTAATATAATTCCCAGTTTGGTAGTCCAAACCAGGAGTGGGTTCTACTTACCTTTACTACCGGTTCGCAACGAGATCAAATATGGAAAAAGAGTTGGTTTTCTTTTTTAAAGGGAATAGAAAAGAAGAAACTTCATTACAAAATGTATGGGACACAGCCAAAGCATATATCAGAGGACTGGCAATAACATGTGGGAAAGAGAAATAAAAAGAAAAGACAAGCTCAAAAAAAAACTAAAAAACTAGAGGAGGAGTATAAGAAGTTAGAAATGGAATTGTAAAAAGATCCACAAAAAAAGAACAAAAGAAATCAAATGGATTTGAAAAAACATAAATTGAATTTAGTAGAAAAGGAGGCCTTAGCTCAAAAAATTAAGAGATCTAAACAAAATTTTTTTGAAAACACAAATAAACCAGGAAGATGGGTGGCATATAGATTGAAAAAAGAGAAGGAAAAAAAATCAATCATCAATTAATAGACAATGAAGGAACAGTATGTTACCAATGGTTTTTATTCCTTTGTCTTGGCCACACCCACCCAGTCACATGACCACCCAGCCATGACCACCCAGTCACATGACCACTAAGCCACGCACACCAAGCCATGCCACAGAACCGGTAGTAAAAAAAATTGAATTCCACCACTGGAAAGAATGATTCTGTTTGTTCTGTCCCCGTCCCACACACGCACCCAACCAGCCAGCCGAGGGTTAAATAAACTCTTCAAACACTCAACGTCAGTGATAAGGAACTTGGCAGCAACTCCGTAGCTGCCTGCCACAGTGCTGTGGAGTCGGAGTCGGAGTCGAGGAGTCAGAGTCGGAGGAAATTTTGGGTACCTGGAGTCGGAGTCAGAGTCGGAAGTACAAAAAACTTAGGAGTCGGAGTCGGAACATTTATCTCCCAACTCCACAGCCCTGGCCTGCCAAGAACTTTTACTCCGATAACACAGACAAAAATACACACAGTTTGAATAGTCCAGTTTGTAATTAAATCCACAGCAAATAGGCGTTGTGTCCAAAGGTGCAAAGTGACTCGCCAGAGATTTAGCTTTGTCCGTCACAGAGTCCAAATGGCCACCACCTTCCCTTTTATAGCCTGTGGCGTGTGGTCCAGTGACTCAGCTTAATCTCTGGCATGCCTCCTTTTCTGCTGCGCACGCTTGTCTCTCCGACGCTGGCGTGGGTCCAACCACAATGTTTCTTCATCACTATCCGACGGCTCGGAAACACCTGGCTCCTGGCCAATCTCTTCTCCTTCGGGAGACACCTGAGGCATTGCCAGAGAGCAGGGTCCTGGAGAGGGAGGCCTGACCGTCTCCTCTCCTTCATGTTCGGAGCCTTCTTCCTCCGATAAGATAGGCTCGGAGGTCAGAGCCACAACACTATCCCCCACTGCAGGGCCCTTCCCCCAGGTCTAACGGTCGGGATGTGGTCGGGACGGAAACTGGTCATGAAAGGCCTGTACCAGGTCAGTGGCCTGAACGGAAGAAGCGTTCACCCAGCTGAAATCCTCAGGCCCGTACCCCTTCCAGGCGATGAGGTATTGGAAGCACCCCTTCAGCCAACGGGAGTCCCGGATGCTGTCCACCTTGTACGTCGAGGTGTTGTCCTCATTGGCTGTGGCTGGGGGAGCAGGTGTTGTCGGGCATCGGAGATGGCTCGCTGGGGCCTCAGGGACCAGGAGGGATCGATGGAAAATGGGGTGGAGTCGCATGGAGTGTGGTAGAGTCAACCAGTAGGCCACCGGGTTGATGACCGCCTCGATGGGGAAGGAACCGATAAAGCGGTGGGCCAGTTTCTTCACCGGCCGGTCCGTGGGGAGGTGTTTCGTGGACAGCCACACCCGATCTCCGACTTCCAGTGGTGGCGTCGCCCATCGGGAGCGATTGGCGACCCGTTTATAGTCCTCTTTTGCCCGGATCAGTTGCCACCGCACCAGTTGCTGCACCACCTGCAGCTCCTAGAGGAAGTCCTGGGTCTCGGGAACAGGGGAATCCAAGATTGACAACGGGAAAAGCCGTGGATGGTATCCGATGTTGGCATGGAACGAGGTCATCTGGGTGGAGGTGTGTTGGGAGTTGTTAAAGGCGAACTCCGCCAGGGGAAGGTACTCGGCCCAGTTGTCCTGCTGCTGGTTGACGAAACAGCAGAGGTACTGTTCTAGAATGCCGATGACCTTCTCTGTTCCCCCATCAGTCTCCGGATGGTGCGACGACGACAGGCACACCTGCACCTCCAATGCGGCCATCAGGCTTTTCCAGAAGCGGGCCATGAATTGGGCCCCGCGGTCTGAAACCACCCGGTCCGGCAGGCCATGGAGGCGGAAGATGTGTTGCAGAAACAGGTGGGCCGTGGTGCGGGATGATGGCAGTCCACGGCACGGGATAAAATGTGCCATTTTCATGAACATATCCACTACCACGAGGACAGTCGTAAACGTAGCGGACGGTGGCAGGTCTGTCAGGAAGTCCATGGAGATGGCTCCCCATGGTCTCTCCGGTGTCGGCAGCTGCTGGAGGAGTCCAGGAGATGGGCCAGACACGGCTTTGGCCTGTCGGCACGTCACACAGGACGTCACGTACGCGTGCACGTCGTGCAGTACCCAAGGCCACCAAAAAGTCCGCGTCACCAGGTTCAACATCTTAAAGAAACCGAAGTGCCCCGCCGCGGGGTTGTCATGGCACTGGTTCATGACGTGGACTCGGAGCGGACTCGTGGGCACGTACAGCCGGCCCCGGTGCTTCGGCAAGCCCTTCTCCAAGGTCCATGGGGACGCGGGGCCGACTTCCGCTTTCTGCTGCTGCGACCAGTCATCCTGGCACTGCGCTTCCAGCACCTGAGCCGCAGGTCCGCCGGTTCCTGGACCGCGGCCAAGGATTCCGCTGGCAGCACCGTCCGTGGGGGAAGGGAGTCCTTAGGGCAGAAGTATTCTGGCTTGTGGGATAGCGCGTCCGTCCTCTGGTTGAGGCTACTCGAGATGTAGGTGACGTGGAAGTTGAACCGGGCGAAAAACAACGATCACCGGATCTGCCACTGGTTCAACTTCCTGGCCATGGTGAGGTGCTCCAGGTTCCAATGGTCCGTCCGCACCTCCACCTGGTGTCGGGCCCCCTCGAGGTGATGCCACCAAGCCTCAAACGCGGCCTTGATAACCAACAACTCCTTTTCCCAGATGGTGTAGTTGCACTCGGAAGGATTGGGTTTCCGTGAGTAATAAGCACAGGGAAAAAGAGTGCCACCATCCACTGGGGCCTGTAGCAGTACCCCTCCAATTGCCACGTTGGACGCATCCGTCTCAACCACGAACGGACGATGTGGATTGGGATGCCTCAGGACCAGCTCCGTGATGATGGCCCACTTGAGGACCTCAAAGGCCTGCTGCTGCGGGGGCCCCCACTGGAACGGGACCTTCTTCCGAAGGAGTTGGGTCAGCAGCAAAGTCAGGGTGGCGAAGCCCGGGATGAAGGTCCGGTAATAGTTGGCGAACCCCAGCAGACGCTGGATGTCCTTCACCCGACAAGGGGGTTTCCAACTGCGCAAGGCCTCCACCTTGCGCGGGTCCATCGTGATGCCCTCGGGGGTGATGATGTGCCCAAGGAACTCTATGGAAGTCTGGAAGAAGTAACATTTCTCCAACTTCGCATAGAGTTGGTTCTCCCGCAGGCGCTCCAGGAACTGGCGGACATGCTGGAGGTGGCTCTCCTGGGTCCGGGAATAGATCAAAATATCGTCCAGGTAGATCACCACGAACCGGTCCAACATGTCCCGGAACATGTCATTCATCAGGTGCTGGAAGACCGCGGGGGCGTTGGTCAACCCGAACGGCATGACGGTGTACTCGAAGTGGCCGTATAGGGTGCCAAACGCCATATTCCACTCGTCCCCCTCTCGCACGCGCACCAGGTTGTAGGCCCCTCGGAGATCGAGCTTGGTGAAGATCGAGGCCTCCCTCAACTCTCCATCAGCTCTGGGATGAGCGGCAGGGAGTAGCAATTCCGCACTGTGATGGCATTCAAGTGCCGGTAATCACAGCACAGGCGTAAGTCCCCCGTCGTCTTCTTCACAAAGAGGACCGGGGCCGAGAGCGGGGAGGACGAAGGCCGGATGAACCCATGGGCCAGGTTCTTCTCCAGAAAGTCCCGTAGGGCAGCCAACTCGGGCTCCGACATGGAATACAGGTGGCCCGCAGGCAGTGGCGTGTTGGGCAGCAGGTCCACCGGGCAGTCGTAGGGTCGGTGCGGGGGTAATCAGTCCACCTCCTTTTCGCTGAACACATCGGCGAAGGGCGTCAGCTCAGGAGGCAAGGAGACGGCCAGGGTGGAGACGTCCTGGTTGGCACAGGTGTGGCGGAGGTGGTCGACACACTGCAGGCTCAGGAACAAGATGGCGTTTCTCGACCATGCCACCTGAGGATCGTGGGCCCGAAGCCAGGCCATCCCCAGGACCAATGGAAAATGAAGGTCCGCCGTCACGTAGAACCGGATCGCCTCTTCGTGGTTCCCAATGGCGAGGTGCAAGGGCTGGGTAGTGAATTTGATGGGCCCCGCCACGAATTCCCACCCATTGATAGTCTCAACCCTCAACGGAGGGTCCACCGAAACCAAGGGGACTTTAAAATGGGCCACAAAGGCCTGGTCCATGAAGTTCGTCGTGGCCCCCGAGTCCTGAAGCCACTCCAACCGGTTGGCCAACAACACCTGGGTGTCCAGAATCAGGTGCCGAGGGGGCTCACAGTCCACAGCTGCCGACTCCGGTGGGGCATGGCTACATGCCTGGCCCAGGGTTTCCCCTAGGCCAGGCCTCGCCCATTTCCCAGCTGGTCACGCCGAGATTCCAGAACAGGCTTGCGCGCCCCACTCTGCTTCCTGGGACACGAGGCGGCAAAATGTCCTGCCTCGCCGCAATAGAAGCACAATCCCCCTTGGTGTCTCCACATCCGCTCCTGGGCCGTCAGTTGAGGTCTGGCTGCTCCGAGCTCCGAGCTCCGAGTTGCCACAAAGCATGGGGTGGTCCGGGGCACTGTCGGTGCGAAACGCGGGGGTGCTGAAGCTGCCAGTGGTTCCGGAAGGGGCCGACAAGGCCGTCGCCATTGAAGGCGGGCGTCGATGCGCAGGCATCAGGTCACCAGCGTGTTGAGGATCTGAGGCACCACCATCTGGACCAGTTCATCCTGCAGCTCATCTGAGAGGCCGTCCTGGAAGGCATCCATCAGCGCCGCCTCATTCCAAGCCGAGTCCTGGCCTAGAAGTCGGAACTCAGCAATATAGTCCTGCAGGGGGCACTTCCCTTGGCGGAGGTCCTTGATGCGCCTCGCTGCCATCTGAATCTGGAGGGGGTCCTCATACATCATGTGCAGGTGTTGCAAAAAGCCCTGATAGTCCAAGAGTAACAGGCTGTTTTGCAGCAACAGGGGCGTGGACCATTGGGTGGCAGAACCAGAGAGGGAGCTAATCACGAATGCCACCCGAGCCCGGTCATCCGGAAAATCCTCCGGCCTCATCGCCATGAAGAGTTGGCATTGTCGGACTTCCGGGTTGGCTCCGCAGCGCCATTGACGGTCTTTTTAGACCGCCGCCCCCGTGATCCCGTTGAGCCGTTCTGACAGCGCTAATCAGCTGTCAAACGGCTTGAAAATCTCCCCTTCGGGAAAAGAAGGGGAGGAGAGCAGGTGGGTGAGGGTAGAGCTCCCCGAAAACCCCTGGATTAATTCCAGGGGTTAGGAGGGTGAGAGCTCCCCGTTCAGCCCACTGAAGCTCCGGATCCGGGGGGACACTGTTTTTTTTTACAGAGCTAGGCGTTGCGTCCAATTTCTGCTGTCAAACAGAAGATTAAATGATTTCAAAAAAGCAGGCGGAACAGAAGCAGGAGGACAAGCTTTTTGCAAGTATAATACTTAACTCCGGGGATACAATGTTTCTAATTGAACTTGCTGAGCTGGAAGTAAAGATGGCGTTTCTTTGTTGCGATTTTAAAAGTGAAAGTTAGAAAGGAAAGTCTTCGCTAAGTGCTCAGAGACTGGCTTTAAATTGCTGGAATAGATTTTGAAGAGCTGTTTGGGAAAAGATTATTTCGTTTGGTGATTTATATAGAAATTGCTGAAAGCTGCTTAAAAGGATGGCTCTGACTTTATGATTTTATGGTTGTGGGAAGAAAGGAAATCTTTTTAAAATAAAATGGCTTCTAAGAAAGAAGATCCTGAAAGTGCTAGAAGCTATTTGGAGGTGTCAGAAATGGAACAGTTGTCTGATTTACAGAGCTATAAGGATTTTGATGCAGAATTTACAGCATTTATAAAAGAAGCCATGAATAATCACACTGCAGCTATAAGTAATCAAATAGCAATTCTTAAAGGGGTAACAACAGAAATGACCAAGGAGACAAAAACAAGAATGGAGCATGATGGCAATTCAGGAGATATTCTGATTGTAGCAGAGAAGGTGGAAGAATCTTCTCAAGAATTTTCGAGCTTATTCTCTGCTCTTTTTGAAAAAATTGATAGAATCTTTCAAAATTATGACTTGGTTTGGAAAAAAGCAGTAAATGACCAGACTTTCGAAGTTTCAGAAGATGAAGGAGATTTGCCAGTGGCATTTATACATTTAATAGAAAAGAAACAACTGAACTTTCTTTCACAAACTCTTGATAAACTTTGGTCCTACAGACGAAGGAATGAACTGATTTATATAAGCAAGAAGAGGCAATTTGGGGGCTCTAAATCAGAGGAAATTTTCTTAAAAAGGGGACAATCTTTGCAGCTACATCAACCTCAAATCAAAATGAAAAGCCTCCTCAAAATAGAAGTAGGAGGGTTGCAGAAAGACTGGAAAAAATATAAAAAGAAAGTAAGAATGGAAGATTAACCTTTTCTTTTGGCTTTGCAGTTGTTCTACTCATGGTTAAAAATGATTATGTTTTAGGTGTTATAACTATTGAGGGGGGAAAAGCATAAAGTTAAATATTGATTTTAAATATGATGCATTAATGGTTGAATGTAAGATTAACCCTTTTTGGTTTTCTAGTTGATGTATTAATGGTTAATTATGTTGATGATTATCTTTTAAAATTCTAAAAGCTGGAGGGAGGAATAATGAAGGGGGGAAATTTAGGAACCTAAAAAATGTAGAAATTTAACTACTGAATATCTAAGGTTTATTTTTGGTTATGAGATTTTAAAATATCTGAACTTTGAGAAAAGTAGGAGGGGGGGAAATGTTTTTGCAAATGAACTGAATATTTTACTGATATATTAAGTGAATTTTTAAGGTTTGAATGTTTAATATTTGTTAATGGCTTTAAAATTTTTAGAGTTGTTCTACTTATGGTTAAAAATGATTATGTTTTAGGTGTTATAACTACTGAGGGGGAAAACACATAAAGTTAAATATTGATTTTTAAATATGATGCATTAATGGTTGAATGTAAGATTATCCTTTTTGGTTTTCTAGTTTATGTATTAATGGTTAATTATGTTGATGATTATTTTTTAAAATTCTAGAAGTTGGAGGGAGGAATAATGAAGGGGGAAAATTTAGGAATTTAAAAAATGAAGAAATTTAACTACTAATATTTAAGGTTTATTTTTTGTTATGAGATTTTAAAAAATATCTGAACTTTGAGAAAAGTAGGAGGGGGAAAATGTTTTTGTAAATGAATTGAATACTTTACTGATATATTAAGAGAATTTTTAAGGTTTGAATGTTTAATATTTGTTAATGGTTTTAAAACTTTTAGAGTTATTGGATTATATGCTGTTTTGAGTTTATAAAAAGGGAGGTTGATGAAATTGTAAAAGGGGAGTTAAGGGGTCTTGGGAGTTATTAAATCTTGCAGTTAGTTAGTTTATTTTAGCGAATGTTTGGTGAAACCTATGCCCTGTTTTCTGTTCTGGGAAGTCGGGGTGGTGGGGTGGTGAGGAGGGGTTGAAGATTGAGATTACCAAGGATTGATTTTTTTTTCTTTTTCTTGATGATAGTTTGAATGATTGTTTATATTGTATACTTGTGTTATTAGAAAATAAAAACTTTTTTATTTAAAAAAAAAAAAAGAGTTGGCATTGTCCCAGGAAGGCGGGAACATCTCCGGCTGCCCAGAAAACCTATCTGGCATCTTCACTGGGCATCTCGAATGGGGAGGGGGAGGAGGGGGAGCTGCAGGAGCATTTCCCAAAGCAAGTTGGGCAGTTAACTATGCCACTTGCTGCTGCAAGAGCTGATTGGCATCTAGCAGCTTCTGTACCTGCTGCTGCAGCTGTTGGTCCATCGTGGATTAATGATGGTTTATGTTCAGGTGACGGACAAGATGTTCTGTCCCCGTTCCACACACGCACCCAACCAGCCGGCTGAGGGTTAAATAAACTCTTCAAACACTCAACATCAGTGATAAGGAACTTGGCAGCAACTCCGTAGCTGCCTGCCAAGAACTTTTACTTCGATAACACAGACAAAAATACACACAGTTTGAATAGTCCAGTTTGTAATTAAATCCACAGCAAATAGGCATTGTGTCCAAAGGTGCAAAGTGACTCACCAGAGATTTAGCTTTGTCCGTCACAGAGTCCAAATGGCCACCACCCTCCCTTTTATAGCCTGTGGGGTGTGGTCCAGTGACTCAGCTTAATCTCTGGCACGCCTCCTTTTCTGCTGTACACACTTGTCTCTCCGACGCTGGCATGGGTCCAACCACAATGTTTCTTCATCACTATCCGACGGCATGGAAACATCTGGCTCCTGGCCAATCTCTTCTCCTTTGGGAGACACCTGAGGCATTGCCAGAGAGGAGGGTCCTGGAGAGGAAGGCTTGGCTGTCTCCTCTCCTTCATGTTCAGAGCCTTCTTCCTCCGATAAGATAGGCTCGGAGGACGGAGCCACAACACTGTTTATTGTTAAGCAGAAACACAGCATCCATTTTGGGACAGCTGACAAGTTAGCTTGATGAATGCAAGGATTTTTATACAGTTTCTGTGATGCTGCTAGGGGTTGAACTTTATTGCTTAATTCATCAAAGGGCTTCTTCCCATCAGAGAAATGGTCTGGGATTTCATTGGGGTCTGAGCCTGTTAAACAGGCAATTTGATAAGATTGCTGCCTGTGCAGCTCCTCAACTCTAGCACATTTTCCACAAACTGGATGCTTATTCCAGTGGTGGGTTTCAAAAATTTTTACTACCGTTTCTATGGGCATGGCTTGCTTGGTGGGCTTGGCTTGGTGGACATGTGACTTAGTGGACGTGACCAACTTGACCACTCACAGCCACAGCCACGGCCACTCAGTCACATGACCACCCCACCTAGCCACGCCCACAGAAAAAGGTAGGAATTTTTTTTGAATTTCTACCTACCTACTTATTTTCTACCCAGGCCTGGCCTAATCTATCAAAGGCCTCCTCTTGCATGCCACCCCGCCCTCCCTTCGCCAGTCGCATGCATCGCCCCATTTCCCCTCCTTTAGCAGCCCCAGCCCTAGCCCCGCTTCCTCCCCCACCACCGCCTCTTTCTTCGGGCTGCTTACCTTCCTCCTGTGGTGGCTGGTCCAGAGTCCGGAAGGTAAGCTGACCTCCGGTAGTTTTCGGTGGCCTCCAGCCAGCCGCTGCATCAAAAAAGAAAAAGTCGCTGCTGTCACCATCCCGTTCTTCGCGCCGGCTGTGTATGTGGACTAATGCAGCAGGCAATGGGATGTGACAGCAGCGGCTTTTTCAGTGACCTCCGGTAGTTTTTGGCAGCCTGAGGCCAGCTGCCATAGCCACAAAGTGGGTCTCAAAGAGGCTTTTTCGATGCGACTGCAAAAAGCCTCCCAGCTGCCTTCTCTTTGCCAGCTGCTTCCCAGCAGTCGGGCGGGCAGGTGGGGCAAGTGACTGGTGACTGGGCTACCGGTTCGGAGACGTGGCCAGCCAGTGGTCACTATGGCTTCAGTGACCTAGGCTAAATTACCAATACCGGTTCACCCAAACCGGTGCGAACTGGTAGAAACCCACCACTGGCTTATTCCTAGTGAAGGTCTGCACAAGGTCCTTTAAAGCTTCAATTTTTAATTCTTGCACAGCATGCTTTTGTTGTCATTCTTTTTCCCTTCCTAAACTAGCCTTCAATTGAGCCAAGGTCTCTCTTAGTTCCACTATTTTGCTCTTTTGCAGTTGGTAATCACATGGTGGTTATTTTTGAATTGCTCCAAGTCTCCTTTTAAAGAGGAGTTCTCTGATCGCAACTTCCCAAAGAGCTGATCCATTTGGGTCAGCCGAACCCCAATATTACTGCCAACACTCTGGGTACATCTTTCTGTTTTTTCCTCCTCTTAATCTATACAGCTTTCCAAATTGTACCTTAATAGCTCTCCCTGAATGCACTGACTTAATTTTCTCCTGCAAATCACCAATAGGCAATTCCAAGTTCTTAATAAGTTTCTCCATCACTTCACAATATGCCAAACCTCCTCAAGATTCTCTAGTGAAGCTGTTGCCTGGGAGGCAGGCAGTAAGAAAGCACCCTTTTGCTGTGCATCCCCAAATTTCCACAAAGGTATAACTGATATCTCAATAAATTCAAAGTGACTAATCTCTGTATCCCACTTCTAACACCATAAAATGTTACACAAGTGTGCTCTCAGGTTCAGTTTATGGTCACTCACTCACACACTCACAGGCCTGGAAAATTGCCATTCTCAATCTCAAATCAACTGAACACTGAGGCACAAGCAGTTCTTTAAAATACACAGAGACCCAGTGAATTTAAAATAACAGCAAACTTTTACTGATATATTTTTGCTCTTACAGACACACACAGACAAACACACACACACCACACACTCATTCACACTTACCCAGTGTCCACTACTAGGCTGCCAGGCACTAGCCAGAGGGATGGAAGCCACCAAGTCAGGGATCCAAAAATGACTCAAAAGGCTGGGCAGACTTCAGGACATCTTTTTATCTCCCAGAGTTGGTGGGTAGTGGCTTCCCATGCAGGCCCAAATTTTTTGTTGGTGAACTTGGGAAGGGGCTTGCCATGTGATCAGGCCCAACTTTTGTCCTTTTGTTCCCTTAATGACTTGGTTCCTTTCCCTGAGGGAACTTTTCCTGGCTTTGTCCACCCTGCTTACATGCCTTTGCCACTTTTAGGTATGGTGGCTTTGGCCTAGTCTCACACTGGGAGGGAATGATGGAGTTAACTAGTTCCTCTCAGGTGCTTTTGTATTGGGGTATCCAAGAGAGCACATCAGCGAGGAAATTCTTTCTTCCTGTCAAGTATCGAAGGGTGAAATTCAACCAATTAAAGGACTGGGCCAATCACACTTTTTTTGTGGGGGACGGCTTACTTGGGGTCCTTAAGGCTTCTAAGTTCTTGTGGTCAGTCCACACTTCAAATGGAATCTTACTGCCTTCTAGGAACTACCTCCAAATCAGCAGTTCCCATCGAATGGCATGTTAGGATATGGTGTAAGCCTAACAGGTTGTCCAGGCAATATATGGACAATATATGTGTTATATGACTTTAACATGAATATGTATTCTATGACTTTAATAAGCACTGCTGAGTCATTGTAATGCTGAGTCATTGTAATGCTGAGTCATTGTATCCTGATTGGATAAGCTCTGTTGTAACTGTATTTAAGAAGGGAGCTGAAATGTAGTCATTGATGATATGCTACCATCGTGTGTGGATATGCTACCATCATGTGTTGATATGCTATCATCGTGGGTGGATATGCTACCATCGTGATCTGTTACCAGCGTGAATGTGCTGTTATTTATTATCTACTGCTGTTTTGTATGGTAAGAAGACTTTTGTATCACTGGACTGATTTGAATGGCTAAGACTTGGATTGTTTAAAGACTATGGGATTGTTTTTCACTACAAAGTAAAAACGTTGATAAACCAATTTGTATGTATTTTATTCATCGCTCGCAGCACCAATTCCCTGTGCTCTACGCTCTGCTGGTTGGTTAACACAACAATATCTTTAACATGGCATACACTTCCTTTTTCCACACTGCCCAACGTCTTTCAGTATTGGTCAATTTCCGGGAAGTATAGGCACAGGGTTGCAGGTTCATGTTTCTTTGGAGCAGAATGGCCCCCACCCAGAGGTGGGCTTCAGTTGGTTCATACAGGTTCAGGCGAACCGTTTGTTGAGATTTTGCACAGTTCAGAGAACCGGAAAATTGCACCACTAGCTGGCCCCGCCAGTCTCTGCTCTGTCCCTCTCAGTCACTCCTTATCTCACCCACCTTGGCCAGTGCCTAGAGTCAGGCTCACAGCCCAGCTCCTCCTTCGCTCACTCACTTGCCCAGACCATGCAGCCCCTGTGGCCCAGCTGATCTCCACACCTTGCCCGTTTGCCTGCCTTTGCCGCAGCCTACCATGCTGGCCACGCGGCCCAGCTGACCTCTGTGCCTCGCTCGCTCTGCTCACCGTGGCTGCCTGCGAAGGTAAGGTGCTAGGCCCAAGGGCCACCTCGGGATGGACATGGCGAGACTCAGCTGGCTTTTGGGCCTGGCTGTCACCATCCTTCCATCCACCTGCCACCCGCTCGCCCTCTGCCTTGGCTTGGGGGAATGCACCAGTTCCTGCCTCTTGCCTTCTGCGGGGCCTCTGCCTGCATGCCACCCACCTGCCCGCTCACCCTCTCCTCTGCATTGGGTTCCACATTCATCCTACTTCTGGGAGACTGCTGCACTGGGGCCAAGATTGCTGCTCCGCTGTGGTGCGTGCGTGCAGCCCTGAGACATCTGTCTGCCCTTCACCTGTTTCAAATGTGGGAAGGAAGGTCACCGGGCTGCTGAATGTTTCTCCAAGCCACCGCCAAAAGCTACCGGGGCTTGCCCGAAGAAAACCGACAAAATACCCGCCAAAACCCACGGCACCGCCCTGAAAGGAAAAGTCGTTGAGTTCACTCCCTGAAACCAGGGTGAGTTGGGAACTCCGACCAACGATGACGACAGTGAGACGGACTCCGACTCCGACACCGACGATCGGGTGAGTCACACGGAAGAACCCTTACTCATCCCCGTAGAAATAAGGGTGCCCTCCACAGGGACTCATGCGCAATTGTTAGCCTTGTTGGACTCAGGGTGCACTAGGTGCATAATTAGCCCCAAAGTGGTGGAGGAAATGGGACTGAGACTAAAAACCTTAAAAAGACCCATTGCATTTTGTCAATTAGACGGGTTGATTGCAGGAGGGGGCCCAGCTAGCTTTATGATCAAACCTCTTGAACTACAGTTGGGGAATCATGTAGAAAATCTCAGATTTATTGTAGCCCCTGGTATGGAGAGACCCCTCATTCTAGGACTGCCCTGGCTTCGAAAATGGAACCCACGGGTAAATTGGAAGACGGGGGTCCTGCGCATCCGCACGGCAGAACCAACTCCGGAAAAGGAAGCCCCCCCCCTGAGAGACGACATAAAATCAGAAAGGGCGGCAGTAGCCATTAATCATATTGAGGGAGAAGAGAAAATTCCAAAGGAATATTGGGATCCCAAGGAAGTTTTTAGCGAAAAGGCATCGGATGTTCTACCTCCCCACAGGGCCACCGACTGCACCATTGAAATCCTTCCTGGGGTAAAGCTTCCCAAACCAAAAATTTACCCCATGACACCTCAAGAATTGGGGGAATTGCGGAATTTCATTGACAAAAACCTAGAACGGGGATTCATCGAACGAGCCAAACCCAAGGTGGCGGCGCCAGTAATGTTCCGCGAAAAGAAAGATGGATCCTTTCGTCTGGTAGTGGATTATAGGAACATGAACGCGATTTGCGTAGAAAATGTCTACCCCCTCCCACTCATGAAGGACATGTTAGCCCATTTAGGGAAGGGAAAAATCTTCACCAAACTTGATTTAAGAGAGGCATACTACCGAGTGAGGATAAAAGAGGGGGATGAATGGAAGACAGCATTTAATTGCCCACTGGGATGTTTCCAGTTTAGAGTACTCCCTTTTGGACTACAGGGAGCCCCGGCTGTATTCATGCAACTGATCAATGAAGTATTGCATGAGCACCTGTACAAGGGGGTGTTAGTCTATTTGGATGACATTCTGATCTATTCTGACAACATGGCCGACCATGTAAGGTTGGTATGGACGGTTTTGAAGAAGCTCAGAGCAGCTGAACTCTATGCCAAACTTTCTAAATGTGAATTTCACCAAGACAAAATCAACTATCTTGGATATCGTATATCGCATGAGGGAATAGAGATGGACCCTGAAAAGGTCTGGGCAGTGCTGGAATGGGCCGCACCGCGCACCCGTAAACAGTTACAGAGTTTCTTAGGGTTTGCTAATTTTTATAGACAATTTATCCCCTCTTTCGCGAAAATCGCACTACCAATTACAGACTTGCTAAAAACCAAAGGGGAAGTAAGGCCCAAACCCTCGAAACCACTAGAATGGACTATGGACTGTCAAGCTGCTTTCGAAAAATTGAAACGACTGTTTGCGGCTGAACCTGTGCTCAAACACCCCGACATGGAACAACCTTTTGTAGTACAAGCTGATGCCAGCGACGTAGCTGTAGGAGCAATACTCTTGCAAAAGAATGAAAACGGGATATTACAACCCTGTGCTTACACGTCCCGTAAACTATCAGACACGGAAAGGAGATGGGCCATATGGGAGAAAGAAGCGTTTGCAGTTAGATGGGCGCTGTTAACATGGAGACAATTTTTAGAAGGGGCAAAACACCCTTTCGAGGTGTGGACTGATCATAAGAATCTAGAAGCATTAAAAACACCACGCAAACTATCACCAAAACAGGCTCGCTGGGCCCAACACTTCAAGCGTTTCAATTTCACTTTATGTTACCTTCCTGGTGGAAAAAATTTCATGGCGGACGCACTTTCCAGATTGCCACAGTACAACAGCATCAAGAAGGAAGTGGTTCAATTGATGATCCCCTTGACACAATTGGCAACACCTGTCACTACCAGAGCGCAGAGTAAAAACGAACCAGAACTCTCGGGGGATTTGCTCGAAAAATTACGAGAAGCGCTAAAAACTGACGAGTGGTTCAAGAACCACTCAAATGAATGCACACTTCGTGACGGACTAGCTTGGGTTGGATCGAAATTGTATGTTCCAGCCACATTAAGGACAACCGTTTTGAAATATGCTCATGATGCCAAGGCCGCAGGACACTTTGCGTTTGTCAAGACTCTACATCTTGTTAAAAGACAATTTTGGTGGCCTGCACTTAAAAAGGACATAGAGGCATATGTGGCTAGCTGTCCAATATGTGCCTCAGCTAAAAGACCTCCAGGAAAATCCCCTGGATTACTGCAAAGTGTGGCTAGACCGAACGCCCCATGGAAGGAAATATCTATGGACTTTATTGTGGACTTACCAGAGAGTGCGGGCTGCACTGTCATTTGGGTAGTAACTGATTTGTTTTCCAAACAAGTACATTTCTTTTTTTTTTATTGAAAAAGTTTTCAAGTACAAATTTTCCCCCCTTTTTTTCCCCTCTCCCTCCCCCTCCCTAACCCCCCCTCCCCACCCATCCCCCCCTGTGACTTCTTCATGACAAAAAAAAACCTAGTTCATAACAGATTACTTACTCCCTCCTCTAAATATTGACCTTTACTTACTAAAAATATTATTAATATTATAACATCCCCCTTTATCCATACATTTCAGAAAAGAAAAAAGAAAGGGGAAAAAAAAGACATTATACTATAACATTATAGAATAACTTCTAATTTAGCATAATAGTGTTATAACTCCCAATTTGGCAATAATCTGCCCTTTTTCACCTCTCCCAAGCTTGTATCTATATATTATTACAACAATTCAAGACCTCCTTCCACTTTAAAACTATACGATAAATCCTACTTTAACATTTAATCTTCTATATATATTACTATAACATTTCAAAGCGGCCTTCCCCATAAAATCTGGTTTAACATTTATTCCACTCTATCCATTTCCTCCACTCCCCTAAATATATCACTTGAAAATCCCTTTTCTTAGACTAATCAATCTACTAACTAGCTTATTCACCCACTATCATGCAAAATTACCATACACAACAATTCTTAATATCTTTGATTCACTGCCCACACTATTTAAAAATATATGTCTATATATTCCATTATATCTAAATAAAAAAAAGAAAAGACAATGACTTTAAATTTATAGTCCATATAATATCTTCTTTGAGGTCTTTCCACTAGATTGGTAGAACCAAAATCCATAATAGGGTAACATAACTTGCTGGTGCAACAGTTTATTCAGAATCTTCAATCATATCTGCCCCCATCAGTAGTAAATATCTTCTTATATGTATAAAGGTAAAAACAACCACCCGAGTGACATTGTAATTATATTCCAAATAGTAATAATTGTGGATTTCGTCAGGATTATTGATTCCCATCATCGTAGTGGGTAACAACCCGATCTTCTGCATGCCCCAGCATAATTCTCTTGCCTTGTGATTCAAGATAATTATAATATGTTTATCAACACAAAAAGAAATTCCAAAGTGGATAATTCAAATCCATCAGTTTAAGGCTCTTTTCACGTCCCCAGATTACGGCCATGCAGAGATCTGCCACAATCCTCAGGATGATATTAACCAATACGTCGCCTCTTCTATGTTTACACATAATCATTCATATTTTAAAGTCACTGGCTTCACTGTTGCTTGATTTAGAAATTTCTATTTTTATGCGACCTATTTCTTTTTTTCTTTTCTTTTTGTGGGTTTGGTTTCCATCCTGGTTTCCTTTCTACAAATTGTGTATCATCTGGTCGGTTTACATTCTGCTTTGTAGATTGGTCTTGTTGGTCTTGTTTTTGTGTCTCATATTTCTTTTTTATCCCTTGTGTATCCCCTAATTGATTTCCATGCTTGTCCTTGCCTTGATAAGTCATCACATTAAGGTTAGATGCCACTTCTCTCAAATTTGTAGATAGTCCAGCTGGGGTGTCCGATAAATCCAAAGGCAATTCATCTGGTACAGTCTCTATAATTCGATATTTTACCTTTATTTCCAGCTCCTTCTGCTTATCCTGTATTATACCTGAAGATGTTAAGTTCGTTTTCAACCTATTTTGATAAAATTCTTCCGCTCTTTCAACAGTATTTAGCTGGTATCTTTCTCCTTGATATCTGAATATAATACCAACTGGGGCGTCCCACCTAAATGGGTTATTTCTCTTTTTTAACTCATTCACCAGAAAACCAAATTTCTTCCTTTCCATTAATATCTTAGGTGGGAGTTCCTTGTAAATCCAAATCTTTCTTCCATACAATTGCAAATTAGAATTGAAGGAATTTTGCACGATATTATTCCTAATTTCTTTATCTGTAAAATAAATCACCACATCTCTAGGCAAGTGCCTTTGCTTGGCAATCCAGGAGTTTATTCGATAAACTCTGTCAATGCTACAAAACACTTCCTCAGGTTGAACCTTTAGAATCACAGCTAGAATTTCAGAAGATATTTTCCTTAAATCATCTCTGTTATTTTCCTGCAAACCTCTTAATCTTATCGCATATTCTGTGAAATTATATTGTACCATTAGAATCTCTTTTTCAATCTTTTGTTGCAAATTTTCTACATTACTAAACTTTTGATCAGCATCCATTTTAGGTTTTTCTTCTGAGCTATTATCCTGAGTGTTTATCAAATCATTTTCAATTTTTTGAGTTCTATTGTCCAATTTATCTTGAATTTCTTCCATTTTAGACTCTAGTAAGTTAGTATTTGTGTCCAACTGTATCATAAATTCTGAAAAACCATTAGCCACTTTTGAGAATTTTTTCTCCAAAAAATCAAACTTAGATTTCACCAATTCTTTAATTTCCTGCTTAAATTTTTCAAATTGCTGATTCACAATCTCCTCCCTTCTTTCAATCTCCTCTAAGAGAAATTCTATTATATTAAAATCAGGTTTCTGAGACTGAAGAGTTAAAATTTGTTCCTTTAAATTGTTGGTGGGGGAATCCCCCCCCCTATTTGTTTATCTGACTTTGTAAGTCTCAATGCCATGTTTCCGCCCAGGCAGGCTTTGTTAAAAAAAAACAAGGAAAAAAAAGACTTCTTTCCAATCAACAACAATATCAAGTCTCCAAGGGAAAAAAAGAGAAAAAAACACAGGAGCGAAGTTTTGTCTACAAATGTAGCCAGTGGTATTTATTCCGCTACATTGTAATAATAGAAAACGGAAGGACTTTCCCTTTCAGCCTCTCCTCCAGCCGCGGCAGACGCCATTTTAAAAGGCTTTTTTTCCCCCTCTTTCTTCTCCTCCTTTCTCTTAAGTAATTTTTAAAAGAAAAGTAAAATACTTGCGGTTCAGTATTACAGGTCCAGCTCACATTTTCTTTGAGTAATCTGTTAAATTTGCAGGCTTGCTTTTGACACCTGGCTCTGCATTAGCAGAGATCTCCCAAAGCCCGGAGCAGCAGCTGGGGATATGGGGCATCTCATCCGCTCCGTCCCAAAAGTAAAAGAAAAACTTTTGGGACTCCGCGGAGAGTTCTACCCACCCCTGCCAGCTCTATCTCCGTTTCCTCATGGAAACGGAGTTTTTTCGAGCCGCCATTCCGTTGCGAAGGCGGCTCTGACAGGCAGTGGAAGCTGACGATCCCAAAGGAACTTCTGGCAGCGACGAGCAGCAAACCGGAAGTCCAAACAAGTACATTTCATCCCTTGCTCAAAGATCCCTTCAGCAAGAACCCTCGCAAAACTGTTTATTCGACAGATTTACTGACTACATGGATCTCCAAAAAGAATAATTTCTGACAGGGGTGTACAATTTACTTCCAGTTTCTGGAAAGAGTTTTTGAAGTTGATAGGCTCCGCCCAGGGGCTAAGTTCCAGTCACCACCCCCAGGCAAATGGGGCCTGTGAAAGAACCAATGGGGTGCTAGAACAATACCTGAGGTGTTACGTAAATTACCAGCAAGACAATTGGGTAGACTTGTTGCCATTTGCAGAAGTGGCATATAATAATTCCGTACACAGTAGCACCGGATTCACTCCTTTTAAGGTCGCGTCGGGCCAGGATTTCGTACCCATTCCCGAGCTACCACAAGATGATCCTCAGAATTCCTCTTTGATGGATTGGATTGAACAATTAAAGAGCACATGGGCAGTGACTCGGAAGGCATTAGATGAGGCACACCGGGCCCATAAGGCGCAAGCCGATAAGAAAAGGTCCCCAGCTCACATTTATAAAGTGGGTGATAAAGTCTATTTATCTACTAAATACTTACAGACTACCCAGAAGTCCAAAAAGCTAGGGCCTAAGTATGTGGGACCATTTCGTGTGATTAGACTGATTAATCCAGTAACAGTTGAATTGGAATTGCCAAAAACGTTGAGACGTATACATCCTGTATTTCATGTTAGTTTATTGAAACCTGAACACTCATCTCCCCTAAGGGCTGACCAAAGCACCCCTCCAATTCCCATTCTCATAGAGGGGGAGCAACATTTTGAAGTTAAAGAAATCTTGGACTCTAGAAAACACCATGGTAAAGTTCAATATCTGATTGCCTGGAAACATTTCCCTTTGTCTCAGGCTGAATGGGTGAATAAACGAGATGTCCGAGCTCCCAAGAAAGTACAGCAATTCTATACCAAATACCCAGATAAACCATAATTATTGTACATATTCTGTTTCTCTCTCTCTTCTTTCCTTTTATTTAGGAATAACGTCTCTTCTGCAAGAGGGGCCGAATGTCAGCCTCAGCTTTGCCTGCTTCAGCTGCCATAAGAAACGGGGGGAGGGATTAGTTATGGGGCAAAGGGTGGGAAGATGCAGGAGGTGTTTTTTTTTCCTTGTAGGATGTGTCTTTATAAGAAACAAAAGTGGATCTTCAAAGGGGACGGCTGACCAACTGCCCTACATTCCTGATGAATGACGCTGCCAGACGTGTTGCCACCTGACCTTTGGAAGACCTTTGGATTGGCTGATGATTGATGGACACGGGGGGGGGAGAAGCTTAGTAGATGCATTTCGCGCGTTTTGCTCACTTCCAGCTTTACCTGGGTTGCGATCTTTTCATATTCAGTAAAAGTACTATTCTCTTCTAAATGATTGAGTTTGGGTTTTCCTTTCCTGAATACTGAAGGAAGCATACCTGACACATGTACTGGGAGATGATCCATTTTGTCGTCGTATCCAGGATGACCGAAACTGTGATCCTGGGCTTGGCATGGCTGGACAACTGGGACCTGACCATATGGTGGGAAGGAGGGTACAGAAGGCTGAGGATAGAATGTGGTCACCTCCCACCATCGCATGATCAGGTCCATAGATCAGGTCCAGAGAGGACCAGGGGTGAAATCCAGCAGGTTCTGACAGGTCTGGAGAACCGGTAGTGAAAATTTTGAGCAGTTCGGAGAACCAGTAGTGGAAATTTTGAGCAGTTTGGAGAACTGGCAAATACCACCTCTGGTTAGCCCCAGGAGTGGGGTGGGAATGGAGATTTTGCAGTATCCTTCCCCTGCCACACCCACCAAGCCACACCATGCCCACCAAGCCACGCCCACAGAACCGGTAGTAAAAAAATTTGGATTTCACCACTGGAGAGGACCTATGCCAGAGTAGTGAGGCTCATGAAATTGGGGAGCTTTCCCTACCCCTTGATGTACACGGAATTAGTGGATGTGTTCAGTGAAAAGAAATACAATGTCCTGCCTCCCCACTGTCCAATTGAGAGCTCCCCAGTCAGCCCGCCAAGAAGCTCTGAAGCCAGGACGACTCTGCGAAAGCAGAGCGAGAAGCCACGATCTGATCCTGCTTTCAAAAGTGAGTTTGACTGATTACAAGTGCAGGCAGAGTGGAAACAGGAGAACAAGCCTTAAAAGTATAGAGCTTAACTCCGGAGTTACTTTGTTTCAAACTGAATTTCATTGAGCTGGAGGCTGAAGATGGCGTCTTTGTTATGGTTTTGAAAGTGAAAGCCAGAAACGAAAGTGCTTCTTGAGAACTTTGCGCTGGGAGAGTGGATTAGCTGCTTATTAACTGCTGGGAAATGAGAGCTTGTGGAGAAAACAAAACTATCCTGCCTGATAAATTAGAGACTATAAATTACAAACATTTTAAAGTTGTTTAAGGGACTTTGTGGCTTTGGGGGAAAAAAAAGATCTCTTTAAAAGGGGAAAAAATGGCTTCTAAACAAGTGAAACCAGGAGTTGTTAAAGGAGGGGGAGGTTCTCCAGTTGTGTCAGTGGTGACACAGAAAGCACAACTTCCGGCTGATTCACAGTCAGAGTCAGAGTCAGGAGGCTGCACTTAATGATTTTAAAGAATTTATGAAAGAAGCCATGAATAATCAAGCAACAGCAATGAAAGAAGCTATGAATAATCAAGCCACAGCAATGAATAATTTAATAGTACTTGTGGAAGGGAAATTAAAGAAAGTTGAGGAGGATATAAGATCAATTAAGGAAGTGGTTGCAGAAAAACACAATGAAATAAGAGATGATACTGTTTATGCTGTATCAGGATTGTCAAAACTTGTTATCCAGCCTGATGGGAAAGTTGAAGAAATTAATGAAGCCAATTTAAATTTGGAAAGCAAAATGGGAGATGTTATGACCAGAACAGAGAAAGTGGATGATGAATTGGTAATGTTACAATACAGGTCCATGGAGTTTGCCTTGAGATTGAGAGGCCTGAAAGAAAACAGCAAAGAAAATTTAAAAGATATTTGTGCTGATGCTATTGCAGAGATAATTAAAGAAAGACCAGAAGATGTGGCAAGCCAAATTGATAAAATTGACAGGGTAAATTCCTGGCTGGCAAGACAAAGACAGCTGCCAAGAGATGTGGTGATTTATTTTACAACCAGGAGGATCAGAAATGATATTTTGCAAGCTTCCTACAAGAATAAAGTTCAGGTGGCTGGGCAAGAGGTGGTGGTTTTGAAAGAGATTCCTCCAAAGATGCTGAGAAGTAGAAAAGACTTTGGCTTTTTGGTAAATGAGCTGAGAAATCAACAAGTGGCATACAGATGGGACGTTCCAACTGGTCTAATAGTGACTTATAATGGAGAAAGATACCGGTTAAACACAGTCTGGAAGGCAAAAGACTTTTATGTAAATGTTTTAAAGGCTGGATACCCACCCTCACTGGGGGGGGGGAGGAAGAAAATGGAGATGTTACAACAAGAAAAAGATGGAAAACGGACGTTGGCTTACCTGAACGTCCCTTTTAGGAGTGCTGCGACCACTGTCCATGGCTGGGATCTTCACTCCAGATCTTGACAGTAACTGAGTGAGAGCTGTAAAACTCTCCCTGTTAAGGCACGCCTCCAATCCCATGATCCTCCAGTCTATCACGAAGACACAGCAAGACTCCAAGGAAAAGTTCCAACAGCAGGTCCAGGTAAACAGGTGAGAAATCACGGCAGACAGTCTGAAAGAAACTGCAACAGCAGAACATAACAGAACAACAAGGGAGGGAATGGACAGTGGTCGCAGCACTCCTAAAAGGGACGTTCAGGTAAGCCAACGTCCGTTTTCCAGAGTGCTGCTCCCACTGTCCATGGCTGGGACATACCCAAGCTCAAAAACTAGGGCGGGAGACTGGATGCCCCCAACCCCTTGTCCAAAACCACGCTCTGCAAAACTCGCTGCCCAAAGGCAGCATCTGAAGAAGCGTACGAGTCAATCCGATAGTGACGTATGAACTGTGACACCGAGGACCACGTGGCAGCCCTGCAAATGTCCTCCACCGAAGCTTGAGTCGCCCAAGCAGCGGATGTAGCTGCGCTGCAGGTGGAGTGCGGAAGAATGCACCCCGGAATAGGTTTCGCTGACAACTCATACGACAATGAGATACACGCCTTGAGCCACCTTCCCACAGTGGCCGCGGAAATCTTCTGTCCCATCGAGGCCAGGTGAAAAGAAACCAGCAGAGCCTCCATCCTGTGAAACGTAGAAGTCCGGTGAATGTATATACGAAGTGCCCGTCTGACATCTAACTTGTGCCAACGCCGTTCCGTAGAGTTCCGCTGGGACGGGCAGAAGTCCGGCAAGGAGAGCTCCTGCGCTCGGTGAAAGGGCGTGTTTACTTTCGGAATGAACGCAGGATCAAGCCGGAGAATCACTACGCTTTCACGAAACATACAAAGGTCTTCCCGAATTGAGAGCGCCGAGAGCTCCGACACCCTCCGTGCCGAGGTGATGGCCAACAAAAACACGGTTTTAAGCGACAGATGTTTCAAGGAAACCGACTTCAGGGGCTTGAAGGGAGGAGACGTCAGGGCCTGCAGCACAAGCGGTAGGTCCCAGGTAGGGTACCTGTGTACCAGAGGAGGGCACAAGTTCGTTGCACCATGAAGAAATCCTCTGATGAGTGGATGTCTAGAGAGAGAGTCGTAGGGTGGACATTTCAAAACAGTGGAAAGAGCCGCAGTTTGACGCCGCAGCGTCCCAGGAGCCAGACCCTTTTTGAGACCAGAGTGGAGAAATTCCAAGACTTCTTCTACTGTCGCAGAGGTAGGATCCACATGGTTCGACACCCCCCAGGTACAGAAGGATCTCCAGGAAGCCTCATAAATCCAGCACGTGGATGGCCGTCTGGCAGCTTGTATAATTTCCACAACACCGTCAGACAAGTGCGATTTTTTCAGGATGACGTGTTCAAATGCCAGACGGCCAATTGGAGCCATTGGGGCTCCGGATGACACACGGCCCCTTGAAGAAGTGACACTTGATGGGGTGGAATCACCCAGGGCGGAGCCACAGAGAGGGCGACGAGGTCTGCATACCAAGCCCTGCGAGGCCAATTGGGAGCGACCAGGATTAGATCCGCCTGTTCTCGTAGCAATTTCCTCACTACACGCGACAGCAGAGGTATGGGTGGAAATGCATAGAGAAGGCCCCTCGGCCATTGGCACCGCAGGGTGTCTTGATCCTCCGCTGATGGATCTGGGTACCGGGAGACGAACCGAGGGAGGTGAGAATTCTTCCGGGAGGCAAACAGGTCCATCACTGGCATCCCGAACCTGTGGCAGATCTCTTGAAACAGGCGAGGGTGGAGCTGCCACTCCGCCGGGTCGATCCGTTCCCGGCTGAGCCAATCGGCCCATACATTGTCCACCCCCGAGATATGTTCCGCCTTTATTGATCGTAGATGGTGTTCCGCCCAGCCGAAGAGATGTTCTGCTTCGAACATTAGAGACCTTGACCTGGTGCCCCCTTCTTTGTTGATGTGCACCTTTGCTGTCGTATTGTCGGTAAGGATGAGTACATGGCGCCCCTCCACCGACATCTTGAGATGTCGGAGCGCAAGTCTGATCGCCCTCAACTTGAGCAGATTTATGCTGCATTGTTGTTCCGACGGGGACCATCTGCCCTGCACTACAAGTTCGCCGAGATGAGCCCCCCAACCTTGTAGACTGGTATCCGACGTCAAGGTTAGCCTCTCCGGCTCCAGAAAGTCGCAGCCCTCCAGAATCACCGGCGACAACCACCAGGTCAGAGACAGACGGGTCTGAGGGGGTAAGTATACCCGGAGGTTCGAATTCGAGCGGCCCGACCGTTGATAGGGCAGAAGGAACCACTGCAGAGCTCGGGAGTGTCTGCGTGCCCACGGAACGATGTTGTAGTAGGACACCATTTTCCCGAGCAGTTGGGCAAGGAGCACGAGAGGTACCTTCTCCAGGGCTTGAATTCGAAGAAGCAGGTCCGTGACACTCCGAGTCCTGTATGGGGAGAGGAAAACTTGCCCCTTGACAGAGTCTATTAGGGCACCAAGGTGAATCAAACTCGTTGTTGGAGCAAGGGTGCTCTTCTCGAAGTTCACCGAGAACCCGTGTCGTTGAAAGGTGTCCAGGACAAGACTCCGGTCTCGGGATGCCTGTGCCGGAGAGGAGGATAATATCAGGACATCGTCGAGATAACACATCACTCGAACAGGAAGTTGACGGAGAGAGGTGGCCACCACCGCTACCAGCTTCGTGAACGTGCGGGGCGCGGAGGACAGGCCGAATGGCATCGCCCGGTACTGAAAGTGCCTCCCATCGTACTCGAACCTCAGGAAACATCGATGGTCGGGATGCACCGGGACATGCAGGTAGGCTTCTCTGAGGTCCACCGATTGAAGCAAATCCCCTCTCCGAACCCCTGCCAGGATGGAACGAAGTGAGTGCATCTTGAATTTGTGATACACCACGGACAGGTTCAAGAGCTTTAAGTTCAGTATACCCCGCCATCCCCCGGAGCTTTTGGGGACAAGAAAAAAGGTTGAGTAGAAACCTGAACCCCATTGTGTTGATGGAACAGGTTCTATAGCTTCGATGCTTAGAAGATGGGCAATTTCCTGCAGCATCAGTTGGTGACGATCCTGAGATGACGGGACCGGGCATGGAACGAAGCGACTCGGCGGGGTTCTGACGAATTCGATGAATAGACTGAGAAAATGGTGCGCAGCACCCAAGAGTCCTTTGTGGATCGGGCCCATTGGGGGTAGAAGAGTTGTAGTCTTCCGCCAATGGGGCCCGGAAGAAACGAGTCATTTGCCTCTGCGAGGCTGTCTGAAATTTGAGCCACGAAAGGGGCGCTTGGATTGAGGCTGGAATCTGGTCCTGTCGCGAAAGGAATCCCTTCCTTGAGACCGATCTGGACCGGAGAAGTATGACCTGCGGGAGGGAGGACCGCCCGAACCCTGAAAGGAACGAAAGGGCGGGCGCTGGCTGTACGGGGTGTATCTTCTCTCCGTACAGTGGTACAAAGTCGGAAGGATCTTTCGTTTGTCGCGATCTTCTATCAGGAGCGGATCCAGAGCAGGCCCGAACAGGTTTGGTGCCTTATAGGAGGCGGATGCCAACCTCCACTTGGCCTTGAGGTCGGCCTTCCAATGGCGGAGCCAGAACAGGTGCCTGGAAGAGACAGTGGACGCGAGTGCCCGGGATGCGAACTTCACCGAATTCAGGGACGCATCTGCTGAGTATTCGGTGGCAGCAACAATCTTATTTATGTCCTGGTGTAACCGGGTCTTTTCTGGAGGGAGCCTCTGTTGGAGTTGTTTCAACCATATCAGCGAGGCTCTATTAAAGAAAGATGTTGCTGTCGCCATTCTGATTGCCCAGGAGACCGCCTGATGTGACCTGCGAAAGGCCAGTTCCGTCCTGCGGTCTTCCGACTTTAGACCATCCAGGGAGTCAGTCGAGACTAAGGTGTTAGAAGCCAAGGAGGCTACTGGTTGGTCCACCGTGGGAAGAGCTAAAAGATCTTCAAGCTCAGGGGCAGCACAGTATAGCTTCCTATCAAGAGTGCTGGGCGATGTCATAGAACCGTGTTGCCCCCAAGGGGACTATAGAACGTCCAGGAACAGGCGGGGGCACAGGATCACATCTTTGTCTGGTTTAGCAGACAGAAATAAGGCGTCGTGGGGCCCCGTGGACGTCGAAGCGCCAGACTGGTCCGTGCCTGAGGGAGTCAAATTGGTTGTAATGCGAGCCTTGTGCAATAACGATTTGAACATAGAGGGGCGAAACAACCCCGTAAAGGATAGGGATTCTGCCTGTAAGTCCTCATCGTCCGAAAATTCTATGTCCTCCGGGCATTCCTCACCGTGATCAGAGTTAGCGCGTGAAGAAGAGGAGGTCGGTTTCTTGGCAGCCTGGTGTAAAAAGACCTGATGAGATAGCTGCGGAGGCTGACTTGCAGGATGAGAAGGTGGAGTTTGCGACACCTGATGAAGGCCAGCTGCCAGAAATGAAGAAAATGCAGATGAGAACAGCGCTTGCAGGTCTTGATGCATAGGTAGAATCTCCCCGTCAGGGCCACGGAGACCCACTGCAGTTGGGGTGAAGGAGGCCTCAGGTGTAGGATGAGGGGGCCTCTGCGAAGTGGATAGCCCCGCACCCGAGACATCCAGCAAGGATTGAGAGACGCCCTTAGACAGGCGTAAGCGCTCATCTCAGCGGGCAGGTGGAGGAGCAGATCACTCTGGAGACGAAGGCGGGGACCCGGAGGAGGAGGAATCCCCAGCAGCCACAACAGAGGCGGTGTGCTGCGCGGCGTCTGTGCCAAGGCCGACTTCTGCCACCGCCGCCAATCTTGCCTTGTCCCACTGCTTCTCCAGTGCCCTATGGCGGCGCTGGGCATCCTTGTCTACTGCCTTGGAGGCCTTAGATTTGTGAGAGGAGCGGCTGGAGGGCGCCAACTGCCTCCGAGAAGACTTTTTGGTCCGCTTGGGCGAAATGCGTGGTGGGCTATGTTCTGGCTCCATGTCTGACGAGAGAGCCTGGTCCGCCATAATCAGAAAAAATAGGCCAAGGCCGACCAATGAAGGTGCGGCACTGGCGGGAGAAAGGCCTCAGGATCCCCTGAGAATTCTTTCTTTCTTTCTTTCTTTTTTTTAAATATGTACAGTCAGAAATCAAGAAGGCCAAAGGGCAATGCTTGGCAGGAGTTCTTTTTTTTTTTTTTTTAAATATGTACAGACAGAAATCAAGAAGCTCAAAAGGCTATGCTTGGCAGTGTCTTTTTTTTTTTTTTTTTTAAGGTCAACTATGTACACGGAGGGCACAGACACCAGGTGAAAGTAGGGGCTTTGAGTCTGTATTGATTCCTGCAGCAATCACCCGTCGTAGAATGGGGAGCCATCAGAGGAGAGGAGCAGCTTGTAGATGAGGACCCAAATCCCGCAGTCTAGTCCACACTCAAAATGGCGGGCGCCAGAGCGATGGAAGAAAATGGCGGGCGCGCCAGCAGGTACAAACGGCGCCTGACACTCCCCTAATCCCAGCTACAGCCAGTCCAAAGGAAAAAAATGGCGGGTGCCCCAACACGATCGGAAACTGCGCCCGCCGCCTCCAGCAGCCTCGAGAAGCCCAGGAATCACTCATGCCGCTCGTGCTGCTCTGTCCAGCCGCCAATTAAATATATATACATATGCGAAAGCGGAGGGCGCACCTCGAGATGACGCACCTCCGCGGTAGCCGTTACCGGCGCGGCTCCGAATGGCGGCAGGCCTGCGCGCCAAGAGTGCCTCTTCCTGCAACGCCGTTCAGCAATGTAAAAGAGCGGGGAGCGCGCCCGAAGCGACGCTAACCCCGAGGCCGCTGCAGTCACCAGGAAAGGGAGGCAGGGATGGCCGCAAGCCTGCGCACCTATCCTACTCCCGCGGCCAATGTCCACGAGCGGGATCCGCCCCGAAGGGTCGGAATCCGTCGGCTGCGATCCCGCAGGCGTGGGCGACCCGGCGGCACACCACACGCGTCCAGCAGCCAGTCAGAAGTATCAAGCAGCTCGTGAAAGAGAAGTAATCAAAAATAAAGAAAAATACCTAAACGAGAGAGGAGCAGGGAGAGAATAAGGGAAAATTTGGTAGAAATTAAGGCCAAATATCACAGCTCAGAAAATTCACTACAGTTCTTGTCAGTAACTGAGTGATAGACTGGAGGATCATGGGATTGGAGGCGTGCCTTAACAGGGAGAGTTTTACAGCTCTCACTCAGTTACTGTCAAGATCTGGAGTGAAGATCCCAGCCATGGACAGTGGGAGCAGCACTCTGGAAAACAGATACAAACTTATGCTGAAGTTGCAGCTGGAGGAATTATCATGGAAGAAGATTTGGATCTTGGGGGTTTACCCCCAACTTTGGAACCACCTAAGAAGGGAGAGCCAAAAGTACAACGACTGACCCGATCAACTTATAAACTTCAAGAACAACAATCAAAAAGGCAACAATCTCAAGATTTATCTCAAGAAGTTCAAAAAACAGAAGCGGGGGGGGTCTAGGCTGAAGAGTAAGGTGGAGGAGGAGCTTCAGCTGATGCTCATACGGCTTCGAAAGGCTAACAATGGCAACTAAATTCCTATCTTGGAATGTCAATGGCCTAAATTCACCACAAAAAAGAAAGGAAGTATTTCACTACTTGAAACAATTTAACAATGATGTTATTTGTTTGCAAGAAACACATATTAGATTATTATACCAAAAATATTTGATAAATTCAAGATTAGGTACACATTTTGTGGCATCAGCGCCAGAGAAGAAAAATGGGCTAGTCATATATGTAAGGAAAGGATTATCAGATAATTTAATTGAGGCAGATGATCAAGGAAGATATATTGCAATTGATTTATTAACACAGACTGGAAAAATGCTTTTAATTGGAATATATGCCCCTAATCAGCAACAAGAAAAGTTTTATACATTTTTACATACTAAAATAATACAATGGGACTATAAATCTTTTATATTAATGGGTGACTGGAATGGAGTAATAGACACACAGAAAGATAAAAAAGCTTATCAAAGATCTCAACACGTGCAAAATTACCTAAATCTTTTTTTGATATGATGGAAGATATAGAACTGAGAGATATTTGGAGAGAACGTAATGTGAAGGAAAGAGACTTTACTTTTTTTCTGATAGACATCAATCCTTCTCCAGGATTGATTTTATACTAACCACAAATGATTTTATTTCCAGAATGAAGAAGACGAAGATATGTCCAAGAACTTTAACTGATCACAGTCCGGTTTGGGTGGAATTTGAACAGGAGAGGGGAGAAAGGAGGTCTTGGAGATTAAATGAAAATTTATTTAGATATGAAGAAAATGTGAAAGAGCTTAAAAAACAAATGAAAGAATTTTTTGTTATTAATATGAATAAGGTACATCTATGGAAATGGTCTGGGATGCTAGTAAGGCTTATATGAGGGGTATGTTAATACGTATGAATAATAAATATAGACTAAAACAACAAAAGAAGCGTAAAGAGATAGAGGAAGAAATAAAAAAGAAAGAACAATTACTTATATTTAACCCAGGAGACAAGAAAGTAAAAGAAACAATAAATATACTACGAGGGCAATTTAATATGTTAATAGCTGATCAGGTGGCAACTAGCTTACAATATGCTAAACATAATACATTTTGTAATGCCAATAAACCAGGTAGGTGGTTGGCCTACATGTTGAGGAAAAAACAGAAATCACGAGTCATTGGTAAGATAGAATTTAGAGGTAAGCAAGTTTACCAACAGAATATAATCAAAAAGGCTTTTTTAGAATTTTATACAAAGTTATATCCTAGTGACTCAATACAAGGTATAGATATAGATAGATACTTAAAGGAAGGGAATATTCCTGAATTAACGTTGGAACAGAGGGAAGGATTGAATCAACCAATAACTTCTGAGGAGATTACTGATGCAATTAAGCAATTAAAAATAGGGAAAGCTCCGGGAACAGATGGATTAACAGCTGTTTATTATAAGAATTTACAGCTTGAAATGGTAGAACCGCTTAGAGTTCTATTTTGTAAAATTCAATTAGGGGGAGGAGTTCCACCCTCTTGGCAAACAGCTTTTGTTTCTCTGATCCCGAAGGAAGATCAAAATTGCACTAAACCTGAAAATTTTAGGCCAATTTCACTTTTGAACATGGATTATAAAATTTTTGCTACCATATTAGCGAATAGACTAATGCCAGTTATGCAACAAACAATTCATAATGATCAATCAGGCTTTATAAAAGGGAGGCAAATGAAATATAATGTTAGACAAATTATAAACTTATTGGAATATTTGGGAAAAAACAACCAGGTCCCTGCAGCGTTCATATTTTTGGATGCAGAGAAAGCATTTGATCGATTGAATTGGCAATTTCTGTTTAAGATAATAGAAAAAATGCATTTTGGGGAGTATTTTATACATTCAATTAGAGCAATATATCAGGAACAAACAGCACAAATAATAGTTAATGGAGGTTTAACAGATGTGTTTAAAATTGAGAAAGGTACTAGGCAGGGTTGTCCCTTGTCACCATTGTTGTTTATTTTAACTTTAGAAGTTTTGTTGAATAAGTTATGTGACTCTGATAAAATAAAAGGAATTGTAATTAGACAGCAGGATTATAGATTAAGAGCGTTTGCAGATGACCTGGTTGTTACTTTATCTCAACCTATAGAAGCGGCTCCCTATATGTTGGACATAGTAGCTCAATATGGCAAAGTATCTGGATTTAAAGTAAATCTACATAAGACAAAGATGATAACTAAAAATATGTCCATAACTCAAAGAGAAGATTTAGGGAGAATAACGGGGTTTGAAATAGTTAAAAAGGTTAAGTATCTAGGAGTATATATTGCAGCCTCAAACACGAAATTGTTTAAAAATAATTATGAAATTCTTTGGCAAAAAGTACAGAAAGAAATGGAAAATTGGAAAAAGTTACAACTATCATTACTGGGAAGGATAGCAGCAATAAAAATGAATGTACTACCTAGGTTTTTATTTTTGTTTCAAATGATACCAGTGCTTAAGAAAGATGGAAATTTGATGGAATGGCAGAAAGGGGTTAATACTTTCATCTGGGGTGGGAAGAAACCAAGAGTGAAACTGAAAATTATACAGGATATACATGAGAGAGGAGGTCTTAAAATGCCTAATTTAAGATTGTATTATGAAGCAGCTGCTTTATCATAAATTAGTGATTGGCTTAACTTAACTGAAGAAAGAATGTTAAACATAGAAGGTTATGATTTGTTATATGAATGGCATGCTTATCTGTTATATGAAAAAAAAGTGGATAAAGTGTTTAAGGGTCATATACTTAGAAATGTGTTGTTGAGGGTTTGGAAAAAGTACCAATATAAGCTAAATTATAAGATACCCATATGGGCAAATCCCAGACATGCAATAGAAAATATAAGTATAGAGCAAAAAACAGAGGTGATTACTTATAAAGAGCTTCTGTTTTTGGAAAGGGGTAAATTGCAACTGAAATCTTTAGATGAATTAAAAGAAGAAGGGATAATTTATACTTGGTTTCAGTATGGTCAGCTTCAAGCTAGATGGAGGGAAGATCAAAAATTTGGTGTTATGCAAAATGAGGAAAATCTGGTGAAACAGATTAGAGATCAAAGTCAGATGCATATTAAAAGGTTGTATAATGCATTATTGGAAATAGATTCAGAAACGGAATTGGTTAAGGATTGTATGATAAAATGGGCACAAAACTTTCAGGAACCAGTGATGATGGAAACGTGGGAAAAGATTTGGGTCAGAAATGTTAAATTTACGCAAGCACAAAATTTGAGAGAGAACTTTTATAAAATGTTTTATAGATGGCACTTAGATCCTAAAAAATTATCACGTATGTACCCAAATTTGCAAGCTAAATGTTGGAGATGTGAATGTGATGATGCAACCTATTATCATATATGGTGGACCTGCAAGAAAATCAAGGCATTTTGGATAAAAATTTGGTGGGTGATGCAGAACATTCTGAAAAAAAGGTTGAAATTTACTCCTCAATTGTTTTTACTGGGTATAACGATGGATTGTACAGTATTAGAACTAAATTGATTTTGAATTTAATATCAGCAGCAAGGCTGTTGGTAGCGCAATACTGGAAGAAGGACTTTTTGCCTACTATTGAAGAGTGGATATTGAAAGTAACGAATTTAGCAGAAATGGCGAAAATCTCAGCGTATTTGAAGGACTATACACAAGAAAGATATGTATCGGAATGGAGAAGATGGATTGATTATTTTCAAAATATGTATCAGACAAGAAAATAACAAATAGCTTATGAATGAACGTTAAGTATTAGAAGTATTAGGTTATCTATAGTGGAGTTAAGGTTTCATGGGGGGAGTTAGTAGTCTGAGGATAAGTAGGTTAATCTATTTTATGATTGTTAAATGAAATACCTTGTATTTTGCTCTGGGAAGTCTGGGGGGGAGGGTGGGATGAGGGGAGGGAAAGGATGGGGGGAACATGGGGGAGAAGAAAATTCTTGTTTTTTTGTAAAACTTTTCAATAAAAAAAAAAATTACACATAGTCACTGCAGCCAGATTGATGCTCGCCCAATATTGGAAAACTGATCAACTGCCAACAGATCAATTGATAATCCAAAAAATCTATAACTGTGTGGAAATGGACAAACTAACATTTCAAATGAAGGATAAGGTAGACTCAAAATATTATATAGCGTGGAATAGGTGGTATGATTGGCTAACTCGTAGAAATGAGAGTAAATGTAAAATTCTATATGATAATAATAATTAACAAATATGCACCGTTAATAAGATAATGGATGTGTGACCAAAGTCACTTTTTCTTTTTATGTATTGTCGTCTGTATTAATATATATGTATCTTGTATATACATGGTATAATATTTTACTTTTTATATGTTTAATAAAGTTTTGCTTTTAAAATAAAAAAAAAGACAAGAAGAGTCTGAAAAAAATTACATTTTTGTTTTCTATTTTTCCTTGTGGTTTTTATTTTTAAGCATGATTTTCCTTTTCCCTTTTTTTTCCTTCTTATTATTCCCTTTTTATTATTGAAATAACTTTCATATTTTATTTTATTTTTGGAAGTGGAATTGATTTTTTCTCTCTCTTTTTTCCTTTTTATTTTTTTCTAATCTAACCATTGGGGAGGATTAGATAATTGTATTATAAATAAAGCAAAAGTGGATTATAAATATATAACATCAATATGAAGAAATTTACAGCACATTTGCACCCAACAGCAAGCCCATCATCGGCAGAAACAAAAACCTCTGAAACATTGGACTTAAAAAATCCTATACAGTCCCTGCATGATGATTTGAAGCAGTATCTAAAGGAAATGAAAGAGATAATTGGGAAAAATGAAGAAAGAATTCAAAAAGTAGAGGAGAAAATGGAAATGACAGAAAAGAAGGTTGAAGAGTTGATAGTTGATAAAAATCAAGAAAAAATAATTATATTGGAAATGGATTGTTCTGAGTATTATCAAAGATTTCAAAATACAGAAGAGGAAAAAGGAGAAAACCTACCAGAGGTGATTGCTGAGATATGGCAGAAGCAATAGAAGAACCAAAGGAGAAGATTTTAAACCAGATCGACGAGGTCTTTAGAGTACATACAAGATATGCAGTGAGAAATAAATTGCAGAGAGAAGTACATGTAAGATTCACAAAAAAAGCACTAAAGACAGAGATACTACAAGTAAGAAGTACAGCATTGAAATACAAAGACTTTAGAAGTGCTAAATAGAAATATAAGAAGGAATGAAGAAATAAAAGGGATAAAAATAAAAAAAGTGGAATACAAACTACAAGCCTTTGCAGATGATTTAGTATTGAACTTTATTTATTGATTAGCCCTTGGGCCATATCAAAGTGCAGCGCTCCAGAAACAATTATTATAAAAGTTTGGTAGAAACATTTTAAAATGAAATTGGAATAGGAATAAAACACAATTTAAAATAAAATTAGAGTAAAATACGTTCTAGAATGAAATCAGAATAGAATACAATAATTTAAGATACAAATTAAATATGATTAAAATTATATTACAATGTCACCCCTGCATCTACCCAATCAGTCTTAAAACTACTATTAGAATTACATTATTAAATCAAGTGATCTTTCCTGCAATCTACCACATTCTGCTGCACCAACTTTGTCCTTTTTTCCATCAATTTTACAGCAAATTTGGCAATCCATTTCACCAGCTGCAAGTTTGAACCTACCAAACAATGTTGCAAGAAGCGCTCTTTAGACTTAGGGGTGCTGGCGTAAAAGATCCTGCCCAGCTGATGTTCCCTCAAATCTGAGTACAAGGGGCAGTCAAAAATTACCCTTATACCTACCCCAAAGCATGTTTGTTTAAAGTTGGTCTAATCTCAATTTGGTAAAATATCTCCTTATGACGGGAAACAAAGGCACAGTTAAATATTTTTCTATTTAAAAAATTTGTTTATTGGCCGATAACCAGGGGCAAACTTTTACTGTTGTCACCTGTGCAATATCCGATTGTGCACTTATGTCCTTAAATCTCTGTGCAATCCAATTTTGGATCTGCCTATGATTGTACTGCTGCAATTTAAAGGAATACCAGAGCTAGAACCTGCTTCAGAACTCTTGATAACCAATTATTTTTATTACTTGAGATAATCTGATCCATTAGTGCTAGCTTTGGTAACCTCCCTTCCTCCATCTTGATTATTCTTAACCAATAATAAATGGTCTTCAGCATGGCCCTTGTGCCAATCGCATGGGCTCCCGTTTCTACCCTTACTACACAAGCTGGGGTTCCAGGGGACACTGCCAAAATTCTCCTCAAGAACTTATTTTGAGGAGTTTCCAGCCCAGGCAACTTAACCGACTTCCATATTTCTGCCCCATAGGTAAGTACTGGTTCAATTTTCGCCTGAAAGACCTTTAGCACTGGGGTTAATAAAGATGGAGTTTTCTCTAAAATAAGTTTGTTTAGTTGGGCCATCCGAGCCAAGGCCTTCCGAGCTCTGGCTTTTAACTGCTTATTCCATTTGTCATTTGCCTGAAATACTAGTCCTAAATAGGTAAATGACTGAACTTGTTCTATTCTTCTGCCATTTAAAACCCATCTCCTCGTCTTTTGTTGCCTGCTAAATATCATTACCTTTGATTTCTCTACGTTAATTGTCAAACAATTTTTTTATACAATATGCTGCCAAACTCCTGAGTGACCTTCGTAGCCCCACCTGTGAGGCCGACAACAAAATTATATCATCGGCGTATAAGAAGCAATTTACCTGTCTTGTTCCAGGCCCATGGAGTGATATGTCTTCCAAACATTTTGGAAGGTCATTTAAATATAAATTGAAAAGTGTTGGGGCTAAGATGCAACTTTGTCTAACACCCTTCTTTATTGGGATTGCATTTGTTACCAATCCTGTCCTGTTCACTCAAACTCTTACCTGGGTTTCCATGTATAACAATCTAATTAGATATAACAATTTCTTTTCTATTTCCATGGCCTCTAATTTATCCCATAGAATTTGTCTATCAATTGAGTCGAAGGCTGCCTTCAGGTCTATGAATCCCACATACAGTGTTTTTTTTCCAAAACTTAAACTTTATTATTAGATGGTCCAGCACAAAACAATTATCCATAGTAGATCTTCCTCTCCTGAAGCCTGTCTGTTCTTCAGCTAAAATGTTATTTCTTGTTATCCAATCTTCTAATTTATGAAGCAGATACTTAGCATAAATTTTTGCTGACATATCAATTAGACTAATTAAATGGAAATTATCTGGGTTATCTCTAGATCCTTTTTTATATAATGGAATAATTATTGATAAATGCCAACTGGCAGGAATTTGCCCTGTTCTATTGATAAAACTAAAGAAACCCGCCAAGACAGGTGCCCACCAGGCTATGTTATCTTTAAATAACAATGCCGGGAGTGCATCCTGTCCTGGAGCTTTGTTTGTCTTCAGGGAGGAAATTAAATGCCTCATCTCCATGATTGACACTTCTTCCCACTGGGGTAAGACTTCATATTCCTGTATCAAGCTCAGAGAGGATATCACCTCATCAGAGCTTTCCGCTGCCGCTGGAGTGGCCTGATGCTTTTCCCAACTTTCTGCAGTAATGTTTGGGTCACTTATTAGTTTTCTATCTCTAATAATTTTTGAGATCTCCAACCAGAAAAGTATGGGTGAGGCCAGCTTTGCTGCCTGTTCTAGGCCAGCCCATAAGTTGTCAATATAAGAGGCCTTTTTCCTCTTCAATAGCTGCTTATATTTCTGCCTTTTGGTGATATACTCCTTCTGTAATTCCATGTTTGGGCTGATTAAGTATCTCCTAAGTGATTTCCTAAGCTGTTTTTTTCCTTTCCTTGCAGTCTTTTTTTTTTTTTTAATTTTATTTATATGCCGCCCTTCTCCGGAGACTCAGGGCGGCTTACAATGCATTAAGCAATATCAAACCATGTTGAATAACTAGAATCAAACTGGACCATTGGCTTGGTGGTCATGAAAAAATGCTTCAATTTGTGGCATATTTCCGCAAAATATATTATAAGCTCTTGTTCACCTGTACTATTTGAGCATATATGCGCTAAGGCTTCCATACGTGGTGAATTCAGTGAATTCTGTCACTGCTTTACTATCAACCCTCTTCCATGTTAGTCTTCTCTCATGGGCTATTTCTAAGTTGAAGACTATTTGTTGAATTGTTTGATTCCTTATCCTTAAGTCGGAGGGGATTGCCAGGGACGTCTCAATCGGAAGATGGTCACTTTCTGGCCTTAGTAACATCAAGACCAAAGTTGCCCCTGATACTAAGCTGTGAGAAACACAAAAATAATCAATAGAGCTACATGCCTTAGGGCCAAAAAAAGTTATGGGGTACCTTTTAGCTTTCGAGTATTGGCCTACAATTTGGAGGTTACAGTTGTATACCATTGTTAAAAATTTCCTCCCATCTTTATTCTTTTTCCTATCTTGGGAGTCCCATGATTGTTGGTTATGTAAATATCCATCTGGAATTGTACCATTTTCAATAAAAGGCTCCAACGAGGGACCCACACGAGCATTAAAATCCCCTGCCAAAATTAAAGGTGTTTTTATAATTTTTTTACGTATATCTAATATTTTTATCTCTAGTGCCTCCCACAGATTGCCCATTGCTGGATTAACATACACATTTACAAATACCATTGACTTCCCTTCATATGCCAAATGGATTGCTTGAAAAAATAAAGGGCCGGGGTCCAAGCATATCTCATTTCCCTTCCATCCTAATTCAGCTTTTATCAAGATGCACAACCCTCCTGAGGCTCTTCCCTTTGTAGCTACCCTCTTTGCTGGCAGCTGCCAAATATGAAACCCAGGGAGCTCAATGGGGGCCTCATCACTGCTAACCCAAGTCTCCTGTAAGTTAATTACTTGGTACCTGTTTAAAAATTTAATACAGTCATCTGTGCACCAGCTTCCTCTCCATCTTGCCACATTCCAAGAGAGGAAGTTTTCCTCCCTCACTTGCGCTCACACAACATTTAATTGCCTGAGCTCCACACAAGTCTGTTTAGGCGTCCTTACTCTGCCTGTTACTTTTGGGCTTGCAGATCCATAAACTCTATTAATCTCACCTTGAAAGAGGCGGTGGTGAGGCCTCTCCTCAAGAAGCCTTCCCTGGACCCGGCAATGTTGGTAAATTATCGTCCGGTCTCCAACCTTCGTTTTGTGGTGAAGGTTGTTGAGAGTGTGGTTGTGCAACAGCTCCCCCAGCACCTGGATGAAACGACGTATCTGGATCCGTTCCAGTCGGGCTTCAGGCCCGGGTACAGCACGGAAACGGCATTGGTCACGTTAGTTGATGATCTCTGGAGGGCTCGGGACAGGGGGTGCTCCTCTGTCCTGGTCCTGTTAAATCTCTCAGCGGCTTTTGATACCATCGACCATGGTATCATGCTGCACCGGTTGGAAGAGTTAGGGGTGGGAGGCACTGTGTTGCGGTGGTTCTCCTCCTTTCTCTCTGACCGGTCGCAGTCTGTGTTGACAGGGGGACAGAGGTCGACCCCGAGGCCCCTCATATGTGGGGTGCCACAAGGGTTGGTCCTCTCGCCTCTCCTGTTCAACATTTATGTGAAGCCGCTGGGTGAGATCATCCGTGGTTTCGGGGTGAAGTACCATCAGTACGCTGACGACACCCAGCTGTACATCTCCACCCCGGATCACCCCAACGATGCCCTTGAAGTGACGTCCCGGTGCCTGGAGGCCGTACGGATCTGGATGGGGAGGAACAGGCTCAGGATCAACCCATCCAAGACTGAGTGGTTGTGGTTTCCGACGTCCCGATATAGTCAGTTGACGCCATCACTGACTATTGGGGGCGAATCATTGGCCCCCACGGAGAGGGCTCACAACTTGGGTGTCCTCCTGGATTCACGGCTGTCTTTTGAAGAGCACCTGACGGCCGTGACCAGGAGGATTTTTCATCAGGTTCGCCTGATTCGCCAGTTGTGTCCCTTTCTGGATCGGGACTCGTTACGCACGGTCACTCATGCCCTCGTCACCTCCCGCCTGGACTATTGCAATGCTCTCCTGGGGCTCCCCTTGAGGAGCACCCGGAGGCTCCAACTGGTGCAGAGTGCGGCCGCGCGGGTGGTAATGGGAGCAACATGGCGCTCCCATGTAACACCTCTCCTGCGCGAGCTGCACTGGCTCCCGGTGGTGTTCCGGGTGTGCTTCAAGGTTTTGGTTACCACCTTTAAAGCGCTCCATGGCTTAGGACCTGGTTATCTACAGGACCGCCTACTATCACCAATAGCCTCCCACCGGCCAGTACGCTCTCATAGAGAGGGACTCCTCCGGGTGCCGTCAGCCAAACAGTGTCAGCTGGCGACCCCTAGGGGGAGACCCTTCTCTGTGGGGGCACCTACCGTCTGGAATGAGCTCCCCCCAGAGATACGAAGGATCCCGGATCTGCGCACCTTCCGCCGCGCTGTGAAGACCTTTTTATTCCATCAGGCGGGCTTGGCCTAATCTCTTCCCTTCTTTTAAATATGTAAATTTTAATCTGTTTTTAAATTATTGGGGTGTTTTAATCTGTCTGGGCCAAAACGATTTAATTTGATTTTATCTGGTTTTTTAATTTTTTGTATCTATGTATTTTATTGTTTGGCTGTTCACTGCCCTGAGTCCTTCGGGAGTAGGGCGGTATACAAATCAAATAAACTAAACTCTGCTTCCACGGTAAATGATTTTACATGAGGCACTGTGTTTATGTCGTTTCTTGGAATCATCTTTGCCACTAAGGGGGACTGGGGGATTCCTTCCTGGGTGCCTTCCATCTCCGACATTTCCTCTGTAATGCTAAATCTCTTCCCCGTTTCAGTTAACTTGCTTTCCCCATTTAGTTCACTTTCCCCATCAGCCATCCCATGCACTGTAAGAGTCTCTCTGGGAACTCTCCGGATCATCGGGCTGACTTTGCCACTCGAAAAAACTCGGGTTGGTAAAATTTGATAAAAAGCCAAGAATCCTCTCATTCGCATGAGCAGGCTAGGAAAGAGCTGTTGTTTGAACTTAAAAAGAATTCTGGAATAATTATCACGTTGTGGAAGATATTCATATGCTGCCAAATCTATTGCCCCCCTGTCACTCCGAGTAAGCTGTGACAATGAGGTCACTATCCATCTTTTTGAAGTCCATCTACCCGCATTTATCTCAGAATTATATATGTTCAATACAATCTGCTCCTTCAGCAATCGCCTGTTTCCCCCCCCCACTCCTGTGCCGCGGGATTTCAGGGCCAACCAGCTCACCATCTTCCCCTCCCCCATGATTACAGTCAATATGCTGTCTGCTTACTCCTTCCCTCGGTTGCACCATTGATGGTATCTGGCCAGGTCGTTCTGTCCAGCAACCAGTTGAAATTACCTGCGGCTTTTCCATCTGTACCGCAGCAATAAAATTGATCACGGAAGTCCAACTTTAAATGCACCTCTGCAAACTGGTCAAAAATGACCAGAACTGTCTGAGAAGTGAGCAAACTGTGGCGACTGATAAAATCCTTTATACTATCACTTAGCTGATTTTCAAGCCTAAAGCTAATTCACTGTGGTTGTAAAACTCCGACTCTAGGCCCTTATCCTGTTATGGAGCTGGCTCACTTAAAGTTGCTGAATCATTTGTCATCTGATTACATGGGGGGGTTAGCGAGTATTTAGTATTTAGTATTTATTTAGTATTTATTCTTGAGGAACCTCAAAAGACAGGACCAAAATTATTAGAACAAATAGAGGAATATGGCGAGGTGGCAGGTCTAACAATAAACAAAGAAAAAACAAAAATATTGGTGAAAAACACTACAGAAAAACAAAAAAGAGAATTAAAGGAGAAATTAGACATACAAATTGTGAAAAAAGTGAGATATCTAGGAATATAACTAACTTCAAGATGTACAATGATAAAAGAGGATAATTATTACAACATAAAAAGACAAATTGAGAAAGATCTGGAAAAATGGAAAACTTTGCAACTATCACTTATGGGAAAGATTGCAATAAACAAGATGAATATACTACCATGACTATTGTTTTTATTCCAAACAATTCCAATAAGAATTGAAAAGACCTATTTTCAACACCTTAATAAAATAATGAGGAAGTTCATATGGCAGGGGAAAAAGGCAAGAATTAATATAAAGTTGTTACAAGATGTAAAAATAAGGGGAGGATTTGGACTGCCAAACTGGGAATTATACTACCAGGCAGCAACACTGACTTGGATGAAAGAATGGATAGAATTAAGAAATACAAGATTATTAATTTGGGAAGAACATGATTTACAATTGGGATGGCATGCTTTTTTATGGTATGGTAGAAGTAAGATACGCATTTTCATAGACATTATGTAAGAAATGCATTATTAGTATGGGAGAAGATTAGAGATAAATATTATGTGAAAATTCCAACATGGCTATCAATAATGGAAGCACTAATACACCCAAATATAGTTAATTTTAAAAATATTTTTAGATATAAAGATTTACTTACAGATAAGGGGGAATTGAAACAAGAATTGATAGAACAAGGGATTGCGATGGACTGGTATATGTATATGCAAATACAAGCAAGATATGAAAACATGCAAAATTATATGGTTTCTATTTAGAAATGACAGATCTGGATAGGATACTCATGGGAACAGAGGATAAAATAATTTTAAAAATTTATAACTTTTTGCTTAGTATTGAATTAGAAGAAGAGCAAGTAAAAGAAACAGTGCTTGCATGGGCAAAAGATTGTGGATACTCAATTGAACTTGATAGATGGCAACAGTTATGGGAAAGGAACTATAAACTAACAATGTCGACTGCATATAAAGAGAATCAATATAAAATGTTTTACAGATGGCATATGCCTCCTGAAAAATTGGCAAAAATGTTTAAAGATAAATCAGCTAAATGTTGGAAATGTCACCAAATACCAGGATCTTATTATCATATGTGGTGAACTTGTCCAAAAGCTAAAGATTATTGGAGCAGAATTAAGATATTGATAGAAAAAATGACTCAACAACATATTGATTTAAAACCCGAGTTGTTCCTACTGGATATCCTACCAGAGAAAATTAGTAAAGAAAATGTATACTTGATTATATATATAATAACTGCAGCAATAATAATATTTGCACAAAGATGGAAAGCAGAGAAAATCCCTTTAGAAGGGGAAGTAATTAGAAAAAATTTGGACTGCGCAGAGATGAACAGATTAACTTTAATGATTAAAGAGAAAGAAGATATGGAATATTTTAAGATATGGGGGAAATTTTATGATTGGATAGAAAAGAGATAAAGAATTTGATAAGCAAACAGGAGAAAGTTACATTAAATATATGTATTTTGGGGAAAATATTGAAATAGAGAAATGGGATTTATTAAGGAAGAAATAAGGAGTAACAAAAAGAAGAAGTCATCAAAGAAACACTGAGATGACACATGGAAGGACTGATGTATTATATGTTTGTTTATTTGTTTGTTTGTTTATCTTAAAAAAAATAAAAAACTTTATATATATATATACATACATACATATATACATACATACATACATACATACATACATACATACATACATATATATATATATATATATATATATATATATATATATATATATATATATACATACATACATACATATACATATATATATTTATTTTATATATATATATATTTTATATATATATAAAAAGAACCTGCCCAGGGGGTTCATCCAGCTGACACGCTCCAGGATCGCCATCCCTGTATTGTTTAATAAAAAAAAGATAGATCAATGCATTTGTGCATTGAGTTTAGGGGCATAAATGGGGTGTGTGTGGAAAATATGTTCCTGCTATCCCTGATGAAGGACATGTTGGCCCACCTGGCTAGGGACAAAATCTTCACTAAACTGGACTTATGGAAGGTGTACTATAAGGTTTGCATAAGGGATGAGGACGAGTGGAAAACTGCTTCAACTGCCCCCTGGGGAGCTACCAGTTTAACATGATGCCATTTGGGTTGCAAGGGGCCCCTGCGGTGTTCATGCAGCTGATCAACGAGATGCTGCATGAGCACCTGTACAAGGGCATGTTGGTGTATTTGAATGATATCCTAGTATATACTGAAACAATGGACGAATATATCCAACTAGTACGGCAGGTGTTGGAAAAATTACTCACGGCACATTTGTATGTAAAACTGTCCAAGTGCAAGTTCCACCAGATACGGTTGGACTATTTGGGGTACTGGATATCCGGTACAGGGGTGGAGATGGATCCTGCAAAAGTGAAAGCTGTCCTGGAATGGCAGACACCTAGGACGCGTAAGCAGTTGCAGAGTTTCTTGGGATTCGTGAACTTCTATAGACAGTGCATCCCCTCATTTGCCCAGGTAGCTCTGCCAATCACCAACTTACTAAAGACCAAATCGCTGTGACCAAGCCCTGTCCCAATTAACCCCTCCAGTGGACCATGGAGTGCCAGTGGGCCTTTTTTTTTTTTGAAAAACAACTTTTTAAATATTTTTTTAAAACATAAACATAAAACATATATTTTCCAAAATGAAGCATTGATCCGGTCACAGATTAATATAAATCACTAACAAATCTTAATTTTCAATTAACACAACTTAATATTTTATTCAGTTATTTCCCTCAATTCTATTTATCTATGCCATTATCCCCAAAAATCTGTTACTTAAATCTTAATTCTTAACCAAATATCATTCCATTTTTCTCTTTCTTTTGCTTAGATGGATACATTTTCAAAATATGAATCATTACAATTGTTATAAGCATTCAAAAAATATTTAATTCCAACATAAACATTTTCTTTTTACTATTAAACTCTACATTATCGTCTTTGTTTCTGTTGTTAAACCCAGTTTATTCATTTCATTTTTACTTTTAATCTCAACATACTCCTCCTTATTTTGGCTATCCTACCTCATTTTTCTTTGTTGTTAAACCAATCATTTTTATTTCTTGGCTGTTAAACACAGCATAACCACTTTTATTTTTGGCTATTGAACACAGCATATTCATTTTTTTTTGGCTGTTAAACAGCATAGCCATTTTTATTTTTTGGCTGTTAAACACAGCATAGTCATTTTTGTTTTTTGGCTGTTACACAGCATATCTATTTTTGTTTTTTGGCTGTTAAACACAGCATATCCATTTTGTTTTTTGGCTGTTAAACACAGCATAACCATAGTTAGTTTAACTATTAATCCTACATAATCCTTTCTTTGTTGTTTCCATCCATCTATACATTGCTTATTTCCAGTTAATCATATTTATCCTTATCCTTTATCATAACACTTTAACATTGAGACATGGTTCTTACTTAAAACGTATCTTTGAATATATTTATAAATCTCTTTTAACTTGCTTAATTCTCTTGTATTTCTATAAAAACCTCCTTTTTATTATTACTATCCACCTATACATTATTTTATTTTTAATCACATTGTTTTAATCTTTTTTCTTTTTCCAGTCGTGTATATCTTATCTCTTCATTTCCTCGCTTGCTAACGTATATTTCCTTCCATTTTCAAAATCATCAAATTTGTCCTCCATATGTCATATTAAATCTTTCTCTTATTTTTATTATGGATAAAATGCATCCTGCGCTAAATCCTTCTTTTATTCCTGTGCCAGTTGTTATTGTTGTTTCAATTATAGTTGTTCCATTATAATTTCCTTTTCTTTTTACCAAAGTCAAGCTGCCTGCAGACAAGAAAAAAAACCTCCTCCACAAATCCCATGACTGGTTATCTGTAAAGTTCAAAATTTTCCATGACAAAGACAAGTTGCCATGTTCCTTTTTAGACCAGAAGGTGTCCCTCTACAATCCACATTTTTCATTAGTCATGTGAGTATCCATTTTATTGCAATTATGTAACAGTCCAATTTGTTTACTCTTCTCTCTCTCTCTCTTTTTTTTTAAATATCAAGTCTTCTTTTTTAAAATCCAATTCAAATTTTAAGGTATCCAGTCTTTTCACCATATCTTGATATTTAATTCCATTAGTTCTTTTCAAGAGTTAGTTGTTTATCGGGTCTTTGTCACTTTAAAGTTGCATTTTAAACTTTCCAAAGCCCCTTTGTTATTCAGCCGCTATTTTATGGCTTGGGGTCTTATAGATAGTAATATTGCTCTAGGCGTTGTTAAAAGCCTGGGTTGGTTGTCACTCACCCGGCTTCAAAGAGCTCCATTTCAATCCACTTTCCTCCATCACATCTCTTAGCCCACTTGTCACAGCTTCATGGCAGCCACCATGGCTGCCACTCCCCGCCGCCGACTCATAGAGGATTCCCTCTGACCTCCGAGGAACTTGCCTTCTTGCCTCTTGGTCTTCCGAGGTGTCCCTCCTTTTCCCCTGTCCCTGCAGGATGGTTCTGGTCCGAAGACCATCGGCGGCGGTTCAGCAGCCAGGGTTTTTGTGGCGCTCATCAGAGCCTGCTATTTCCCCAACTGTCTCACCATGATGCCAAACCAGAAGTCGCTAGTGGGCCTTTGAAACTCTGAAGGCCCCGTTTGCCCAGGAGCCGATCCTCAGACACCCAGATACCAACCAGCCCTTTGTCATCCAGGCTGATGCAAGCAACATAGCCATCCTAGCTGTCCTTTTGCAGCACAACAACAAAGGCAAGTTGCAACCATGCTCATATACCTCCAGGAAGCTCATTGATGCAGAATGAGCGATTTGGGAGAAAGAAGCATTCACAGTTTTTAACTCACAGGGAAGGATTAGCATGAAAGGGGATTAAACTACATTCCTGGTGTACTGTGAACGCAAGTCCTACAATGTTGCCATGACATCAGGCAAGCCAGACACTTCGGTTTCCTGAAGATGCTACACCTGGCCAATAGGCAGTTCTGGTGGCCACGGATGAAGAGAGATATCGAGGCCTATGTAAAAAGTTTCCCGACCTGTGCCACCATAATAAAGAGGCCAGGGAGGCCTCCAGGTCTCCTGCAATCTGTATCAACCCCTTAGGCCCTGGGAGGAGATAGCTATGGACTTCATTGTGGAACTCCCAGAGAGCTGGTGATATGGACAGTGATAGAGATCTTTTCAAAACAGGCCCACTTCATTGCGTGTCCAGGCCTGCCCTCAGCCTGCAAGCTGGCCAAACTGCTCCAGACACATATCTACCATCTACATGGGGTACCAAGGAGGATAATCTCGGATTGAGGAGTCCAATTCATGGATAAATTTTCGAGGGAGTTTGTTCATGCGATCGGGTCATCACACGGGCTCAGCTCCACCTTCTATACGAGCACCAATGGGGCCATAGAGAGAACTAATGCAATGGTGGAACAGAACCTATGGTGTTACGTCACCTACCAGTAGACTAATTGGGTAGAGCTTCTGCCATTTGTGGAGGTGGCATACAACAACGCCATACACAGCAGTATGGGACATACCCCCTTCAAGGTGGTGAATGGGGTGGAGTTCATTCCGATCCCCGAATTGTCTTGTTAGGCAGCCTGACATAGTGGATTGATAACCTGTGTGGGGTCTGGAGGTATGTCAAGTGGGCATTGCTAAAAGCAGCCAGGGACCAGAAACTCAACACGAACAAGAAATGGTCACAACAGGAACCATTCCACATAGGGGAGAAGGTGTACCTCTCCACCAAATATTTGAAACTGAGACTACCATGCAAAAAGCTGGGTCTGAAATTCTTGGGTCCGTTCCCCATAGTCAGGGTGGTCAACCCAGTTACAGTAGAGTTAAAGCTTCCTTGTCTATTGGGGAAGGTCTATCTGGTCTTCCATAGCAGCTTATTGAAGCCGGTAGTGACATCAAGCAATAGGCTCTCAACCCTACCCCTGCCCAGACCCATAATGGTGGAGGGGGAATCCCATTACGAGATAGACCAGATATTGGATTCCTGAGTGTTTAAAAGGAAACTGCAATATCTCATCTGATGGAAAGATGTCCGAGGCCTCATGGGTGAGGAGTTGGGACATACGAGCAGAAAGACTGATCAGCAGGTTCCATAGGGAAAACCCCCTGAAGCCCAGGGAGGGAACCCTTGGGAACTGGGCTTGACCGCATATACACTAACCCGTATATGTGCTTGCTCTTTTCCAGATACGTTCCCCCTAGTAGAGGGGAGCCACCTGTCAACATCTGGGACAGCAACATCACAGCTATGCCCCTGTGCACTATTTCAGAGTTGCCACAAGTGAGGAGGGGGAAGGGGGGTCACATGGGGTGCACTGCTGGGTGTCGGGTGCTGGGTGTTGAAACAGACTCACTCGGGGGGTGTGACAGACTTGTGGAGGGGCCCAGGAAGAGCGAAGCAGTAGTGGCCGGACAGTCTTTGCTGGAGCAAGCCTTACTCCATAATCAGCTGGCAGGCAGAAGTCAGTAATGCTGGCTAGATTCCAAATTTCACTGTGTGCCGAGTCGAGAGGAATTGTTCTACCAACAATTGGTGTGACCTCGTTTCTTACTGGCTAGGCTTGAACCATGAGACTCGGCTGCTTTTCCCATTCCACTTGGACATTGCATCTTTGGGTCGGGGCAAATGGATCCAGCCATGACTCCTTCTTCATGCACTGGCAGCTGTTTCATTTTCTCCATTCTCACCTTGGATCGGATCACCACCCCGTGCATCCACTTAGACAACAGCTGGTGCCTCCGAGGAGGGAGCAATCCAGGCCTCACTGTGGTATCAGCTTTTCGCTCTGTTCCAGACATCATTATGTTACAGCTTTCTCAGAGGCATCCGAGTAGGCTGTGTTGAGTTAAAGAGATCTGGTTTAATATCAACTATCCAACTAGCAAACCCAAAACAAGGAAATGCTCTCAGGAGATTCGAATTCCCAAAACTAAAACTTTATTGGATACACCATGTTGGTGCTAAAGAAAACCAGCTCTTGTTTTCCTGAGCAAACGCTTGCTTAGTTAAACAATAGCTTCTCTTTCTCCCCAACCCTGGGTGATCACATTGTCCAATTATGAGACGTCCTTTTGTTATGGGAACAGTCCATCACTTTCTCCAGCACCTGTAGCAGTGACCTGGATGGTTTCCATGTCTCTCATGCTCTTCGCATTCCATTTCCCCTTCTCTCCCCTCAGTTCATTGGCAAGATGAAAAGCATTAAGGTTTGAAAGAAGCAAAGCAGTTAAATCTTTACAACAATTTCATGAACATGGTAATTTGTTTTATGCAAAGGCACACTACTACTACAGCAATAGCATTGGCTCACTATGGCCTCAGCTATATTCTTAGTTCTACTGTTTGTGTGTTGACCTTGAGAATGCACTCACATATTATAAGGTATCATCTTCTCAACATGCAACAAACTTTTTTTGTGCAGAGTATATCTTGGCATGGAGAATTTATTTCAGTCTAATAGTTTAGCCACAGGTAAACTATCTGTGTGATAACAAGACCTAAAAGGAGCTAGCTAATAGATGAATGGCAAATAATCAGTTAACATATTCTTTGCTTTCACATATCACAGGAAAGGAAATTTGATGCTGATTCGCCAACATATAAACCATAGTGTAAATTGGTCAATTTCCTGAGGAGTGGGCAAGGGAGGCTTATATCTAGTATAAGGTGTCCATCTCTCCCCTCTTAATGTGGTAGATGAAAATATAAAATAATAAAAATGGAGTTTCAGTTCATTTTGGTGCCTTATGGAGAGTTGGGAAATAACACCTGAATGAAAGATGGAAGTCACAACCATACTAAATTGTTTTGTCAAATTGGTGCTTGTAAGAGTCTGATTGGAATAAGTGGCTTAGCACTGTGGCACAAAATAAGGGCTTGACTTGGAAGGAAAGTTCCCTTCTGGGAAAGTGGAGGTCATATCATATTCCCCTTCAATTAACACTCATGACACAAGGTTACATATTACCTTTAATTGAGCCAACTTGCAAGCAACAGTTTGCATTTGTGGTTTCTTTATTATATTTACTAAACTGGGGAATTCTGGTTTCTTCCAAGAACAAATTGAGTATTCTTCTGGTTTGTTCTGAGTCTAAACCAATTCTCTCCAATCTATGTCACTTTCAGAATGAATTTCCACTCTTAGCAATGGCATGCTGACTGGGAAGTTGTGGGAGTCAAAGTCAAGATATTTAGAGATTGGGGAATGCAGAGCTAACAAACAGCAGATGAAACTTTTCAAGTTTGTCAGTTATATTCTTCACCGAAGGAGTTGATGTGTATGAGAAAGAGACCATTCTGACAAATTCTGGCATTCTGTGGTATGAAAATACAAGAGCAATTTGTTAATGACTACAAACATGTTTGTTGTTGATGTATGAATTGACTTTTCTTTCAGTTGACCATTTTCTTACTGAGCTAAACCATTATTTTCTTCTTTTCTGTATAAATTGATTTTCTTCATAAATTCAATCATTTATTGCTTTTTAAAAAATATAAATATTCATGTTAAGGTCAGGGTGGTTGCCATCTGCCTAGAAATGGTAGTGCAAAGTATTCCTATGGGTAGGGGGGATTTTCCAGGAATTAAAAGTCATATGCACAGAGCTCCAGAATTTCTTGGAAGCTGGGCTCAACATAAAGCCTGCTACTGTACAATATTGCAATAGAATCAAAATATAGCTCAGTTGTAAAAGGATCATGGGTATAAAGCCAGCCTAGGAATGTCACAGAAGTATTATGTGGATATACCTTAATACGAAGCATGGGATAAATCTAGTGAAAAGAAATTCACTCCCTTAATGATTCCCAACTTTAATCTGATTTTTGGAGCCTATTGTGATCTGGAGCTCTGTTATCGGTTGCAGAGGCCTTTCCCAAAGGACCTCTGATGGCGAAATGGAGGCTGGGGGTGACGCATGTGTCAATCCGAACCTTGTTTCTCAGCTGCAGAGGCCTTTCTGGAATGCCTCTGATGGCAAAATGAGGCCGGAGGGCACTGCACGCATCAATCTGGAGCTTGTTTCTTGGCTGCAGAAGCCATTCCTGAAGGCCTCTGACAGTGAAATGGAGGCCGGGGGTGAGACGTGCAAGCAGTGGCAAGTGGCTGTAGAAGAAGTGGACCGGCAAGGCAAAACAGGTGTCAGGTGTGCAAGGCCTGGTAAGTAAGGCAACTCCACTCCTCCATCCCCACCCTAGCTTAATTTTTACCCGTGCACCTTGCCCCACCCTGTGCATCCTGTAGTGGGCGGGGTCTTAACTAGAGCTTATTTTGGGGATAGGCTTATATTGGACACATATAAAAATCAAGCTAGAGATTACTTTTGGGCTAGGTCGTATTTTTGGGAAAACACGGTACTATATTTTTAAGCATGAATTTTAGGAATAGGTTATAAGCACGGAAAAACAAAATTAGCAGCTTATCTATTCCTATTTTGAAACTACTGCATGGAATTAGGGAACAGAATTTTGTTCCTCTTATAAAACTGACTGATGAACAAACCTTCTCAAAAGATTTCTATAGCATTCATAGCACAATATATAACCAGAATAATCGCAAGTAACATTATCTGCAAATATTATAGATGAATGTTGCAGATTAAAAAATAAATAAATTCTAAAAATAAAAAGGGCAGGAAAAATACAATTGTTTCTTGATTGGATAATGCAATTATTTTTTTAAAGTACTAGCTTTTACATGAAAACAGTATTTTCTAAACTGTGAGCAAAAATGTCAAAAGAAGAGGCAGAATTAAATATTGGCCATTCAAATTTACTTGAAAATCAGGCTGCTTCACAATTATGAAAGGATGTATGTGTTTATCATAAAAAAATGAGCAGAAGGTCCATAACAAAATGCACAAACTGAAAAGGGTACTGTCTTCCTTGATGTGTGGACAGTCATTTGCATCAGTATTGTTAACAAGGAATGCTGCCTGTCGGTACAGGGATGAAGCTAAGCACTTCTTATTTGAGGAGGGCAGAAATAGATGTCATTCTCAGTCTATGCCTAGCCTTGATAAGTTCTTTTCTTAACTCTGTATCAAACATAGTTCTCTGCTGGAATAAGCAGGGTGGTCCAATATGCCTGCTGCATTTCATTATGTCGTATGCAGTGCCTGCATTCCAGTTAGCTGGTGCATGCTCTGGGGTGCCCTTACTTAGTTGTACTGGGCTGCTGGATCATCTACCAGGAAAGGTTACATCTATTTTTAATGTGTTTTTTTCCAGATTCAATGAAATGCTCAACTTCTTTGTTCCTATAACATTGAAATCTCTTTATACTCTTCCACACTTTGAAAAAGTTTAATAACTTCCACATTTTTGTTCCACAGTTCAGAGAGATAGATGCATTCAGACATTAGTGAACTGAGCTTGATAGTTTCAAATTCATAACAAATGTTAGAATTAAATATTAAATTCCAGCCCCCATTACTATAGCACTAAAGCATTAACTTTTCTTTGCTGGCAAACCTTTCCATTTATGTTTATTCTTTAGGAAATACATCACTGTATTGAACTTCCTTCAGGTCTTATACACCATTGCCATCTATTGGTAAGACGCAGAGTATAAAAATCTAATAGACTGTATTTAAATATCTGATGGTTGTCTCTTGCCTTTTAGTAATATTTTGTTCTTTTCACATCTCCTTTTAAAGTTGAAAAATTATCATTCATATTAGTTTGACCATCAATTCCAATTACTATATAGTTTAATATAAAGGCATATGAACAAGATCTCCTCTTTCCATGACCATAACAAATGAGAACAGGACAGAGGAACAGACAGCCACGTTATCTCTTTCAATTGCCAGCTTTTACTTATCCAACACATAAATCTGTCTGAGTCTTTTGAAGCCAGATTCACTTATCAGGAATGACTTGATGCCAGCCAGTGTGACCCCAAAGCAGGTAGAGGCCTGCAGACTTTTTTCTCAAGTTGAACTTGGAGTCCACTCGTAAGAGATCGTTGGATCTTAAAGCTGACCCAAATCCTTCTAGTGTGCTGCTGTAGAACTTGTTAGTGTGCCCTTCCTAGGCCCCTAAAGTAGCCTGGATGAATTGAAGCCTGCTTCACCTTTGCAGCTGGATGAGAATCAGAGAAAGCAGTAGTGTAGTAATAGTTCTATGAGAGGCCCAGTTTGTAAAACACAGTTCCTCTTATATTTAATTTTGACCAATAGAACATATACTCACCTTTTTGTAAAGAGCCAAGATATCAGCTATTGTTCCCAGCAGCAGAATCATTTTCATTACACACAGACACAATTCATTTCACACAAGGGAAGGAATTGACTCAATCCAAACAGGAGTAGCTTGTGGGGCTATCAGCTTCATTGTATGAGCATGGTTTCCTGAAGAAAGGAAGGTTTCCAGGTTCACTTTCAGGCATTTCTCAGTACTCCATGGAAGTAATTACACTACTGAATTTTAAAATTGTATTGCTAACGTAGTGTGAAGTATTGGTGAAAACAGTGATGTAGCAAATGAAACATATAATTAACAGGAAAATAATTTGATTTTTATTTTTTCACATTATCAAGTACACATTACGTCACACATCCCTATATATGAGTCTATGTAATTTGTTTTTTAATTTTTACATAGTGTACAAGAGGGAAGGACATCAAGTACTTAACAAGCATTTTACAGAACAATTATTTATATTACATCCTTTTAATGTACCATTTTAAAACATGAAACTTCAACATCAATTTTATAGCGTTTGCTAATCAAATAAAACTAGTTTATAACTAATGTCAGTACATTAACAATAACTAGTTTTCATTTGCTTTTTATACAGGCACATTGTGCAAAATCCACTCAACTGATAAATTCTTAATTGCTTTTTATACATTGCCAAAATTATGCTTCAATGTATGTATTTATGTTTCCAGGTGGTATTAGTGAAATAGGAAGTAGCCAAATTTCTTATGTCTGAAATTTTTAAAAAATATTCCAGTATGGTAATACTTCTGGTAATACCTCGGAATATGACAAAAGTTAATAGATCTTAATAGCTTGAAAATTATTTGTGTGCAAAGGAATCTATGTAGGACTTCAATAAAAAAAATGAGACACCTATATTCCATGGATAACTGCTGGATCTTGAGAACACTTGCTTTAATAAACTGAGGTGCTTTTAGACCTCAACCCTGCAATACTTATCACCACAATGCAAAAGCTTTAAATGGTTCCATACAATTTCACATGTTCCACTTAATTTATGTCAGTATAATGTGCACACTGTAGCTGTGTGATTTAGAACTCAAGAGCTTGCTCGACAGTAATAATTTTTACCAATATTTTCTAAGAATTTGGTGAACATGCAACAGTTCATACACATTAAAAAGTCAGAAACAAACATAATTCCACAGATATCTTACAAGTCATACAAAGTAAGATGTTAACATTAGGCTTTTTTGTTTGTATTAGAATTCTAATTTTATATTAAAATGAATCACCCAGGGAATATCGAACTATGTGAAGGAATGCACGTACACACATTATAATCTCTGACAATGTAATATATGGTATAAAACTGATGACTTGGAATCCTTATGTCTGATGAAAGGAGGGAGGAGACATGGGAAAGCATGAGGCAAAACTGCTTAAACTTTTGTTCACTTTCAATACATTTAATTCTTGACATTGAATTTGACATTGAATTCTAGGAACCAAAGTTAGGGAGGGACAGATGAGAAAAAGCAAGCTCAGAGAACATAGTCAGAATATCACATTTTTAAAAATTAGCTTTGATTTCACTTGAAATGTGAAATGTTTTATTCATCAAGTTTCCAGTATGCTTTATTATAAACTAATTAAACATTTACTGTGAAACAGACTGAAGCAGCTTTAACTTTGCAATAATTTTAAAGCATACAGTGGTCATTCAACATATATCCATAAGTGTATAAATGGACAGAAATAATGGGATAATTAAAAAGTTATTGCTTAATAGCCATAGGCATGAAGGTCTAATTCCTTCCTCCTGAAATTATTTTGGTAAGGAAAATTCTGTGTCCTAAAAGAATAAAAAAGAAACATTTTTAAACTGGAAGAAAATTAATTCTTTCTTTAAAATGACCTGCTTTTATTATTTATTTCTCCACCTGTTCTCCCTCCAGATGGTTTATCTTTGAAAGCTGTCCAAAGATCCAGGTAGATAAAAATGAGACCAAACCAAAAATTCCATACAGTTAGAGTCTTGTAATAAAACTGCATTTAATTTGGAATAAACCTAGCAACAGTCAATTGAATATCTGTTGTCAACAACTGAAACAATATGTTTCAAAAATACAATTACATTTGCAATACAGAACAAAAAAGCAGAGAAGCAGATAATGAATACTTAATGAACAAGTGCCTCAAGTTTTTCTTTAAAATTCACCCTATTGAAAATAAATGCTCCCAGCAACCAATGTATTTCTTACATTATGGAAGTATTCAATACTATAAAGAAATAACTTCAGTATTGGAAAAAAGTTAAATAACCACTCAAATGAATAGCATGTAGTAAGTTCCTTAAATACCAATGGGACAATCAAGTGGATCCTATTGTACAATGCAGTATGTTGACGTTAATTCTGCTCTGATTTTTGAGCAGCCCTCTATATAACATCTTTGAGCAAATTAGAAATTTAATTTATGTTAAAACTGAATTGGCATGGAGAATTAATGTAATTGAAAAATTCAGTATAAGACAAAGTTTACTTTATTAAATGCAACTTTATTGTTGCCATCTTTCCTCATTTATTAAACAAACGAAAGATAATTCAGAACACACTAATGAACAAAATATATAAAAGTCAACTAGAAGCAATATTTCTATCTGTATACAGCACTAAATCAAATGCACAGTATTTCATTTGTAAGATCCGCTTTAAAATACAATGACTGCCTAAAAAGCAAATCTTTTATACCCTTCCCAAATCCCTGTCTTTAAATCTTCATGGTAACCCAATGTCTTTATGATGCCGCAGAATGTGTTGATTCTTCTCTGAAGGCCTTCGAAAGCCTTTTTTACAGAATTCACAACGGTGAGGATAGTCTTTTGTATGAATGGAAATAACATGCCGCTTGAAACCTGAGGCATCTGTAGTGCTATATTCACAGTACTCACACTGATAAACTTTTCTACCACTGTGTGTTTTCATGTGTTTTTTGAGTTCCATTTGCAGTTTGAATCCTTTCTTACACCGCTTGCATCTGAACGGAAGATCTTTTGTGTGAACTGAGAGAATATGACGACTCAGAACAAATGGATCTGCAATTTTAAAGTCACAATGTCTGCACTGGTGCAGCTTTTTCCCTTTGTGCACTGCAACATGTTTTTTCAGTTCTGAAGGCCTATGAAAGCCTTTATCACACATGTCACACTTGTGGGGATAGTCCTTTGTGTGAACGGAAATTATATGTCTTTTTAAATCACTTGAGTTTGAGCTTTTGTGATCACAGTGCAAACACTGGTGTGTTTTGCTTTCTTGATGCATAAGAATGTGCTGTTGCAGCTCTTTGGTATCAGAAAATATTTGAAAACAAATGTCACACTTGAATGGCATTTCTTTACTATGCCTAGTCTTTACATGAGTTTTCAGATTAGAAGAGTCAGCAGATCTATACTCACAATATTGGCATTGATAGGGCTTTTCACCAGTATGGATTCGCATGTGTTTCTTGAGCTCTGATGGATGCCGAAATCCTTTTCCACATTCCACGCAAATATGAGGAAAGTTTTTGCTGTGTACAGCTAGAAGGTGACGATTCAGTAATCCCTGTTCTGCTGTTTCATACTCACAGAATTTGCACTTGTGCATTTTGTTTGCTGCTTTGTCCCTGTGCACCATCTTATGTGTAAACAAAGCTCCTGCATGAGAGAAACTTTTCCCACATTCATCACATTCAATTAGTTTCTCAGTCTTGGTAGTAAGCTTGTGGCTCTCAAGGTGATTATGCAGACTTAACTTTTTATTTGTAGTGTAATCACAATCAGTGCATCGATATTTTTTCTTAGCAAGAAGGTGCTCTGGGTGATTTTTCATGTGTCTTTTCAAGAAACCTCGGGATTTAAATTTCTTTCCACAAATCATACAAGGGTAGACAGTCAAAGGATGACCATCAGGCCCAATAATTATGGCTGCATAAAAAAAGAAAAAATAATAAAAATGGCATCTACCAAATACCTCTCAAGCACTAGCATAATTGCACAGAAATTATACATTTTAAGTTCCTATTAGTTTTAGTAGCAGAATTAAGCACATGCTTAAGCTTCACATTGAAATACATAGGATACTAATATTCTGAACACTGCTGGAATTGCAAATAAAGTTCAGATCAATTAATTGTCTATTAATTACTATGGTATGTCAGCTTTCTCCCTCAAAATTAAAAATCTTCCAACAGAAATATGGCTTACAAAATTTCAATAATTGGAAGCAATGTCAACAGCCAACATATCACTTAGACAAATTAACCCTGTGGAAAGGAATATCTTGACATGTCAGCAATTGCAACATCTGCATTCTCTCAAAGGAATCTTGTGGGAATAGATATATTTTCAAGAAATGACTCATATCTGGCATGTTTCAAGATAATATTCTCCAAAAGAACATATACACATGTGCCTTTGTGTACTGATGCAAAACATCCATCAAGACTGAAGTTGAAGATAGTATGTTACTTTTAAATGAGAAATCAGTCTACCAGTCTACAACCCCAATAAAGCAACAATATTACATAAAACTCCCACCAGGAATGTGTATAGGTAGATGGCTGTGCTTTTAAAAATGCTAATGGAGAATGCATTTCCATTTCCAATTCTATTTTCAAGCAAACAGAAGCTGAGTACCTGTTTGATATTGTCTGGATTCCAGTCTTCTCCTTTTCTTTGGTTTTTGTTTTGTTAGCCTTTCAAGACCAGAAGACTCATCTATGTGCAAGAGGGCACTTGCAGTTCCATTTCGGTTTTCAACTGCATCATTATTTCCTAGTGTGGATCAGAATTTAGCATCCTAAGGATTAGTCCACATACTATCTCTGAATATGATTTTTATACTTTTAAAAGGCTAGTGTGAATAATCAGCTTTTGGTGTTAATAAATATATTTGGATATCTTTGTAGTTAACAGTAAGCAAGATTTGGATTTAAAAAACCAAGCCTTCTTCTATTCAGTGAATTATTCACGTGTAGCTTTTTGCCAATATATATCTATATCTTTCTCACTGTCCTCACTGACCATGGAAAAAGCCTCAAGTATTATACATACATATTCATAGCATGAATTTAATCACATCATGACGAACACACAGGTAGAAAGAATGCTGTAGAAGATAGATGCTCTTGGCAAACAGACACCATAGAATCCAATTACCAGAGTCTATTTTTCCAAGGCCACTGGAAAATGCATGTAAATATTGTAGCCATATGGCTGATTGTAAGTCAACTGGCAACCCTCCACCCTTATTTATTTATTTATTTATTTATTTTTCATATTTGTATACCGCCCTACTCCCGAAGGACTCAGGGCGGTGAACAGCCATAATAAATACAAATACATATAGAAGTTAAAAACTATTAAGAAACAGATTATGGGAGGAGAGTATAAAAGTATCTCCCACATTGATGCTGTAAAAGAAATGGACCGAGGCTGGAAGTTCCGATGAAAAAAAAAAAGTATAATTAACATGACAAAAATCTAAATTTTATAGGAGGCCTGTAAACTTCGTTTTTACTTATCTGATTCAAAATAGAGTAAAATTAACAAATGCCAAGATTTGAAAAAACTCTCCTCTCTAAGGTTGAATAAATTATCTATTTTTGCAGAATTCTTTAAAAAAAGAGATACATTGTTTTTTTATTTTTACTATTCTAACTATAATAGAAATATAATAGAGTTGATTTCTTATTACAATTTTCTTCTTAATTCCTGTACAGTTTCAAATAAACCATAAATCATTTCCATCAAGAATCAAATAATATATATGTACTCTTATACATAAATCCTGGCAGAAATACTGAACACCATCCCAGAAAGATTATTTTAAGTTTCTGAATACAGAAGACCAGAAACCAATATCCTTACTAGGTAATCTTTAATTTTTGGGAGTAATGACCTACCATAAGCTGCTGCCCAAGCTATTGGCATAAAGCTTTTGATTTCACTGTCATCAATTTGCTGTTCATGAGTCGCTGCTGCATCTTCCTCTCCTACTATCACTTCCATATAGACTTCATCAGCAATTTCAGCAACATCTAATAGAAGAAACATGTTATAAGTTTTGTATATTTTTTAAAACCTTTAAAATCTTTAACCCAAATGAAGGTCACATACTTACTTAAATCTTCATCTTCATGCTGAGAATCATTTACTGTCATATAGACCATTTTTTCTCTTGGAATGCGAACAGTGCTATTTTGGTTAATTAAAGTTTCACCATGGTCATTTTCGGATTCACTTTCCACAATGTCTACTGTGCCTCCTATGTTAAAAAGAATTATCAACATTATTTGTAAGAATATGCTTCTATTACACTATGGTTCAAATTCAAGAAACTGAAAAAAAATATAGTAACACAATTTTTTAAAAGGTGTGAGAATTCTGTCAACTAGACTTTTGGAAAGAACTGAGTAAAACAAGAGGGATATTATGAAATCCTATTGAAATATAAGCTTCATTATATTAATTTAGTAAATGTGTATAAAATCATAGACTAAGTACATAGTTTGTATTTTTACAAAGGGAGATAACCAAAGTTTATTAGTAGATTTTTATCCCACCTTTACACACACACACACACACACACACACACACACACACACACACACACACACAGAGTATGCCTGCTTTTTAATTTTCCCCACAACAACCCTTTGAGGTCATTTGGGGTGACAGATTGACTGGTCTAACGTCACTCAGTCTGCTTTCATGCATAAGAGACGCATAGGCCAGAACCTTAACAAAGCTGCCTCTATATATGAATAATACATTAATAATAATAATAATAATAATAATAATAATAATAATAATAATAATAATAGTGATGCATTTTTTAATGTTCAGTTGACTGAGTTTCATGTTTAATGAATAAAGTAAATAATAATAAAATAAAATAAAATAAAAAGTGCAGTTATTAGGAATGCCATTCATAGGGTGTTTCAGGGTTCTTTTCGCTTTTAGTATGACAAATTCTCAGAATATTTCTTGAGATCTCCAAGCACCAAAATATTAATTTTTTCTTTCATTTAAGAAAACCTCACCTATGTCATCTTCTCCAGGATCAGCTTTGAAAATGTAGACTTTGATGACTTCTGGGCAAATGCCATCCATTTTACATGGATCACTTTCTGACTCAGATTTAAGGTCAACAGAATTGTCAGCTTCTGTTTTGACAGCATCATCCACTACAAGAAAATCAATAATATCATCACAACAACATTCTTCTAACATAAATTATAATCATTTATGTGAATAGAATAGAATATTACTTTATTACAGTCATCGACCAGCAATAGACATGTGTTTATACATTAAAACCCAAAGGGACATCAATTATTTGCCAAGCATTCTATTTATTTGCACATATACTTTAATTTATTTCCATGGTATACTATTATTTTTCCCTTTAACTCCATATTCCTACAAAACACTCTGTAACTAAATCTTATTTATTTTATTAAACACCTTCTTTAAATCAACAAATATAAAAATAAACTTTCTTCCTCATGTTCATATTTTTCAATACCCATTAAACAGAAATCTGATGTGTATCCAACCTGCTCAGCAAAATGCTTGCTAAATTTTTCAGTCTTCCCTTATTTGAGTTTTATCCCAAATTATTGCATAACTTTTATTTTTAAATTCCAATTAAAAGAATTCTTGTTTAACTTCTTCAATCCCCAAACTGTTTTTATTTTAAATCTGTCTAAATTTTCTGTTTTTTAATCATAACAATTTCTTGTATTTTTATTACATTTTTTGCAATTGTTTTTCTTTACATAGAATATATATATATATGCATATTCTTTCTAGCCAGGTTTTACCTACGTAAACTAAACTCTCTCCAGAGAGAGAGCAACACAGAGTTGCAGTTTGTCAGCAGAAAAAAGGCCCAGAAACTTGTGAATGTTTTTCACCTCACAATTTCACAATCCTTTCGTGTACTTCTCATTATATAATTCTTCACTTAATTCCTTCCATTTTTTCCCAAGACATTTCCACATTTTTCCTGATGTCCACTTTCCATTCATTCTATTGTGAAATAAATTCATTTTCTAATACTTTACAAGCTTTATACTTTTTGCAGTCATTCTATTTTCCCTTGTTCCTCTTCTTCCCAAGATTCATTACTCATGCTATTAATGCTCATGCTACTTATGCTCAAACTCATGCTACAGATGCTAACCCCAACCCTAACCCTAATAGTCTGCTCCTCATTCAATACTTCTCATCATTTTTGTATTCTTCACTAAGCCTCTCAATGTTTCACCATGAACTATCTATCAATCAATCCTTTGAATAGGTATGCATGAATGATCATGCTTATCTTGTTTCTACCATCCATTCATGTCTCTTAATAGAATTTTTCACCCCCCAATTGCATTAATTTTAAATGTTAGTTATTCCATTATCACAATTCACTGAAGCTATGCATTCTATATTTGGCCATTTCATATAATTTGTCCCATCAATTTCCATATGGTTGTCACTTTGCAATAATGCATTGCAGTTACATTGGGAATGATTTTAAACAGCTGAGAAAGACACCATCAGCAAAGTCCTCCACAATATCTCACATATTACAGGAATAAATTAAATTTCCATCACAGTCAACAAAATAAGTGTCTATAGTATGTCAGATTGGATATTTAGTATTTCTATGTAAAAGAAATACTGAATTTGAAAAGCATGTTTTCATATTACTTTGCAATACTCTTAAAGAAAGACCAGACTACACAAATAGTATAAAACATTGACAACTTTCTGATAAGGCTCTAAGAAAAAGATTAATACTGTGAGAAACTTTCACCTAGCACAATACTAACAGGCATTCCCATCAAATCATAAGAAATATAGATTTATAATTTCCACAAGAAAAATAGTAAAGTATATTTTTAGGAAATAAGGATTATAACACGCTCATGCATAATAAGAGTGTAGCAGTCTGCATATTATTAAGAAAAAAAGGCAAATCAATTCTTAAGAGGATATAGAGAAGTCCACACATCATCTACTGTTGGTTACCTGCTATCACATTATGAAAGATTACTCCTAGATTTCTAGTGTATAATGTGGCCTTGATAATGATGCAGGATTCCTTTGTCTAGGGCTGTATTTTTCAACAACTTTAGATATTATTGCAATTCTGCATCTGGCAAACAATAGTACTACAGTACTAAAGGCAACAAAGCACATCATCACTATCCTGAAAAAACATTGAACTCAGCAATAAATTGTAATCTCATGGAACAGCAAATCAAGAGTTTGGGACTTAAGAAATAGACTGCAACACGTTGCCTGTTAATCACAGATACTAATAAATTTCTTTGCAAGATCTGTATTTGTTAGAAATATTAGACACAATTACAGTGTACGCATTTATAAAAAGTAGTTCTCAACTTAGTTCTTTTTTTCCTATTCCAGTTACAGGTAGTCCTCCACTTACAACCATTCGTTTAGTGACCATTCAAAGTTACAATACTGAAAAAGCAACTTATGACCTTTTTTCACACAACCATTGCGGGATCACCATAGGCATGTGATTAAAATTCAGACACTTGGCAATTGGCCTGTATTTATGACATTTGCAGTGTCTTGGGCTCATATGATCCCCTTTTGCAACCTTCTGAGAAGCAAAATCAATTTGGAAGCCTGAGTCACTTAACAATCACATTACTAACTTCAACAACTGTAGTGTTTCACTTAACAACTGTGGCAAGAAAGGTCGTAAAATAGGGCAAAATTCACTTAACAACTGTCCTGCTTAGCAATGGAAATTTTGGACTCAATTGTGGTTGTAAATTGCGGATTACCTGTATAGTTCACCCTTTCACTTTATTCTTCTTTTGCTAACATATTCACTACGCATCTACTGTTCATCACTGGGTTTTTTTTTAAAAAAAAACAAAAATCAATATTTCTTCAATCTTTAAACTGTTGCCAGTTAGCTCTCCATCTTGTATTTCTGCTGGCAACCATTCGAACAGAGAAATGTATTTATTTAATATATCCCTATAAGGATTCTTAAACAACTGCATCTTAAACCTAAAATTATTGAAATACAAGAATAGAGTAAAATAATATATAAACTTTATTCATTATAAATATGGAAGAATGGAAAATAAAACAAAAATAACAGCATTTACATATAAGGAGTATCCACAGAAAGCTCTGGATTTCCAGTAGGAATTAAATAATGTAAGAATGGATACCTTGCAAATTTGGGAAGAAGAGCATTCCAGATACTATGAATAAGTGTAAAGTAGTAGTCTATCAGTCTCGACAACATATAGTAACCCTATGATCTTAATAATAACAAGTGTCAAGTGACGGATTTTGCACATTAGTTCAAGGCTTGCAGCCCAATGATCAAAGAATGATAGGTGATTGATGCAGGGCATTTTAATAGTAAAAAAAGTAAAGGTAAAAGTTTCCCTATCCAGTCATGTCTGACTCTAGGAGGCAGACCTCATTTTTACTTCCTAGCCCAAGGAGCCATCGTTGTCCAAAGATGCTACAGTGGTCATGGGGCTGACATGAGTATATGCTGAGGTGCACCGAACACTATTACCATCCCACTAAAGTGGTACTAATCCCAATGAAATGGGAATGTTCACTGCAAAATCTTTTTTAAAAAATAATGTTAAAGTCATAGGTATGGATACTGATGCTAATTTTATTATCTTAACTTTAAATTATTTATTTTTTAACAACAAAATTGTTCTTGTTATCAAACAAATTATTTTTATATTAGGCCACCAGAAGCTAATTCAATTATTATGTAGAATGGTGATAGTGTTAAAATGTGTTCGTTACATTCCTGATACATGAAATGTCAGGATCTAAAATTGTCTACATGTTGTATTGATTAGCACTGCAAAAATCCAAGAACAAAATCAGTGGGATAGCCTGGATGAAAAATTCTCTAGTTTAAACTGCAGTCCTTAAAATAGTTTACCCAGACACTTACAGGAAATCATCAGGTAGTCTTCACAGTTGTTTTTTTCAATATTATGCTCCACAGATATTCCACTGGCATCAATTACAGCTTCAGAAGCACAGTCTGCCACTAAGACTTCTGAAACTACATCTTCTCCAAGGGAATCTGTGACAATTTCTGCTTCTACAACATTATTATGGTCATGAACATGTTCCGTATGTTCAATTTCAGGTACGTGTATTGATTCATTTGTGAGTACATGTTCAGGTATTGCCACTGCTGAAGCTGTAATTTCAGATGCTAAAACATCTTCTGGAACACTGCAGTGTGACAGAGATACTTCTTCAGTGACATCAGTGTCCAGCACTGGTTCAGGAATAATAACAGTTTGAGATACATCTGTATCTTCCATGATATCTGGACACTGAACATCTTCTATAACAACGTCCTCAATGACATCTTGAATTACTACAGAATCTGGATCATCAGGGACAAAATTATGTACAGCTATATCAGAATCTTCTACATCTGATACATATACAGTTTCCTGTATTTCGACAACAATTTCATCTCCGTTCAAATGCGTTTCATCAGCTCCTGGAATATATAAATTATAATCAGTCCTATACTATCATAAATCTTAGTTGAGGAAAAATCAGCAAATTTTGATTATGATATAGCAATGATATCTCTAACTTATTTACCAGACCAGAAAAAAAATTGATCTGAAGGGCTTTACTCGTCTTCATCCATTTATCAGGTGCAAATCATGGAAGTCATATACAGGTAGTCCTCAACTTATGACCATAATGAGGCCAAAACCTTTATTGCTAAGTAAGACAGTTAAGTTAGTTTTGCCCCATTTTATGACCTTTCTTGCCATTGTTGTTAAGTGAATCAGTGCAGTTGTTAAGTTAGTAATATGACTGTAAAGTGAATCTGGCTTCCCCGTTGACTCTGCTTCTCAGAAGGTTGCAAAAGATGATCACATGACCCTGAGACACTGCAACCATCATAAATATGAGACAATTGCCAATCATCTGAATTTTGATCAGGTGACTGTGGGGATGCTACAATGGTTGTAAGTATGAAAAATGGTTATAACTTTTTCAGTGCTGTTGTAACTTCAAATGGTCATTAAATGAAAGATTGTAAGTCAAGGACTACCTGTATTCTATATAATTTGCTTCCTACTTGCTAGTAACTAGCAATATTTCCACAATATAATTTAGTGTGATACAAGATAAAAAACTATTTTAAAAGCTAATTATTGATAACCTATTTTTCGATCAGTTTTCACAAACATTTCATAATCTGTCTTCCCACATAACTAGTAAGTTATCTTGCCTTTATTAAAAAAAACTGGTACACAATAATCATATGTAAATCAGTGGTGGGATTCAAATATTTTTACTATCGGTTCTGTGGACGTGGCTTGGTAGGTGTGGCATGGCTTGGTGGGCGTGATAAGGGAAGAATATTATAAAATCTCCATTCCCACTCCAGTCCAGGAGAAGGATACTGTAAAATCTCCATTCCCTCCCCAGTCCAAGGGAAGGTTACTGCAAAATCCCCATTTCCTCCCGATCAGCTGGGACTTGGGTGGCTGAGAATAGATGGGGGCGGGGCTAGTCAGAGGTAGTATTTACCAATTCTCCGAATTACTCAAAATTTCCGCTACTGGTTCTCCAGAACTGGTCAGAACCTGTTGAATATCACCTCTGATGTAAATATTTGAAACATATAATATTCCTTATATTTTTCAGCCTCAAAATAGATTATTAACTATTCTAAAATAGTTCTAAATTAGTTTAACTATTAAATAAATTAGATCCAGACTTGGGTAATAAAAGTAATCTGGATTCATTACTAAAGACCCAATAGTTATCGAGTTTAGGAAAAGAAACTTTATATATTATTTTCTTACATACCTGTTGGATCAAAAAACGCATGTGGGTCATGTGGCTGTAGTTCAAGCCCATCCTCATCCATGGCCTTTAAATCTCATCAGTCACAATGTCTATAAAATTAAAACAAATGTGTTTTGCATAGACTTTTAATAAGTGTCCCAGACTAGCACATAGCATATATATTGCAATCAAGCCTGCACTGGGGAAAAAATTGTCAAACCTTGAGACTTGAACGTTTTGCCCCATTCCTGAGTAAGCATAAAAAGAATGGCTAATATGTTGATGTCCCTTCCTTGCCTCCTATAGCAATGGGAGAATTCACTTGTACCAGAGCAAAATATATATACCTTCTTTGTAACACTTCGTGCTTTTCTCCCTATGCACGAACATCATGGCATTTTCTGTTAGACTATAATATTTTGATATAATCTGAATCAAATACTGCAAGTACTAACTGTATTTTTCCAATTTCATCCATTTTAATATCTAAAGCTTCTGGATAATTAAAAACTTTTTATTTGCTTGACTGGTATTGTTGAGTCTTGAATGCAGTATATTAAAATGTATTAATATAGTATCTGGCGTACATTCCTGCTTCCATTCATTTCACAAGCATAAAAAAAGTTTTCCTGCTTATGCATTCGCATCTGTTGAAATAAGCATTCCCATAAATACATTCTACATCTTTGCTTTCCTGCCTAAATTGTGTAGAAATCTTGACTAATATTTTCTTTTCTAGTGCAAGTTAGTATTCTTCGCATCAACCCCTATTACTCAGAAGCTATTGTCTATCACATTTGTTTTTCAGATGCTTGTTTACTGACTGCAATGTGTCGTTTCAAAACAATAAAATGGTCACTTTTGAGGGGTTTTTAAATCTATAATAATCCAATTTACCTACTTCACATATCACACCAACAGGAAAAAAAAACCTCTAGGCTGTTTTTCAATCTCTATAATTCAAATTATAAATTATTAACCATCCTATGGTAGTATTTATGTAACACTTGATGATTACTAATATTAAAATATCAAATGAGCAACAGAGGCCACAGGATTTATGACACCTAATTACTAATAAATTTATCAGCACATAGGCTTTCCTTGACTACTTTCTCTGCACATGTGTGCACTTGGAAGCTTGTTTCTGGTGGGATTTTGTATTTAATTCTGGTGCTTCAGCTGTGGCACCACTATGCTCCCTTATAACAGGCTTGCTCCCTCAAGCCTGTCATGCAAACAGCTTTTCTTAATTAATGAAACTGACCCAGACTATTATTTTCCTCGGTATCTGTTGCCACTGGTTGGTGGTTCATGGTTAGGTTATTTTTTGCGGAAAGACAGAACCCTCTGGACAAAACCGAGCACCTGGCGCTGCAAGCAGCTCTTCCTGTATCAACATAACGGAGAGGGGGAGCTATGTGAATAATCACTCGTGTTCCGTCGGTCATTGTCTGATACTCAGGGCTAGGAGGCAAAGCAATAATAGACAGAAAATGCCTCTGCACCCGCTGGATATTACGTGAAAGGGAAGAATGTGGAGGGACTAAATTATGCAGGGCTCGGGAGTAGCCGAGCAGGACAACTGGGCATAAGAAAGGGAGGGAGAGGGGAGGGGCAAGCTTCCCCCACAGGCGCCGTCTCCGCCCTGCCCTGCCCGCCTGTAATGGGGACTGTCTGGGGCCAGAAGCGATTAATTCAAGATGGCGTCCGGCACTCTTCCTCAGCCTCCCTTGCTGCCGCCATCTTGTTCCCCCCCCCCCCAGCAGCGATCCCTCCGTTTCAGGCCTGGTCCCACTGTCCTCCAAGAATGTTTGACCCCCATTCCTCGTGCAACCTACAACAGCCCACCGCTTTTCTCTCTCTGGAAGCTGAGCTACAGCTGCCTGACCCCCCCCCTGCAAGGCTTCCGGCCCGTTCCTGCAACAAGGAATGCCGCGCGGCCTAGCTGCGGCCTTCTTGGGGCCTGTACCGAAGCAGGCGCCGAGGCCTGGTTCCACGCAGGGGTAAGGGCCTAGGTCAGGCCTGTCCCATACTGCTTACCAGGCGGGGCGGTGCGGCGGGCTCTGGGAGGCCTTTCTCCGCGTAGTTGGGCCGATCTCGGTGGTAGTGTCGCGGCGGCGGGGCGGGCGGGCGGGAGCGAAGGGGAGGGAGGGGCCGAGCTCGGAGCTGAGTGGAAGCGGCCAAGCTCCCCGGGCCGGCCAGCCGTCAGCACGTCACGTCACTGCCCGTGAGAGACCCAGGGAAATGCGGAAGGAGTTGCCGGCTCCGCTGCTGCTTGAGCCGCCTGCTCTTCGGCCCCGGGCCAGGCCAGACCGGGCGCGCGACCGAGAAGGAACCGGGCCGGGCCGGGTGGATGAAGTAGAAGGGCGGTGGGTCCCTGCCAACCCCTCCCGCTATAGCTGCCGCTCCTGCCGCCGCCTCCGTTCCAGCTCGGCCGTAAAATTCCGCTCCGGGCTCACTTGCTGAACACGACGCCGGGGAATGAGGAGTTGTTTAGGCCTGGAAAATCCCCAACATTTTGGGGTGGCTTCTCCACAGGCATTGCCCCGGGCACCCCCGCCTCTCGCATCGTAATACATCCCCCTTGCTTGCCGAAAATAAATTTATCCACAGCCTTTTGGAAAATGAAAATAAGAGGTACCTTATTACGGCATTTTTAATGAAAGTATTGTCCCGCTCTCTATCTCTACCCTCCGCCCTCCCCTTCTCCATTTGACGGAGAACATACATTTTTCTTAAATAGGAAGCCAGGAAAATGAAAGTACGGTGCTTTAATCCCGGTTCATATAGATCAATCGTTTTGGTGAATGCAGTTATCTACCATGTTTTCTGTTTCTGGTTTTATAGGGAGTCGGGGGTATATTGTTGTACAGCTACTTTTCCAAATCAGAATGTGCAACCTTGTTAGCAAATAAAAAATTTGCGATTATTAGACATTGGGTGCCAGTGTGTCTTTTGTTGTAAAATGAATGTTTCAAAATAATTGTTTCATAGTTGCAAACTTAAATTTACTGAATACTTCATTGTAACGATCTATATTTTGTTAATGACACAATTATTTAAAAGTTACGTAGATGGTTTGTACAGTTCTCTGTTTTCAGATATCAAAATCAGATTGTGGATACTTGATATGAGTATGGATCAAATTAAGGCTCATTTCCTTTGGAGCCCTAAGGTGCAAATCACATATGCATTATATCCCATTTAATTCTCTGTTAAAAATGTGTGTTAACAGCAGAACACAATTTTGTGTCTTTGCTTTGTGTTATAGATGCTATTTTTAATATTTTCTATTAAGCTTAGATAGCATTTTTAAAGTTAAAAAAGTAAATTACAAGTTGCAAAATTCTCAGGTACAGTATAGTCAAACTAATGGAATTCTGAGAACTGAAATCCATTCTCTGGAAGGGGATGACAAGGTTAGAGAAGACTTCTCTTGTTATTTTCTGCTGTGTATCTTCAATTATTAGCAATAAAATACATTACCACGTTTAGTAAATTGTTGTGTATCTTGTTTTCCTAATATTATTTTAATTGCATGGTTTATTGTTTTAATAACATTTGGTTTAATAAAATGTATGATATTTAGGGGGAACAGCATTAAAAGTTGAAGTACTTTTAATTACTTAAGTAATTAAGTATTATAATACTTAATTACTCATAAATCCATCCTCATAAAGAACACTTTATATACCATAGATTATGGAATTCAGTGTCACATGATGTAATGTTGGGAATTCAGTTTAGAATTAAAAATAGATGTAAACATGTAGGAAGATAAAGACTGCTATGGTTCTTTGTCAAAGTGCCTGTATGAAATCCATTTTAAAACTTGAGGCTTTCAAGAAGCATCTACCCGGTTACTTTGCAAACAAAATTCTGACTTAGAGGGATCTTTTGGTCTGATCAGCAAACCTTTTCTTCGTAACCAAATAAAACATATGGTATGTTAATTGAATAAATTAGCTGGTTTGCACAATTTTTATGATACACCAATCAAACATACAAAAATATAAAACTCTATAAAAGGATCAATACAATCACAAAAATGATAAGCATAGAGGTAAAGAAAAAAATAGAAGTTTAAAAAAAAGACTTGGAAATTACATTATGAGCAGTATAGATTTCTTCCTACATTGTGCCATTCATAGCCAATTTTCATGCCCGAGAAGTCCACAATTGTTGTATGTAAACTATGAACAGCAGTCATATTAACAGTCCTGATATTGGCTCAAATGCAACTATAACCGGACAATACCACTGTATCAGTTAATGTTAAACTCCCAAGTATATCTTCAATTGCAAGGTGATTACAATCCTTACCGATACAATAAATAATAGGAAGTTTTGTACATTATCCTAAACTATGGTTTGTTTGAATAAAACTTAATTTGTTGAATTAAGACGAACATAATTATCTGATTATTATTTAGTATGATATGTAAACCCAGCCTTTTTTTGTTATCCATTTTCTTTTTTAATTAACCAACAAAAACAATAGTCAACATCTATGTTCTTTGGCATAGTCTCCAAGCCTGGATAAATAATTTGATTCTGGAAAATCAATATATTTTGGTTTTAGAATTTTTATGATGGAATGATTAATACAATATTTAAGACAATGTAGATACTTTGTTTTCAAGGAATCTCTAGAAACAATGCAACAGAAGGAGCAATCGTAGGTTAAGGCTGTGTTTTTGTCCCCCAGAAATTTTGTTTTCATGACAGAAATTCCTTGGAGTTCTATACTGATCCCAGTAAAACACATGCTAGGTGTATTTCATAGTTAAATAGATTGATGAACAGTCTAAGAACATTAAGTATTTTCCTAGACCAAAACCTTAAAGGAGACTGGATAAACTTTATCAGAACAGAATTTGACATTTCAAACTATAGAACAGGAGAAAATCCAATATATGCAAATTTTAAGGATAGAAAATAGTTAACATTAAACTATTTTTAAATCCTCCATATGAATACTTGCAGAGTATAGCAGCTGCATTATTCATATAAAAAATAAAAAATGAAAGAAAACAATTCTTTCAAAAGCAAAACTTTTTGCTTGAAAAAGTTTTAATATTAAATCAAATGTATTTCAGATTGCCCTTCAGAGGTCATTACTCAGGACACTTCACATAAAGCTTACTAATAATGGAATTAGGTTTGGAGCAAATGAGTAGTTTTATGCTCAAATAATGTTGGAAGCATGTCACACAAAGGTAATGCAGTATTCCAGAATCAAGTTGCAATAATACCTAGAATACCTTGTCCTGGATAATTTATTTTTATTACATTATGTATTTGTTCATGGTTTTTTATAGCCTGCCCCCGTTAGAAGAATAATATTAAACAATACAAAACCATAAATACCTCCAACAATCAAGTAGAGTAAAAATAATAATAGGGGAATAGGGCTGTTTTGACAGCTTTTGGGAATCCATGAGGAAGAGACCAAACAGAATAAGGACCAAAACAGAAAAGACGTCATCTGGTCCATGATTCTATATCAAGAAAAATTCAAATTTTGGATTTGATAAAAACCAATAAATGAAATTTAATCCAAAAATGATTTTTATATTGACATAAATTATGTGTAAAATTTGTTATTTATATGCAAAGTTATTTGAGACATTATAATCTCACAATGTAATTTGCCATTATTTTACTGAGGGAATTATATGTATTTAATGTGATGTATAACAGAAAAATTCAACTTTTAGAACTTCTGTTGTAAATCATTTTCAAAAATTGTTGAACTTTACAGCAGTGCCATTAAATATGGAATAATAATCCAACTTGATTGTTATATAACCAATACTTTTTAGAAAATAAGCTGTCAGTTTAGGAACCAATACTGGAGTAATATTAGTAAAACATATCATTTTAAAGTACAACATTAACTGTAAATCTAATATTTTTTCCATTGAATTTCCATTGCTTCATATCAATTGTGTCTAAATACTGCATCCATTTGGTCATACAATCTTTAACTTGCTCGGTTTCCGAGTCAAATCTTACCAACTAGAAGGAAAACTACTGGACAATTTTGGGTCCACTTGAAAAGGTCCACCATCTATATTGAAGTCAAAGGCAGCTTGGAAGTGTAGTTTGATGAGAAAATTATTTAACCACAATAGCATAAGTTAATATATTTCATTTCTAGATCACAATTCATCTGGAATGAAATAAAAACCAATCTATATTCTCCCAGGTCAGATTACTTGAAAAGGACCATAGTTGCCATGGAGGTCATGAATTCACAAGTTTCATCAGACTTTCTTCCCAGGATACTTTGGGAGTTCCAGTCCCAATCCTGAGATGACAATCAGGATCTTGTAGAGTCACTGCCATGCAGGTAAGTAATTTCAGCAGTAACACCAGTTTAACAGCCCCATTGGAAGGACTCCCAGCTGGTTACTTCTAGATCAGTGCTTACAGCCACTGCTTTTCCTTAGTCAAACTGGCATGGCTGATACAGGACTCAAAACCACTGTGCAAATTACTGACAAGGTTATATTCTCTCTGTTATCCAACCTGCTCTCAATAATACATGTTAGTGTGTTTATTAATTCCATACCAAAGATGGATATGATGTGAGAATTTGCATAGAGGAATATATGCTGAAATATTATGCAGATAATGTGATATTAACTATCATAGGACCACAAAAGGCAATAAAACAGTTAAGAAAAACAAGATTTTCAATCTGCTGCAAGAATATGGTTGTCAAGATAGCTGACTCCATGAAATGCCAGGATTTGCACCTGACAGGTAATAATCAAGAATATCTATTTAAACTATGGCAAGAGAAGAGACATTGAAAAGTGCAGAAGCTTAAAGTTACCTTGGTTAAGATCAATTGCAATCATAAAAATGAATATCACTCCAGCTAAACTATTTCACATAAGTATTCATGTTCTATTAGCAATATCCCACAGGATACTGAGTAGCTAAATGTCATAAATGACTGATATGGCATTGCATCATAATTACATTAAACCGGATCTACTGTATAAATCATTATTCACTTCTCAACTTGCAATTCAGATATACGGCATTTCTATTCAATAATTTTAGCCTTTTCCAAAAAATTAAAATAGACAATAATTAGTTCGCTTTTTGGATACTGTCCATTGTGGTTGCAAATATTTTATTTTGGATGTGTAATTGGAATTATATTTCAAAATTCTCTCTTGAGGGGTTTAGTTTTTAAAAAAACATTTACTGACAGATAAATAGGATCAGTGCTTTGGGACCATTAGCTATAAATATAACAGCGTTCAATAATATGTAGAATCATATTTGCTGCAAGGTCGAAGTATGGTATAGAACAAGAAAGAAAATTCATCTTCTAAGAAAAGTTTATTTGTTTAAGTTTGTTTCATTGACAAACATTTCAGTTTTTTGTTACTCAATGACCTATAAGAGTTAAATGAAAAAATAAGCAATTTTCAAAATTCAAAATCAGATTATGGGGTCTTGAGTTACATTGTTTAAAATCAAATAGTCAGCCCCATACAGTCTAAAAAAACTGACATAAACACACAACAAATTTAGTTTTTGTGAAATACTGGAGAATTAGATCCATCTTTGCTAATTTGTTTAATTTATTGCAGACACTGTCAAGACTTTTAGTTAGAGATTTGATTTTCAATACAATGTGGACATTATCTCTGCAACAGCTTCCTCACTAAAAATGCATTCCAATTGTATGGAAACACACACCATTTTTTTACAAATTGAAGAATTGGCTTTTTGCTTTCAATCATCATCCACAGTAGGCTTGATTGTCACTCCTCTTCTAATTTGTCCCCATCCAATTAAACTGGAAAACAAGAAAAGCAGATTAGAAAAACTTTGAGGCATCAAAAATAAATTTGAATAAAAGAAGATCCTCTAAATACAATATACCGTGTTTCCCTGAAAATAAGACCCTGTCTTATATTTTTTTGAATCCATGTACTCAAAAGCCCGATTGGACTTATTATCAGGGGATGTCTTATTTTGCGGGAAACAGATATAAGATAACATTATGCAAACATTAGTAATCATTTCCCATTCCAGATAATTCATGAATCACGTTTGGAATACTGGGATTGGCCATTATCAGAAAATAAAACTCAAAAGTCTGATTGCTCCAATATGAAATGTTTTGTATACCACTGTATACAGGTAAGTTCTCTTAGGAGAGTTAGAACTGGTAGCAACACAGTAGTAAGTGAAAAATGTGAATGACCATGCTTGACTTATGTAAGTTCTGATGTAGTTAAGCAAATCACATGACTCTGAGTTGCAATTACTGTCACCTTCCCCATTGACTTCATATCAAAAGCCAGCCATTGAAAATAAGAAATAAGCATGGAATGGGAGAAAACTTAAGAGAGAATAGGAGATAAGATATTTATTGAAATATACTTGTATCTTAAATTGGTAGAGATAAGGAGGAGAATAGATTAGAAAACAATATTGGTAACATATTCTGAAGTAATTTGGAGCTAAACAACTGAATAAGAGATAAATGTTATGAATTAGTTAAATAAATGAGTTTAGGAGTGGAGGAAAGCATGATTCTGGAGATCAGTGAAAGCAAAGCTGTGACCCAGTTTTACAAATAAGGTAGGAGTGGAGGAAAGCATCATACTGGAGAACAGTTAAAGTAAACTGGGAACCAGTTAAAAATAAAAAGAGTTAGGAATGGAGGAAAGCATGGGCTGGAAAACAGTTAAAGCAGTGGTTCTTAACCTTCCTAATGCCGCGACCCTTTAATACAGTTCCTTATGTGGTGACCCCCAACCAGGGGTGGGTTCTAAATTTTTTTACTACCGGTTCTGTGGGCGTGGCTTATTTTGTGGGCGTGGCTTGGAGGTTATGTGACTGGGTGGGCGTGGCTAGCTGGTCATGTGACTGGGTGGCCATGGCTATGTGTATAGGGACTACTCAAGAGGGCTGAAAAAAGTCATTTCTGACAGGTCCTCACACTTTTGACTGGTCCTCACACTTATGACCATCCTCACATTTATGCCCGTGCAGCATTCTTAACAACCATGTTACTCATTCACACAACTATCCACCATGGGGATAGGGCAAAAAACGTAAAATGTGAGGACAGTCGTAAATTCGACAACTGGTCAAAAGTGCGAGGACCAGTCAAAAATAACTTTTTCAGCCCTCTGAGTAGTCCATGTGCACAAAAGGACAACCCAGAGGGCTGAAAAAAGTGATTTCTGACAGGTCCTCGCACTTTTGACTGGTCTTCGCACTTATGACTGGTCATCATTTATTCCCATTGTAGCATTCTTAACAACCGTGTCACTCATTTCAACTGCTTCTCTTCACAATGGTGACAAGATAGGGCAAAAACGTAAAATGTGAGGACAGTCGTAAGTTCGAGGATTGGTCAAAAGTGCGAGGACCAGTCAAAAATAACTTTTTCAGCCCTCTGAGTAGTCCATATGCATAAAAGAATACAGCAATAGAGAGGGATGAAGGAAGGGAAGGGAAATTAGAGTAGGAGTGAGGGTAAGAGAGGGAGGAAGAGAGGAGGAGAAGGAGAAAGGAAGAGGAAGTAGGGAGAAGAAGAAGAGGGGGGGAAGAGAAAGGAAGAAGGAAAGAAAAGAGAGAGGTGGTAGGTTTGAGGAGAAAGATTGCTGTACAATAAAAAAGATGAAAGGGAAGAAAACCAACCCCAAACAAATATGAAGGTATTAAGATAAAGAATGAATTGTTAAACTTTAAAGAATAAAAGAGAACAAATATGAATAAATAGCAATAATTAGAAACACATATACAAACATACAATGTATTTTCTTTGAACAGAGTATTTGGCCGGTTCACAAATTTAAACAGTGTTTAGTCATTTCAATTAAATTTACAATTTCTATATTTCCTTTTTGCCAATTTATTCCTCATCTATTTTTAAAAAAAAAACAATGTTACCCTTCATCCTCATCTCTAATCTTCAATTTTTCCCTTCTATTCTATATTATACCCCTTCCCATTGTCATCTATTTTTACATCCATCCTCACATTGGTTAATTATGTAATTATGTAATACAGTTGTTTAATACAAATTCAACATTTTAATATAAATCAATTAATTATATAACTATCTTTTTTGTATATTAATCAATATGAACAAGAATATTCCAATTATTTCCATGCAATCCAATTTCTTACAAATCAATTAATTATATTTACCAATAATAATAAACCAAATAATTTCCCCCATATATTCCTCCAAACCACAACTTAACCATTTCTGCTTTCAACACAATATACAATTAATAGTATCTCAATTATTACAATTCCCTAGTTAAATAGAGCTTTTTTTCTTTTGTGTTTTAAAATCTTGAACCTCCTTTTTTGCCCTAAATTTCCCATTGTTTGCAGTTTTGCACCTACCTTTTTTGGTGAGGAAAAAGAAAAAGAAATCTCTCTCTGCCTCATTTTGTCAGCTTGCAGCAAAGATCCTGCTTTACTTTCACTTTCGTTTTCTCAGCATAGCTAGGGGGAAAAAATCTGCTCGAGATTTTTTTGCAGCTAGCAAGAGCCCTCCGCAAAACAGCTGAGAGCAAATCAGCTGAGAGTCGAGGCTGATCTAATCAACTTGTGCTAATTAACCTATCCTGAAGCTGAAAGGGGCTGTTTTTTCTATTTTTGCAGGCACCGGTCTACTCATTTTTTTTTTAACACTGATCAGCTGTAGGGCAGCCCTTTGAAGCCCCGCGGCAAGAATTTAAACAGTTTTTTTCCCTCTAGCCATCAGCTGGGACTCAGGAGGCAGCAATAGATTGGGAGTGGGTGGAGTAAGCAAACGGCCAGTGATCCAACAGAGGCAGAGGGTGAGTGAAAGCGTGGGGGGGGGGCCGAGAGAGGGCTTTGGCGACCCCTGTGAAATGGCCGTTCAACCCCCAAAGGGGTTGCGACCCCCAGGTTGAGAACCGCTGAGTTAAAGCAAAGCTGTGAACCAGCCAAAATATTGAGTTAGGAGGAAAGCATATGCTGGTCGACAGTTAAAGCAAAACTGTGAACTAGCCAAAAGTTAGGAGTGGAGGAGACTATACCTGGGGATCAACTGAAATAAAGTTGTGAACCAGTTAAAAATAGGGGTAGGAGTGGAGGAAAGCATTGCTGGAAGGCAACTACTTGAGTTGTGAACCAGTTTTATAATAGATTTAGGAGGAGTTAAGGAGAAGGTTGGTGTGCAGTTAAAATTATACTGTGAACCAGCTAAAATAATTAAGATAAGGAATGGGGAAAGCATTGCTGGAAAGCAGCTGATTAAGATGTGAACCAGCTAAAAAATAAATTTAGGAGGAAGTGGAAGAGATTTTACCGGAGAATAGTAGCTAAACTGTGAACCAGTTTAAATAAATACAGATAAGAGTATTGGAAAATACAGCTGGGAAATAGATATTTAATATTTATTTTACCAGTTAAAAATTAGATTCAATAAAATATAAGAATAAACTTGAAATAAATAAAATAAAGTATTGTGGAAGTAACAAACTATAGAAGGAAATGTTGATTGTTTATGAAATGACTTTAAGAGAGGAGGAAAATACTTTTTGTCAAGATTATGGATATTAGATGTCATTTAAGAGAAGTAAAATATAGATTTGAGGTAATGGGTTTTAGGATTGAGGAATATATATGAAATATTGATTGTTAAAATGATAAAGATTTAGAACAGTGTTTATTGTTTAGAATTTTGAGTGTAATAGTAGAATGATAAACGTTTAGAATAAGATTTTTTTTCTTTTTTCTTTAAGATATAAATGGATAAAATTTGGAACAAAATTGATTGAGGGAATGTGAATAATTGTACTCATTTTATGACGGACCAAACCCTTGCTCTAAAACGATATATTTTATGTTTTATGTTTAAAAAAAATTTAAAAAAAATTTGGGAAAAAAAAAAAGCCAGCCATGAAGGTCACAAATTGTGATTATGTGACTGGGAGACTGAGATGATAAAAAATAGATGCTTCTTACCAAATGCCTGAATTGTGATCACATGATCTTGGAATTCTACATTCATCATAAGTTTGATGACTAACTATAAACTTACTTTTTCAATGCCATTATGATTTTGAGCGGTTGCTAAATAGGGCAGTCTTCAATCAAAGACACTGTTCCATTTATTTAGCATCTTTGACATTTTATTATATTTGATAAGAAACATCAACTCAAGCAACAACAGTCCTTAGGATAGAGTTGTGTGATATTTCAATAATTGAAATTATTACTATACTTACTATTTTATTGAACTTAGAATTTTACCATTATAAATACAAATTGCAATCTCTAAATAGTGGTTCTTATGTTGTTAACATGTTACATTTATGCATAAGAAGAGACATCATGGAATACAAAGGTTTGCAAAAATACAAAAGTAATCTGAAAAATTTATGGAGGAATTTATTTTGTTAACTATTATTACATTTGCCACCCATCTAGTGATTTGAGGCAACTCTTGACAAACTCTTTCAACATCTATAGAATGGCAGGATGCAAGTATAAATGGAAAACTATTAAGTAGACTAGGAAGCAATATCTATTTACCAGCATGGAAAAACAGTGTTTAGTGTGCTTTGAAACATTATGTCAGGTCCAACAAGTTATTAATTAGTATTAAATATCATGGATTACACCCAGCAGAATAGATACTAACTTTATATTATCTGCTTTTTCTGCTAGATTCTTCCAATAATTTGTGTTTAGCTTAAAATGTATTTATAGTGATACATTATGTTTTATTTCAAATCAACTTACCGCCAGTGTTTTTCAACTCTTCGACTAAGGGCAATTTTTTCTCCAACTTCAGTGCATACAGGATTAGTTAGCACTATTTTCCCCAGATCAGCTTTCACTGCACTGACCCGTCCTCCAGTTGAAAGAGATCCTATGTTTACCATTAGTACTTCATTTTTAGATAATTTTTGCACCTACAACAATTAGTAAAGAATTTTAAAGATATGTGCAATTTGTACCATTTTAAATTTGCAAGCATCCCTTTTAAAATACAGAAATTTACAGAATGTCCAGATTCACCAGAAATAATTTAACTAACCTTGGCAGCTTTCTTGTCCCCTTCAGTACGGACACCCAGTAATCGCCTCAACAAGAAGTAGGAAATTTCAAGTTCTGTGAATATTTCAGGTAATGCTTCAACTGCACCTAAAACTTGCCCTACCATTCGATCAGCTCGGCACAAAGTTGGGTCAATCTTGGTACCAACACCTAATAACAAAATACTTTTATTTTAAAAAAGCAACAGGTTTTCAATTGTTAAGTTACTTTTAAATCACCAGACACTATTCAGTGCTTTTTTAAAAAAATATTTAAAATAAATATTTATTGAAATTGATCAGTTGGCCATTCCAATGGATTCTTTTCTTTTTCTTGGATCTTGTAAGAATAGTTTAATAATTCTAATGAATTTGCCAAAAATAGATTCTGCTGCTTGGGCCACATATATGCTTCACTGTTCCAAAGTTTCTTTTATCACTCTTTTATAATTTTATTTGTAATACTACATAAATATGTATTAATAAATGAATATTATAACATTTGTTGAATTCTAGATGATTTGGAAGATACTAAGTTGTTCAAAACACATTCTCAGGGGAAACAGTGATAGCTAGTAAGGACACAGCTGACAGTAAAACAGCATCACTACCAGGAATATAGATTCCTAAATCATAGCAAAACAAACTGGAGTGTTGTAAGAGTTATAGTTTTCTTTCCCCTTCATCCAAGAGCCATTGGTGAATGAGCTAAAAATTTAAAAACCCTTACGTTTTCCTCTATTGTTGATAGATCTTAATTCTATCTATCACCTTGTGTTGTGCTATAAATGAAACTTAAGTGAAACTGAAAGGTATTCAATTTTAGCTTGAGTTAATATGTACATAATGCACATATAATACTATAACTACCACTTTAAAAATGGTTTTAGAAAGTATAGAAACGTTTATAGCTGTTGCAAAAAAAGTCCCTGAAACTGTATATTCATAGCCACAGTCTTATCTTGGTATCTTCCATGTTCTCTTAAACATAAATGTAAAACAAACATACCAATAAGGCCTCCTGGTGCAGCATATTGCAAATCATTATGTTCTGCAAACAGAGATACAATTTTGGAGAAAATAGGCTTGCACATAAGTTTTCCTTCACTATCCTTTGAGACAATGCCAGGTCTCACCTCAAGTTCCTGGCCAACCTAATAATAAGATATAAGAAAGGAAGGTTATTACATATCAATCTCTATATAGTGCATTGGTAATGGATTTTATAGCCAATTCTTTATGTCAGTTCACTGTAGCCACTGTAGTTCACTGTACACGTTTATGTAGAACACTGGTTTTCTCTATGTGTTCAGCTACACTAATGATTAGTTTCAGAAGGAATGGGAGTGCTTGTTTTTCCCCAATCATCATTTTACATGATAAGCATCATAGAAATTAAGGAGATACCAGTGGTGAAATGCAATTTTTTTTGCTACTGGTTCTGTGGGCCTGGCTTGGTGGGCATGGCTTGGTGGAGTGTGTGTGTGTCATGTGACTAGGTGGGTGTAGCCAACTTTTTTTTTCTTTTTAAGGCATTTTTTACTACCTATTTGCCTGAATCGGTAGTAAAAATATACTTTAAAAAAGTTAAAAAAAGGTTCCAACGATCGCACGGCACAACTGTGATCATCAGAACTTTTTTTTTTACTTTTTAAAGCATTTTTTTACTACCGGTTCACCTGAACGGGTAGTTCTTATCACTACTGGTTCGCCTGAACTGGAGCAAACCGATAGCATTTCACGCCTGGGAGATACCATAAATAATGGAGAGTATGGCATGGAGATAATTGTTCCAAACACCTGCTGTGATCCGCCAGTGGCCTGCAGAGCTGGCAGCAGAGTTGAACAGTGAGGAGGTTGGGGAGGAACATGGGCCTTCCCCAGTCCTGGAGTCTGGGGAAGGCTCGGATGAGGGCTCTGTGTCGGAGGCAGAGAGGGGGCCAGGACCATCTGAGAGTTATGTGCTGCCTCCGGAGCCTCCAGAGTCGGACATCAGCAAGGCAGAGGAATAGGGGGAGCCTGTTCCCAGTGCGTGCATGCGCAGAGCTGCCAAAAGGCAAGAACACTTAAAACAAAAGGGACGACTTGGGAGTAGGGCTTGGAGATGATGCTCTTCGTGCTGCAATTGGTTGGCGCTTCGCTTCCCAGCCGATCAGCTCCAACGCCCAGCTGATCTATTCGCCATCGATCTCCCAGCTGATCAGCACAGTTGCTCCATTTGCCACCTTCCAGCTGATCAGCATGGCTCCCAGTCACGCCCTGCAGCCTCCCCTCCCTGAATGGCACCCTGAGATGGCTCACCAGAGGCTTGCCATTTTGGGGTTGACAGCTCCAGCACCATCAAATGGACTTCCAATGTGAATTAGCCAAAAGAGGTAAGGCAAAACAACACACAGCAGTCACAGCTGCCTTAGCTTTCTGAAAATGAGGATGTGGAATTACCACTCCCTCCCAACACAACAGTTTGGTGAGCTGTAAAGAGTGTAGAATAGGCAATAGAGCTCTCCATTGACCTGTTAAGTCCCATTCCTTGTAGCTTGACTTGCAAAACTTTACAACCCTGAGCCTGGACATGCCAACTACAAACTTTGATCCTTGGATTTTTCTTCACTACTTCACTACTTTCTTGCATGCTTGCTTTGATTTGAAACACTTTTAAGACAAATTTGTTGAACTTGAGGGGAACAGGAGTGGGAACTTGTCTCTATACTGCAAGTGCCTTTGTTTGCAATCCTCATTTAGTAAAGAGAACACAACCACTTGCGCACGCACACTTGGCCTGGGATTGTCATAAACATCCATTTATACTAGTATTATATCTAAACTTATGGACTTTGATTCATCCAACGATTTAGTTTTAATCTCCTAGCCTTCATGTTCACCAAACAAGTTCTGGAGAATCCCTCAACTCCCACATATGTAGAAGGAATAGAGGGAAGAATACATACAATTTTATCATTAACATAAAATGATAAGTCTGTTAATCAGCATTGGAAAGAAACATTACCTTTAATACACCTTTGAGAATGCTGCCACCAGCTACACCTCCCTTCAAGTCATCAACTTCACATCCAGGCTTATTAACATCAAAAGATCTAATAACTGAAAAGAACATTCCATTAAGTTCAGTTTGCAAAAAACTTTAAACATTTTAATACCGTAATATATTTATCAATTAGTCACACTCTGAATCTAATACTTTATTAAGCCACTGATTTGGTGTATATTGTTGGATCCATATTTCTTTTTGGAAGATAGCACTAGTAATAGCACTTAGACATTTACCACTTCACAATGCTTTACAGCCCACTCTAAGCGGTTTACAGAGTCAGCATATTGCCCCCAACAATCTGGGTCCTCATGGTAAGGTAAGATTAAATAATTAAAAGGAATTTATACATAAAGAAACTAAAAATATATGTTACTGCTTCCTGAAATCAATTTCTTGATCGACCTTCATGTGGTAGATGTGACGACATCACAAACCCTTGAAACAAACATTGCATGTCTAGAAATACATTTCTTCTAGACATTTTACCCATTTACGAAAATATATCTGATAAGGTTCAATTCAAAAACAGTTACTAATTCTAGGAGCACAAAACAGTATCAGATTTATTTATCTTGAACAGAAACTTTCAAGACATGATAATTTACAAAGTGGAATTTCAAAATCAGTTTATGGGAGCCATCTATTCAGTTTTCTTGAATAAGGACCTCATGAATATGAGACAAACTGTTCTTGATTTGACAAAAAAAGTATATTATCCATACAAATAATGAGTTCCTCTTATAATCTGTTAAATGTTGCAGTCCTCAAATCAATAAATATTGGCCCTATGAAATCAGTATGATTTAATTTCTTATCACTATGCTTACCATCACTCCATTAAGAGGGCACAGAAATTTACGTGATTCTGAAGTTATAAAATATGTTACATAAATACACACTATTTTAATGTGATCCAATTCATCTAAATATGTGTCCTGCTGGATTCTAATCACACAACGTATCACTTTCACATAGAATTAATGATATATAGCACTGTTGAATTTAAGCTAAATTTTTCATATCAAAATATTTCCTATAAAGTCTATGTAGCAAAGATGCTATGTTAACAATACTACCAATGACTACAATAAATATGTATTTATCACATCATTAACCAAATTCCTGTGTTAGTGTACTTTCTACGTAGAATCAGTGACTCAAATAGACATACCAATAAGCCTTGGTTCTGATGTGAAGTCCCTTAAAGGCACTGGAATTTTCTTTACAATGTATTCACAAACGACTTCAATGTTGTATTTTAGCTGTGCTGAGATTGGAATAATTGGAGCTCCTTCTGCAACTGTACCTATTTCAACAAACAGTCACGTATTATAATACTTGTAATGCTCTATTATGATTAACATATTGGAAACTCCAGCACAAATACATTTTTTGCTCTATAATCTACAGCAGAGGTGTCAAACTCAAGGCCCACAGGCTGGATCCTGCCCATGGGGTGCTTAGATCCAGCCCGCTAGAAATAGTAAAGAACCGGCTCACAATGCCTCTACTAGCAAAAATGGGACGTGCATCCAGACCAAAAACGTGGCCCGATTTTGATCTGGACTGCCTCCTGCAAAATCCTGTAGCAAACACAATTCCCTCACTAACCTGCTTTCCAGCTCCATTCTCCGGCATGCAGGGCAACAAAAGACCATGTGACTACCAGTAAAAAAAAAAAAAAAAATTAAGTCAGACCTTCTAATTTCGTGAGCTCTCCCCACCCCCAGAATAGAAGGTCTGATTGCATTTTTTTCTAAACTGGTAGTCACATGATCTTCTTTTGTTGCTCTGCACGCAGGACAACGGAGCTGGAAAGGAGGTTAGTGAGGAATTCTGTTGCTCTGGGATGGGGTGGAAGTGAGGATTTTGCATTATGATTGTTCATAACAACCAGTAAAAGAGGAATGGAAAAATCCCTATCTGTAGATCAGATGGACTAACTTCATGCTGCCTGGGAAATTTTGGGAATTGAAATCATGCACCTTAAAAGTTACCAAAGTTGAGAAGCATGGGTCTATACTAGAGTTTAGGATTTTCCATTTCTGTTTTATTTCGAGTTTGGTGCAATTAAATAAATCAGTTGTGGTTTCCTTAACAAGCCTTGGTAGTACTAGGGTTTAAGGCACCCTGTTATTAAGCTGCTTAAGACCAGCTGCCTGCAATTACTGCAGGGTTCGAATCTCGCCAAGGCTCAAGGTTGACTCAGCCTTCCATCCTTTCTAAGGTAGGTGAAATGAGGACCCAGTTTGTGGGGGCAATAAGCTGACTTTGTATAAATATACAAAAGGATGAAGGCTATTGCTGAGCACATTGTAAGCCGCCCTGAGTCTTCGGAGAAGGGCGGCATATAAATCAAATTAAAAAAAAAAAAAGTAATTAAAGCGATATGAACCATTACTGGACTTTTTGTGAGAAACTGAAATTAAAAGTTGGTTTAAAAGTTATTAGACATGGGATTATGGAAATAATGTAGACAATTGTTAATCTTAGAGTAAGAGTTTGATATATTTTTTACTTATATCTGTACCAAGAAAAGTTGGAAGTCATTCTTTTTTGGGTTTCCTTCTTTCTTTTTTTCTTACACTTTTATTTTTTCTTTCCTGAGCATTTTCTTTTTTCAAATCTTTTTTTTTATTTGTTTATCCCTTAGCTTTGTATGTTTTTGATGTATGAAGGATCAAAGACCCAGCCACTATAATTCTACATTTATTTACAGAAATCATATCAAAATTTAGAATGAAATCCAGTGGGAGCCATCTCATATAAGGCAGGCTCTGAGTAATCAAAAAGTGTTTATTGATAGAAGAGAATATTTGTAGCTCAGGATTGAATTGTGGGGTCCTTGGTGCTCTCTGACCTTGATGGTTTTCTTGCAGATGTTTCATTACCAAACTAGGTAACTTCATCAGTACTAGAAGGGAGTGGGGTTTGCTCCTATTTTCATATACTAGTGGCTTACCCTGTCAGTGTGATCAATTGCTTCACAAAAAGTGTTTTGATTGGTGCTGGGTCTTTACAGCCTCAGGCAGAGAAAGGCTATTCTGCAACCCTCCCTCAAATGTTCTTTAAAATACAGAGTTTCCCAACATTCCTTTAGGAACCTCCAACATGCAAACTGTGGTTACTCATCTTAAAATGAATCTTCTTTACCTGAAACTTCAAAATTTGCTATTTGCTGGGAAGATGTGTAGCTAAAAGTCAATCTACATTTAGTCTACATCTGAGTTTGTGGATATTCTTCATAACCAAACAAAAGTGTATTTTCTGTGCAGGCCACGCCCCTTGCTTGCTGGATCTGTATGTCACAAAGCAAAGCCCACATTTTGTAATTAACCCCTGCACCCTGTTTTGGCTGGCAGAGTGCTGCAGGAGGCTGAATGCTGTCACGACCACCCTGGCCACGCTGACCCTGGCCACGCCCCCCGGCCCTCTGAGGTGAAACACAACCCTGATGCGGCCCTCAATGAAATTGAGTTTGACACCCCTGATCTACAGAATATATTTGTTTTTGGACAAGAACAAAAGAAACCATACAGATTCACTAACAGAATGGTTTGCTAAAGAAAAGTTGGTTCAGAAAAAATAATCATAATTTTCAATAAATCAATTCTATTCTTTGAAAATTAATGTTTGAGGATGAATGGCAAAGATTCAGGGTCTAAAGTGATTTGATTTTTATGCTTTTTATGCCACAATTAAGGATAGGAAAGAATTTGTAGTGAAAAAATGCTTCCTTCAGTTGAAGCATCAATTTATTTTCAGTTCATCTACTGGTCTTCAATTTGAAGTAGTAGTTACAATTAGCCATCATTCTTCAAATTCCTCCTCTGAGTAATCAGCAAGACGATTTTCTAATCATAAAAATGGTTTTTCTGGCTTCTCCTTGACTAAAAGTAACTGAGCATTTCCAGGATTATTTTCTGCTAGGAAATATTTGTATATTCCTCTACTTCCCGAATTAAATTAAACAGTTTTAAATAAGAAAGAAAGAAGAAAGAAAGAAAGAAAGAAAGAAAGAAAGAAAGAAAGAAAGAAAGAAAGAAAGAAAGAAAAGCTGGCCCGAGAAGGATTAAAAGGATAAAAACTCATCCTCTTTTTTTCACCAATGTTTGATAATCCCTTACAATTATAAAAATCTAAAAAAAGATCAAGAAACAAATAGAATGTCAGATAGATTAATGTTCTTTACTCTTGTTTGTTGTTATTAGAATGCAAGAGCATTTAGTGCAAAATCTGAGTCTATAATTTTGCTTTAGAACAGATAAGCAAAAGACAGCAACAACATACAATGCTTTCTTTGACATAAGCACTCTACAGTGACTTGAAATCAACTGGATAAACATTCTACTTTTAACAGATACAGGCTATTACAAATAGAAAATCTTTAAAATCTTTAAAAATTTCAGACAAGAGTATAATTATAATATGTACCAACACCAGTTACAAATTCTATACAGACAGTACTGTTGCAATCAAATTGAATTGCCTGTCATGTATTTGTTGGCTCAGTGTTTAAATGTTCTACTGCAAATGAAGTAACTGGATAACAGAGATAATGCTCAACCAAACTACCAGAAGTAATACAGACCGTTTTTATGACAATATTCCCAGGTAAACCAGACAAGAAACACAACTAAATAAGCAATTCTACTTTAGTGGAAGGTAACATTAACAGAATCTTGCATGACTGAAGGTACAAACTTCCTCTTGTCTGTTTTAAACATCTGATCAATTAGGACTAATCCTAAATTTCTTCCTCTCCAGCCACTGAAGACTCCTCCATCTCTCATCTGATTGTCTACGGAGATTCTCAATCATACAGGTAATGGTAGTCCCAAAAGTGCTTTTTCCAAAAGGCAACTGGATTTCCTAGGTTTTTTTTTCTTTAAAAACATTTTGCTTCTCATCCAAGAAGCTTCTTCAGTTCTAATTTCTTCATTTAAAATTGAAGAAGCTTTTTGGATGAAAAGTGAAATGTTTACTAAGTAAGTCCAGTTTCCTAATACTCATCTGATTATTTCCTAGGCAGCATCTCTGCCCCTCATTCCCCAAGATTATCCACACATTCCTTTACATCATTTTGTAAACTGCAGTCACCTATGTGTAAATTGGGTAGCTATATACATTTATTTAATAAATAAAAATACGTAACTGTGAAAAAGAATCTCTTGCTGAACCCATTACCTATTCCAGGGGTGTCAAACACAAGCCTGTGAGTGGCATCAGGCCCATAGGGCCTTCTTGGAAAATGTAAGGGACTGACCCACGTCACTTTGGCCTAGTCTACCCAATGCAAAGAGGAAACATTGGGCCAACTTGGTTTAGGCCAGGTCTACCCAATGCAAAGACGAAACATGCCAGCAGTTTGGGGAGTGGCGTCAAGCTGGCCATGCCCATCCAGTTGGCCATGCCCAGTGAGTGGCATCAAGCTGGTGATGCCCACCCAGTCGGCCATGCATGCCTGACCCCCCGAGATCAACCACAGCGCTGATGCGGACCTCAATGAAATTGAGTTTGACACCCCTGTTCTGGACTAAGATCTTTTAAGGAACAATTTTGGCAAGTCTAAATTATTAGTACAATCTTGATATATGAGGGTCTGGTTTGACTCTCACTTTGTCAGGGTCTTTGCTATGAAGAATTTACTGGAATTTGACTTGGTTTCTTTACGAGATTTCCCCATTTAACCTTTAGTCACTTTTTGCTTGCTTGCTTTGGAGTTCTGATCTTGGATAAATTTACTAAAATTAGCTAATACATTTGCAAAATTAGTTTGACAAATTTGATATGGCAATAACTGAAAATAAACTGTTTGTGAAGCAAGACAAAAAGTTGGCTTGTAGTAAACAAAGAGAGACTTCTCGATTTTGACCTGGAAACTCACCTTGCACAAATGCTAGAATTTGTTCATATTGTTCTTTGGCTTGGCTCTCTTTGACCAAATCAATTTTATTCTGTAGAATTAGAATGTGTTTCAGTTTCATAATTTCAATAGCAGCTAAGTGTTCTGAGGTCTGCGGCTGAGGACATGATTCATTGCCAGCTGGAATAACAGAAAAACAATGTTTACAACAGAATATAGAACACTGATCAACTTCTTAACAAAAGGTTAAAATACAGGATACTAATCCTTCTGTAAATTATAATTAGGGGTAATTAGAACACCTGAGAGTGAAACTGTACATGTGAATTTCGTGTAATGAGTAAATATAGTTTGTATTACAATAAGGATTATAATTAATGAAACCTTGTTTACAAGGTTGTGAAGTTTGTGTCTCTAATTGATTATGTAATCCAGGAAATGTACTGGTATCCTTATAGCAATATGAACACTAACACAACCTTACTTCTGTAAACCCCTATGTTTCAATGCTAACATATCTGTGTGCATGTGACAAAAAAGAGAGAAAATGTATTGGATGTGAAATTGACTGAATACATTCACTATAAACTAGTCAGTGCAGTATCTAGAAAGAGATCTGGCAAAGGATTTCTATCTATCTCACACTGCTGTGAATTTCACTTTCTTTCTGAAGCAGAGATAGCAGGAAGCCTACTTTAGTATCTGCTAATGTCAGCCACTAATTTTATGTCTATTCTATAACTTAGTAGAAGAGAAGCTCCGTATCCTTATTTCAGGAGATTGAGAGCAGAACAATAATCAGCATGCACAGAATGTGACTCCAGAAGCCTATACTTCTCTGTGTTTGAATGGAATATGAGGTGTGCAGCTCTCCATGATCTAAATGCATACTTCTGACACCATTCTCTTTGCCTTTTCTTGTTCAGGAATGACAAGTTAATTGGAACATAGGTTTATATGGAAAAGGAGATGTAGAAACTACCGATTTTTCCAGCAGAGAAAGTAGCACATAATATATTAACTTGCTTTAAAATTTTATTAAATTCAATCAGGCAATACATTTGATGATTACAAAGCAGTGCTTGAATCTTCTTAGTTATTGCTAAGAAAAATAATGGAATGAGAATTATTTGGCTTTCTCTACTGGTGGTCACTCATTTCCCTGCCCTCTTTTCCCAATAGCTACTTTCCACTATATTTTTAAAAATGCATCCTTCCAGAGTGTTTCCTTCTCCAGCATAACATGACATAATGTAACTTGAAAGCATGATATTAACAGTAAAATTCTTTAGCCACAATAATGTCATGGATCTATTGCAATATCAAACTCCTACACTAATAATTACCTATTAACAGTAAAGCTGCATCCATGACAGCTGCTCCATTCAACATAGTAGCCATCAAAATGTCATGGCCAGGACAATCCACGAAAGAGACATGTCTATAATATAAGGAAAGGGAAAAAAAGAATAACCATAAATAATAGTTCCTCAAAAAAGTATTACATGAATTTTGACATATTATAATAAATGTGGAAAAAAGATGTATCTTGAGAGACTACAAGATTCTAATAGACGAGGGAACCGGAAGTGTTGTGGCGATACTGAATGGGAAATAGCGAAGCTCCGATGAGCTTCGCAAAAACCCAGCCAGACAAACCGCTGTTGGGGAGTCTTCGGACCGGAACTGTCTTGGAGGGACAGGGGAGAGAGAGAGGCGCCTCAGAAGGCCAAGAGGAACAGGCAAGTTCCTCAGAAAGTTGGAGGCAGCTTTTTGACCCGGCGGTGAGGGAGGCAGCCGTTACGGCCACTACAAACTGGGGCAACCAGACTAAGATCTGAGCAGGAGCGGAGATTGAACAGAGTATTGTTACCGGGTGAGTGATTGGCCAACTCACAGGTAAGAAGAAAAAAATTTTTTTTAAAGCTTGAAAGAAGTCCCAACGCGTAATTAGCGGCTAATTGGCACTCGGGAATTCAAGTGGAAAAAAAAGAGGAACTTTATAACTAAAGCCCTAAAAAGAACCTTCCACCTGGATTTAAAACTGGACTTGGAAGAAATTAAAAATAAGATAAGAAAAAGAAAACAGAGAAGTATTCTTTAAACAACAAAAGGACTTAATTTGAAGAAGAGGAAGTAACTATTTTTGTGGATTTACAATTAATACTTTGTTGTCAGGGGATTTGTGAATAGGAGAAAGACATCTACTGATGAAAAGAAAGCATTGCACTAAGTTTATTTAGACCACCGTGGGAAAATACTGAAGGAGTGTTTGTTTAAACAACTGGAGCACGATTTCAAAAGAAGTAGAAAGAACAAAGACTGAAACTGGAATGGTTTAAATCAGTGGTTCTCAACCTTCCCGCGACCCTTTAATACAGTTCCTCATGTTGTGGTGACCCCCAACTAGGGGTGGGTTCTAAATTTTTTTTACTACTGGTTCTGTAGGCGTGGCTTATTTTGTGGGCGTGGCTTGGAGGTCATGTGACTGGGTGGGCGTGGCTAGCTGGTCATGTGACCGGATGGCCATGGCTATGTGTATAGGGACTACTCAGAGAGCTGAAAAAAGTCATTTCTGACAGGTCCTCGCACTTTTGACTGGTCCTCACACTTATGACCATCCTCATATTTATGCCCGTGCAGCATTCTTAACAGCCATGTCACTCATTTCACAACTGCTTCTCTTCACCATGGTGACAAGACAGGGCAAAAACGCAAAATGTGAGGACAGTCATAAGTTCGAGGACTGGTCAAAAGTGCGAGGACCAGTCAGAAATAACTTTTTCAGCCCTCTGAGTAGTCCATATGCATAAAAGGATACAGCAATAGAGAGGGATGAAGGAAGGGAAGGGAAATTAGAGTAGGAGGGAGGGTAAGAGAGGGAGGAAGAGAGGAGGAGAAGGAGAAAGGAAGAGGAAGTAGGGAGGAGAAGAAGAGGGGGGGAAGAGAAAGGAAGAAGGAAAGAAAAGAGAGAGGTGGTAGGTTTGAGGAGAAAGATTGCTGTACAATAAAAAAGATGAAAGGGAAGAAAACCAACCCCAAACAAATATAAAGATATTAAGATAAAGAATGAATTGTTAAACTTTAAAGAATAAAAGAGAACAAATATGAATAAATAACAATAATTAGAAACACACATACAAACATACAATGTATTTTCTTTGAACAGAGTATTTGGCCGGTTCACAAATTTAAACAGTGTTTAGTCATTTCAATTAAATTTACAATTTCTATATTTCCTTTTTGCCATATTTATTCCTCATCTATTTTTGTAAAAAACCAATATTACCCTTCATCCTCATCTCTAATCTTAATCAAATTCAATTCTTCCCTTCTATTCTATATTATACCCCTTCCCATTGTCATATAATTTTATATCCATCCTCACATTGGTTAATTATGTAATATTAGTTGTTTAATACAAATTCAACATTTTAATATAAATCAATTAGTTATATAACTATCTTTTTTGTATATTAATCAATATGAACAAGAATATTCCAATTATTTCCATGCAATCCAATTTCTTACAAATCAATTAATTATATTTACCAATAATAATAAACCAAATAATTTCCCCCATATATTCCTCCAAACCACAACTTAACCATTTCTGCTTTCAGAAATATACAATTAATAGTATCTCAATTATTACAATTCCCTAGTTAAATAGAGCTTTTTTTTGTGTGTGTTTTAAAATCTTGAACTCTCCTCTTTTTCCCTTAATTTCCCATCGTTTGCACCTACCTTTTTTGGTGAGGAAAAAGAAAAGAAATCTGCCTGCCTAATTTTCAAACGTTGCAGCAACAGCAAAGCAGTTTCAGTTTCGTTTTTCAGGATAGCTAGGGGAAAAAAAATCTGCTCCAGGACTCTTTGCAAGGAAGCAGCAGAGCCCTGAGCAAAACAGCTGAGACAAATCAGCTGAGAGTCGGGAGCCGATCTAATCAAGGGCTAATTAGCCTATGCTGAAGCTCCGCGGGCCAATAAAATTACAAAAAAACACTGAACCATTTGTTAAATTGCTGGCTCGCCCGCCCCTCGCCCACCACTATTTGTTGGCAATAAATAGTGGTGCGGAGGGGCGGGGCAAGCCAGCAATTTAACAAACGGTTGGGCTGCACCACTGGCTATAGGGCGGCCCTTTGAAGCCCCGCAGCAAGAATTTAAAGAGTTTTTTTTCTTCTAGCCATCAGCTGGGATTCCGGAGGCAGCAATAGATTGGGGGTAAGCGAACGGCCGGCGATCCAACAGAGCAGAGAGTGAGGGTGAGTGAAGGTGTGGGGGGGCGAGAGAGGGCTTTGGCGACCCCTGTAAAATGGCCATTTGACCCCCAAAGGGGTCGCGACCCCCAGGTTGAGAACCACTGGTTTAAATGAATATTTGAATTGGACACTATTTGGAAAGAAAAAAGAGACATTATATGGACTTGAATTTGAATTATATGCAAACAAAAGTAACAAATTTTAAAATCCTTGCCCTTTAAATTGATAACATGGAAAATTGGGAGGATGAGTATGAGAAACTAAGGGAGATGTTTCAAAAAGATAAAAGAAGCTTTTAAGGGAAATAAAGAAGCAGAGGACTGGTTAGAATGTAAAAAAAGGAAAGAGAAAATATGAATGAGAAGCTAGAGAAGCAAGAAGACAATATTGAAAAGGAAATAATTGAAAATAAAGATATAGATGATTACACTGGAATTGACAGTGAGAGAATAAAAATGGATAGGGGGAATATCTCTCAAAAAAGAAGAGAAGGAAATGGGAAAATATTGAGAGGGAAAATTAAAGGAGTAAAAATTAGAGAAAGGAGGCAGAAAGGGAGATATAAGAAAAAGAAGAAGATAAGAGAATGGGAGAAAGGGAGGAAAATATCAAGAAATGGAATTGTGGAGAGATTAAAAGAAAATGGTTAAAAGGGGATAGCAGAAAGGAAATTAATGTTGATTTAAGAGAAGGATATTAGTAGTAGAAATTGTATATAAAAAGTAATTTAGAAGAAATATATAATTATTGTAAAAGGGATATAAGTAAGGATGAAATGAAATGTGGGTAAGAAACAAAAAAGAAGAAATATGCTGTTTAATATAAAATAGAGAGAAAGATAGGGAGAAAGAGAGGAGGAGTGGGAGAAAGAAAGGGGAAGTAGAGAAGGAGTAGGAGAGGAGGAAAGAAGGAAGTAGGAAGGATAAAAGAAGGGAGGGAGACGGAAGAGAATGAGAAGAAAGATTGCTGTACAATAAAACAGATGAAATGGAAGAAAGGCAACCCGAACACGTTTAAATGTATTAGGATAAAGAATGAATTAAAAAAAGAAAAGAGAATAAATATGAGTAAAAGTAGAGAAATTAGAACTTGAGGGTGAATGAAGATGTTGTTTATATAAATAAGCATAGAAATTTATTTTTATTTATTTATTTTATTTTATTTCTATACCGCCCTTCTCCTGCGGGACTCAGGGTGGTGTACTGCCAGGATAAAACATAGCATATAAAATTTAAAAACATTTTAAAAAACAATTAAATAATTTTGACCCGGATTTATGACAACCCAATTAAAACCGAATTCAATTAAAAACTGAGAGGATGGGATCAAGCCAGCCCGGCTAGATGGAATAAGTGCGTTTTCAGGGCCCGACGAAAAGTCCGGAGGTCTGATATCGTGCGTATCTCAGGGGGCAGGTCATTCCAGAGGGCAGGTGCTGCCACAGAGAAGGCTCTCCCCCTGGGGGTCGCCCGCCGGCACTGTCTGGCCGACGGCACCCTGAGGAGGCCCTCTCTGTGCGAACGAACCGGTCGGTGGGAGGCTATTGGCGGCAGAAGGCAGTCTCACAAATACGGCCCTAAGCCATGGAGCACTTTAAAGGTGGTCACCAACACCTTGAAGCGCACCCAGAAGACCACAGGAAGCCAGTGCAGTTCGCGCAGGAGAGGTGTTATAGGTGAGCGCCCCGTCGCTCCCATAATCCCCCGCGCGGCCGCATTCTGGACCAACTGCAGTCTCCGGGTGCACCCCAAGGGGAGCCCCATGTAGAGAGCATTGCAGTAGTCCAGGCGGGAAGTGACGAGTGCTTGAGTGACCGTGTGTAGGGAGTCCCGATCCAGAAAGGGATGCAACTGGCGTATCAGGCGAACCTGATAAAAAGCCCCCCTGGCCATGGCCGTCATATGCTCTTCTAAAGACAGCCTTGCATCCAGGAGGACGCCTAAGTTGCGAGCCCTCTCCGTGGGGGCCAGTGATTCGCCCCCAATAGCTAGCGATGGCACCAGCTGGCTATATCGGGACGCCGGAAGCCACAGCCACTCGGTCTTGGAAGGGTTGAGTCGGAGCCTGTTTCTCCCCATCCAGGCCCGTACGGCCTCCAGGCACTGGGACATCACTTCAAGGGCATCGTTGGGGTGGCCTGGGCTGGAGATGTACAGCTGAGTGTCGTCAGCGTACTGATGGAACTCCACCCCAAAGCCACGAATGATCTCACCCAGCGGCTTTACATAAATGTTGAACAGAAGGGGCGAGAGGATTGACCCTTGTGGCACCCCACAAACAAGGCGCCTCGGGGTCGACCGCTGCCGTCAACACGGATTGCGACCGGTCAGAGAGGTAGGAGAACCACCGCAGAACGGTGCCCCCCACCCCCAGCCCCTTCAACCGGTGCAACATGATACCATGGTCGATGGTATCAAAAGCCTCTGAGAGATCTAACAGGACCAGGATAGAGAAACAACCCCTATCCCGAGCCCTCCAGAGGTCATCCACCAACGCGACCAATGCCGTTTCCGTGCTGTGCCCAGGCCGGAAGCCGGACTGGAGCGGGTCTAGATAGACAGCTAGAAATATTAAGATATGATTAAAAAACAAGGAAAAAGAAGATTTTGGCAGAAATTGTACCTAAGTAAAATGTATTTGGATATGATAAGTTGTATAAGATATGATATGACCAATACTCTGTTCATAAAATATGCGGGTGAATGGGGGTGGAGGGTGGGAGAATCAATAAAACTTGATTAAAAAAAGATTCTAATAGACAACAGCTTTCAAAGATTTAATTTTTCGTAACATTTTAATTAACTTGTTTTTAACTAACATATTGCACTATGTTTTGTGTGCATGTGCATGTGTGTGTGATGTACACACGCCCTTTTTTCCCCCTGTGCCATGTATTAACATATTTTATGAGTTTAATAAAACCGATTTGTATTGTCTAGGACCATGATGGCAAACCAGTGGCACGCGGAGCCATATCGGTGGGCATGTGAGCGTTGCCCTAGCTCAGCTCCAGTGCGCATGCAGGCCAGCTGATTTTCGGGCCTTCTGGGCCCACCAGAAGTTGGCAAATGGGCCGTTTCTAGCCTCCGGAGGGGTGGGGAAGGCAGTTTTCACCCTCACCTGGCTCCAAGAAAGCCTCTGGAACCTGGGGAGGGTGAAAAATGGGCCCACCATGCCATCGCATGCCAAAAGCGTGGGGCGGGGGGGTCACAAGCGCACTCACGGGGCACTTTGAATTATGGGTGTGGGCACATGCGCACCCGACCCCCCCCCACTCCTCCCGCTTTTGGCACGCGATGGCAAAAAGGTTAGCCATCACTGGTCTAGGGAATATATAAATATATTTTAATTTTTTTCTAATATATGTTTTGTTTCAAATATAAACATTAATGACTTGAGATATATAACATAATTACAAATAAACAAAACACAAAGGAATTTATGGAAATGTTCAGTTAAGATTATCAACACACTGATTCCATGTCTAATCACTAAAAATAACAAATGAAAATCAGCAACAAAACATTTTTGGTCCTATTGAACTCATGGAGTGTGTTGGAATATTATATGATTAAATACATTATAGTCATTAAATGTTAATTTCATTTTTCTCATGATTCCTATATGATACAGTCATTCTGAAATTATATTTGTTTGAAGGGGTCTATCATAATCAGCAAAAGTTTTTGAAAAGTTTTGAAAAAAAGTCTTCTAGTGAAATCAAAGTTTAACTATGCCTACTTATTTACATATAATTTCACACAAAATTTATGTATAAAAAAACAAATCATGTTGAACTAGACTTGTCACCTGACTAATTTAAAATTGCCTTTGGTCCCAGGAATATCTGTAGGGAATTCATCAGGTGTACTGCTCCCACAGGATCGGTAACATTCTGGTCGAGAACAATTTGGATCATCAAGCTTGTAAATCTGCAGAGAAAAGACAGTAAGTCTTTACCAGCGATCAGCTGAATTTAGATAAAACAAGATGATGGCTCAAATAAAAACTTTTTATTTGATTAGATGTAAAGTAGTGACAAACCTTAGCATTGGCATAGCCCAGCTTGATAGTGATATTTCTTTCCAGTTCATTTTTGAATCTGACTGTGTGAACTCCAGAAATGGCTTTTACTACTGTTGATTTTCCATGAGCTACATGGCCAATTGTACCTAGATTTTAAAAGCAAAAATTGTTATTAATTTCATAAAAATTATCTAAGAAGTGAATGAATTTTATGAACATCTATTTAAATATTGAATATATTAATGTTATTAATGTTATGAAAAACTCAACTCATTTTTCTTGTATTGTAATGGACAACAGAACTAGAACGATACAAAATATTGCCTTTCCATAGCAACTGAGATATTAACCAAATTAAATGATTTAATAACAACAAAACATTATAGGACTTCATTGTACTTCAAGTCTAGCTGTAGCAATATTAACATAAAACATTTTACAGAGCAGAATTTTATGTAAGAACTGCAATTAGGAACAAAAAGAAGATATATCATTTAATATACTAATCTAGTAATTCTGAAACTACTCTTATTATATTACATGCATTCATGGAAAAATATTTCAGTGAGCAACATAAACTGATGGCCTGATTTAATACTGTCAGCAATACGTTTATTTACAATTAACTTCCTTTTAAATATACTTGAGGCAACATCAGTTCTATAATATGATGATCATTTGAATCCAATCTTCCTTTCCATACAGACTGTGCTCCATATAATTGAATTATTTTCAGTGTAGCAAGATTAACTAGAACAGAGCATGGAATGAGATGAATTTTCTCTTCTCTTCCTCTCTCCCTGACACACACACACAAACATACACACACACACACCACACACCGAGACTAAGACATTTCTTAGAAGTTCAAAGAAAGGACCAGAAAGGTATAGAAAAGATAGAAATCAAATGAAGATTCCTACTGAAAATGCAATACAATGCAGGAATCAAATTATAACTCTTTGGGGGGGAAGTTGTGATGATGGAAACCATTTAGACTTACAAATTAAAATGAATTCCAGACTATTTAGATAGTGAATTAAAGAAACTGAACAAAGTCAAGCCATAAAACATTATACATCCTAGAACAGGGGTCCTCAAACTACGGCCCGGATACAGCCCGCCGAAGCCATTGATCCGGCCCAAGCAGGACCATGAGGTGGCCCCGCCCACATAGCCCCGCCCACCTACTGGCCTGCTCCCTTCGGGCGAGCGCACAACTTACCTTCGTGAGCTCCACGGGCTGGAACTGGAAGGTAAGGCCAACAGTTTTGGCCTGCAGAGTGCTACTGGAGGCGGAGGGAGGCCAAAAACATGGTGCACGGACATCCCAGGAAGCTTCCGCACACCCCATTTTCGGCCTGCAGAGTGCTACTGGAGGTCAGGGGAGGCCCAAAACGAGGCACATGGATGCCCCGGGAGGTCTCTGCACGCCCCATTTTTGGCCTGCAATGTGCTACTGGAGGCGGGGGAGGCAAAAAATGGGGCATGTGGACATCCCGGGAGGCCTCTGCTCACCCCATTTTTGACCGGCAGAGTGTTACTGCCAGCAAAAACAGGCCCGTTTTTGGCCTCCCCCACCTCCAGTAGCACTCTGCAGGCCAAAAAAGGGCACACCGAGGCCTCTTGGGGCGTTCGCACACCCTGTTTTTTACCTCCCCTGCCTCCAGTAGACAGAGGGAATGAGAGAGAGAGATAGACAGAGAGAGATAGAGAAAGAGAGACTTGTTGATTGTAAGCTCCTGGGGGCTGAGAAGAATTGCTGCAAACTGAGTTTCCTGAAGTGGACCACTAGACTCTTAAACAACTTAAAAAATGATCTAGTAAAAAGAAAAGTCGACCAAAAGAGGAACATGCAAATAAAACACCCCCAGGAGCAAAACAAATTAAAGTTTAATTTGTGTGTATTGTTTAATGGAGTGCTAAATTGGCCATGCCCACCCAGTCACTTGACCGCCTAGCCACGCCCACCCAGCCGGTCCAGCCCCCCAACAGTATGAAGGACCGTGAATTGGCCCCTTATTTAAAAAGTTTGAAGACCCCGTCCTAGAAAAAAGAAGTTTCAAAAAGTTTTATGTAAAACCTCTACTAACAGATACTTATATCAACTCAGATTATAACTGATTAAAAACAACCAGTGGAATTATGATTTGTGATCCAACTAAACCAGGGTGTCAAACTTGTAGCCCGCGGGCCAGATGCATCACTCCTGTTTTAGTAAAGAAAAAAAAAGTTGTGATATGTCACCATGACAACGTGACAACACGAGTTTGACATTCCTGAACTAAACAATATAGAGGGTACCTACAGAGCTATAGTACATGCACTTATGTCTTATAGGCTCACATTTTAGGTTAAACTTTAAATAAACAAATGAATAAAAACATATAGTATTTTCTTTTTCTTTTTTTAAAAAATAAATTTTATTAATTTTTCCAAGTTAAAATCCACATAAGACAAAAACATTGATTATACATAAAAACAAAAACATTCCCCTCCCTCCCTCCCCCATTCATAACACTAAATATACAAACACGTCTATCCCGGCAGATAATATTCCTGCCTTCATTAATAAATAATTATGCCCACAACACAGAATAAAGTAAAAAATCCCCAAATATGGTTTTCATACAATTATCTTTCAATCCAGATAAATATATCTCTCCTCATATTGACTTAGGCCCTCACTTCATCTCAATCCTTTTATTCAACCATCAATACCAACTGTCCCAACTTTAAAAAAATGCAGAATCATCTTTTTCTTTCAACATATATGTCATTCTGTCCACCTCAGCGCACTCTAATACTTTATTTATAATTTGGGCACTAGCTGGTATCTCTTTTTCTTTCCACGGTTGGGCGAACGCTATTCTAGCTGCAACTAAAATATGTAGAGTGAGATACCATTTTTTCTTACTCAGCCCCTCTGGGCGAATACCTAGTAAATATATCTCAGGTTTCCATTGGAGGTCCACATTAGTAATTTCCTTAATCCAATTCCTAATCCTTCTCCAATACTTCTTTGCCATTATACAAGTCCACCATTGATGGAAATACGTGCCTTTGGTTTTCCCACATAACTCTGATGCACCCGGAAACATTTTAGCAATTCTTGCTGGTGGGAGGTGCCACCTATTCAACATTTTATATGCATTTTCCTTGAAAGACATTGCCGTAGTCATTTTAATATTTCCCCCCCACATTTGTTGCCATTTTTCTAAAGGAATCGAGTATCCAAAATTCCTCCCCCAGGCAATCATGGTATCTTTTACAACCTCCTCTCCTATCATTTGCTCAAGCAATTGTGCATATATTTTGGTTATGTATTTATGGTCCTCTCCCAATAATATTTTATCAAAACTCTGTTCCATCACATATATCCCATAATTATCTCTCTCTCCTGTAACGAGATTGAACTGTAGCGTAGATCCACCAATCTAGCCTGATTCCTTTGTCAGCCAAATCTCCCCTAGCTCTTAATATCCTTTGAGCATCCACAAGATCTTTATATCTAAAAATTTTATCCTGTTTTAAGAGCTGTTGGGTATGTCGTCGCTTCTATGAGAACCAGGTTAGAATCTTAGTATAGAATTTTCCTCTAAATATATTCCAGGTTTCCAGTAATATTCGCCTTAGGTAATATCTCTTAAAATACTTTTATACTTTAAATACTGTTGCGCTTTCTCTCTGCCTAACAGTGCATTCCAGCCGTGTTATAGGCCGTGCCCTTCTAAATCTAATAAAGACCTCCTCTTCAATAACACCCAATCCTTCATCTAGGCTAGCAGTGAAGCTCGATAATATAGTTCCCAGGAGGAGAGGCCAAAGCCCCCCCCTTCTATGTTCTTGTAGCATTTTGAGCTTTACCCTAGGCCTTTTCCCCTGCCAAATAAATTTCAGCACGACTCGATCCAGACCTTTAAAAAACCTTTTATCTAGCCTCGCGGGAGCTGATTGAGATAAAAATAGCCATTTAGGCAAAACATGTGTCTTAATTGCTGCTATCTGTCCCATCAAAGACAATTGTAAATTTTTCCAATTCTCCAGGTCTCTTACAGTCTGATCATATAATTTAACAAAATTATCTTCCTTAATTGTAGAGCACCTGGCTGTTAGCCAAATTCCTAGATATTTAATTTTATTTACAATTTGAACATCCAATCTAGATTCTAATATATCCTTCTGCATTTTTGGAATATTTTTTACCAATATCTTGGTTTTATCCTTATTCATTTTTAACCCAGCCTCTCTACCATATTCTTCTATCATCTCTATCAACTCTGGGCCCAACTGTAGAGGGTCTTCTACAATGAAGACAAGGTCGTCCGCGAATGCCTGTATTTTAAATTCCTGCCTTCGTACTTTAAGTCCTTTAATTGCTGGGTTATTCCTAATTTTCCTGAGGAGAGGTTCCAGTGTCAGAATAAATAAAAGCGGGGAAAGCGGGCAACCTTGTCTCGTACCCCTACTGATTATAACCTCCTTTGTTTTTTCCCCATTAATTAAAACCCATGCCACCTGGGAAGAGTAAATTGTTTGTATCGCCTGTGTAAACTTTTCGCCAAATTCCATTTTACGAAGCTGGGATAACATAAATTCCCAACTCATGCTGTCAAATGCTTTATAAGCATCTAAAAAGAGAAGTGCCATCTGTTTGTCTGAATGGTGTTCATAATACTTAAGAGCATTTAATAGCACTCTCAGATTATCTCTCAACAATCTATGTGGTAAGAAACCATTCTGGTCTCTATGTACGAACTGATTTTAAAAAACTTGTAGTCTTTTTGTTAGGATGGATGCAAACAATTTATAATCAGCATTGAGCAAGGCTATTGGTCTATAATTCTTAATATAGGTCGTATCGGCCCCTTCCTTAGGAAGGAGAGAGATATCCATCTCTTCCCAAGACTTTGGTATTCGTCCATCATTCAGCACTTCGTTAAAGACATCACGCAAGTGGGTCCCGATCACTTCCCAAATTACATTATACACCTCTACAGGCAGTCCATCTGTTCCAGGGGTTTTACCACTCTTCTGTTTTTTCAGACTTTCCTCTATTTTCCCCTCTGAGATATTTCTGTTTAGCATATCATCTGATCTGGTACCCCTGGCAAATTCTCTAGGAAACTGAATTGCTTTCGACTAGTGTCTTCTCTTTGATATAACTCCTGAAAAAATTCATAAGCCACTTCTTTTTTTCCCCCAGTACTGGCCACTAAATGACCCGATTTATCCCTTAACCATTTAATCTTTCTGCTTTCTAGTTTCTTTTTCAATCTGCTTGACAACCATCTTCCCGCTTTATTGGCATATTCAAAATATTTTTGCTTTGCTCTCCTGATTTTTTGCACTAACTCAGCTTGGTCCAATAAATTCATATGGTGCCTCGCCAATCCTCTTGCTTCTTTCACTATCTTATCTGTTGGTTCCTTTTGTAATCTCATTTCCATTTCTCCAACTTGTCTGCCCACTCTAGTCTTTCCTGCTTATCTTCCTTCCATTTTTTGGCCATATATTTAATCACGACCCCTCTCACCACTGCCTTAGCCGTGTCCCATATTATTTGTAAAGATGTATCCTCTCGTCTATTTTCCTGGAAGAAAAGAGCCAGCTCCTGTTTTAACAACTCCACAAAATCCTTATCCTTGCACAATTCTGCCCTCATCATCCATCGTCCTCTGCTGCGCTCTCCTTTCCAGGCAAGCATTAAAGGGTTGTGATCTGCCCAATCATTCCCTAAAATTTCAACCTCCCGTACCATTTCTCCTAATTCCAATGACATCCATATCATATCAATGCGGGACCATGATTTATGCCTGGGAGAGAAAAAGGTAAACTGTTCCCTTGTCGGATAAAAGTTCCGCCACATATCCTGTAGTCCAAATTCTTCCCTTAATTGGTTCCAAATTGCCGGCAATGTCTTCCTACCTTTCTTTTTCACTCCCCCCCCACTTTTTCAGATTTATAATCCTTCTCTCTATCCATTATAGCATTAAAATCCCCCATAATACAAATATGTTCATATTCTAATTCTACCAATTTTTTATATACTCTTTTATAGAACTTCCTTAGATTACTATTAGGGGCGTAAATACCCACCAGCAAGATACGTCTACCATACATTGTTACTTCGACCATTAACAATCTTCCCTCTTCATCTGAGTATATTTTTTTAGATTCTATATAAGTTTGAACATAAATTGCCACACCCCGCTTCTTTTGGTTCGCCAGAGATACGTATAACTCACCCAATCGTGAACATCTTAATATATCCATGTGTTTCTTCCTAATGTGGACCTCCTGGAGACATATTATACCAGTTTTTAATTTTTGTAATTTTGAAAAGATCCTATTTCGTTTTATTGGAGCATTTAGTCCATTAATATTAATCGAAATCAAATTTCCACACTTCGCTGTGGCTTTCGCTTTTGTTGTTTGTCTTGTTTCTCGTCGGGTTCCTGGGATTTTATCTTCACTTATATCACTCTTTCCTCCTTTCGTTGTCTCTTTCAGTTTCCCGCCCTTTTCCGTTCTGTCACTCTTCTGGTTCTCGCAATTCTTTTGTTCCAGTTCTTCTTCATTACCGGGTTCGCTTGCATTAAACTGGTTTTCATAGAAATCGTGTGCATCTCGAAAGTTCTCAATCTTCACTCTCTTTTCCTGCCGCGTCATCATCAATCCCTCTGGGAGCAACCACCGATAAGGAACCCTATATTTCCTTAATTGTTCTGTCAAGAACGGGTATTTCTGTCTTTGCTCACGAACACGTCGCGGGAGCTGCTTTAATATCACAATTTCTCAGTCCTTATAAGTAATCCTTTGATCCCTAGTGCTCTGATATAATTCTTCTCTTAACGATTTTTTACTAAATCGGACGTGTATTTCACGAGGTAATTTACTCCGCCTGGTATAATTTGTATAGACTCGGTAGACCTCGTCTATACCACTCTGTACCAATTCCTTCTCTCTGCCAAGCGCACCAGCTACTATTTCCCCGATTATATCTTCATTGCTCGTCTTTTGCTTCCGTCACATTCTGAAATCTAAGATAGAAGGCAGCACGATCCATCTCCAAATGAATTATCTCCCCTTCCAATTCTCAATTTACTTGCATCTGTCCATTTTATTCTCTGATTTTTCCACTTTTGTTTCTACTCGGTCAAATCTTTGTTCATGAGCCACTAATATTTCTTGAACTTCCTCATATTTTGAGTGGATGTGCATGATTTCCTGTTTGATACTTGCCATTTCCTCCTGCACATCTTCAAACTTTTTCATTGTCTGTTCCTGATTCTTTGTAATAGTGTTTTGTATCATCTAGCATATTTTGAAGTTCCTGTCCTCCGACCCCCTTTTCCGGGAGTCTTACATCATCTGCCAATCCTCTTAGTGCTGGAGATGTGGCCGTGTGGGTAGGCACCATTGAAAGGGTTAAGACTTTCTTCTTCGTCACTATTGACATAATTGCAAGCTTCCACCGCCTACCCCACTCTTGCATGCATTGGCTCTTTATCCAAAAGGATTACAAAGTAGTTTCAGAGTCAAGAGCCAGAAATCCAATTTTTTACTCAATTCAATCCCCAAGAACCAGAAATTGAGTGCAATGTCTGAAAGTGAATCAGCCAAAAAAAAAAACAAAAAACTTTCCCCTCTTTTCTTGCACAGTAAATTTCCAAGCCACCACAAGGTGGTGCTATTGCCTCAGTTTCAGTTAGATCAGCTCTTCCTACCTCTTGTCACAGCGAAGTTCTTACTATTCAGCACTTCCGGAGAAACTCAAAAATGCAAGTTACAATGGCTCCTTACTCACTATCAAGCCCAGGTAAGTCCAGCTAAGTCTGATTCAAGAATATAGAAAGTCCCAGGATTTTCCACAAAACACTTCAATCACAGCACTCTTGAAAACACCCACGCCGATCTTCTCAAAAGGCAATCTTAACAAGTACAGCTTCTGCCGCCGCTTAATCACTCCAGCCTGTCAGTCGATTTGCCGCTTTCAATGGAGCCTCCCACGCTCCCTCTCATCGGCTTTCCCTTGTACACATACCTCTCCAAGCAGTCCGATCCCAGCATTGGTTCCTCCGCTTCACTTATCTCTGTGGTGTGGGCAAATCTTCTTCCACTGGGCGCGAGCCTGGCTTCGGGGCTACCATCTGGAGCCCTCTTCTTCTGCTGGCATCCCAAGGAGGGATTTCCCTTCACAAACCCCCGATTGCACTTCAGTTGGCTCGCTAGAGCTTCCCCTCTTCTATACCCACCCCAATGAGGTGGGCAGTGGCCAATTCACGCCGCTCGGCGGGTAAAATCCAGCTAAGGGACCAGGAGCGATCCACCTTAGCTGTAGTCGCCAGTGATGTCACGCCTGGAAGTCATATAGTATTTTCTAACAGCTCCTATTGAGGCATTGCACAATGAATAGTACGCAATTAATACCACTCAGCAACTTCTAGCTATAATTTGTTATATTCTTACCTATATTAATTGTAGCTTGTCTACTGATGACTTCTGGTGACAGAGGGGTTAATTTTGTAACATCCTGCAAAGAACAGATTATTAGTGAATTCCAGAGCATTAAAGATCAAAATGCATAAAGGATTTTTTGTTGTTTCCATGTAAAAAAGCAGAAGTCCCAAGACCAGGTTTTACTATTCAAGTAAAATTGTACTTTAGATCAGGGTGGATAAAAATAAATGATTTTTTTTAAAAAATCAAAAAAATCAGATTTTTTTTATTTAAATTGGATTTTTTTTTAATTTAAATTGGATTTTTTTAAATAAAATGCTTTTTGAGGAAAATATATTACCATCCAGAGGTTATTCCATCATGAAATAAAGATTAGTTTTTTAATTATGTAGAATAAGGCTGTATATGTTTAATTTTTTTGGTAAATAAATTCCATTAATCCATTCACAATGTCATGCTCTTCCAGAAGTTTTTATAAAATTATTGGGCAGTTTCTCTGCCTACAAGATATTATCACAGATGCTTGGTTTACTTTTGCAGTTCTCAAAACTGAATTTGACTCAGCAGAGATCACATGCCTCTTCTTCACAGCAAAAATGTTATAACATGAACAGAGTTGAGAAAAACACCTTAATCCTATTGTTCTACAAACCTATGAATACAGAATCAACCCCTTCAGTGCTAAGTTTCAAGAAGTTCAGTGAATAGAATGGAAATAATATTTTTCTGATTGTTTGGAGTGGAATAGATCTGCACAAGAAGAAAGTGAAACTAAGTGTGAGGAGGAAGGGGCAAGCAGACAAGCAGTACAAAATGAAAGTGAAACTTTCTGAGCACAATACTGCACAGCCACAGACAGACAAGTCTTTGGATCTTTTTGTGTGTATGACCTGGTTTATCACATTCTTTCCTTGGAGGAAAAAACCTATAATGGCAGCAGGCCGTAAAAGAGACCCAGTTTGGCAATATTTTAATGAAGTTCCTTTACCTATCGGTAAGGCAGGCATCTGTACAAACTGCAAACACTGCAAGAAAGAAATGCAAGGCCTGGTGGCCCGAATGAAGCAACATCATGAGAAGTGCTGTGATGAAGATGACCAAAGAAACACATTTGAACAGGAAGGATCTTCAGGTTGGTAAACATTTTTATTGAATCATATTTCTAAAGACTGCCTTGAACTGTCATGTTTGAGCAAAATTATATTTCTTATTATTACTGCATGTTACTGTCATTTGGTACAGTTATGAAGAAAAGCAAATGTTCGTTTTGGGGCAGTGCTGTGTACAATAAGCAGAAATTGTATAAACAATAAAATAACAGCATGGGATGAGACGAGGGTAGGTCTTGAGAATATTATCTGGGAGGAGTTTGATCCTGTGGCTCCCGAGGATGTGGACAGGGTTCTGGGTAGGATTAGTGCCGCCACATGTTTATTGGACCCGTGTCCCTCCTGGTTGGTACTGGCCTCCCGGGAAGTTACACGAGGCTGGCTCCAGGGGATTATAACTGCTTCTCTGAGTGAGGGTGCCTTTCCCGCTGCCTTGAAAGAGGTGGTGGTGAGGCCCCTCCTCAAGAAGCCTTCCCTGGACCCGGCTGAATTAGTTAACTATCGTCCGGTCTCCAACCTTCGTTTTGTGGCGAAGGTTGTTGAGAGTGTGGTGGCATGACAACTGCCCAGGCACCTGGATGAAGCTATCTATCTAGACCCGTACCAGTCGGGCTTCAGGCAGGGGCACAGCACAGAAACGGCATTGGTCGCGTTGGTGGATGATCTCTGGAGGGCCCGGGACAGGGGTTGCTCCTCTGTCCTAGTCCTATTAGATCTCTCAGCGGCTTTTGATACCATCGACCATGGTATCATGCTTCAGCGGTTGAAGGGGTTAGGAGTAGGGGGCACCGTTTTGCGGTGGTTCTCTTCCTTCCTCTCCGGCCGCTCGCAGTTCGTGTTGGCAGGGGGGCAGAGGTCGACCTCGAGGCATCTCGCATGGGGAGTGCCACAAGGGTCGGTCCTCTCGCCTCTTCTGTTCAACATTTATGTGAAGCCGCTGGGTGAGATCATCCGTGGTTTTGGGGTGAAGTGTCACCTGTACGCTGATGATACTCAGCTGTACATCTCCACCCCAGACCACCCCAACGATGCCCTTGATGTGATGTCTCGCTGCCTGGAGGCCGTGCGGGTCTGGATGGGGAGGAACAGGCTCAGAGTCAACCCTTCCAAGACCGAGTGGCTGTGGCTACCGGCGTCCCGATATAGTCAGCAGGTGCCATCGCTGACTATTGGGGGTGAATCTTTGCCCCCCACAGAGAGGGCTCGCAATCTGGGTGTCCTCCTGGACGCACGGCTGTCTTTAGAAGAGCATATGACGGCCGTGGCCAGGGGGGCCTTTTATCAGGTTCGCCTGATCCACCAGTTGCAGCCCTTTCTGGACCGGGACACCTTGCGCACGGTCACTCATGCCCTTGTCACCTCCCGGCTGGACTATTGTAATGCTCTCTACATGGGGCTCCCCTTGAAGAGCACTCGGAGGCTCCAGCTGGTCCAGAATGCGGCCGCGCGGGTGGTTATGGGCGCACCTCGTTGTGCCCACGTGACACCCCTCCTGCGCGAGCTGCACTGGCTCCCAGTGGTCTTCCGGGTGCGATTCAAGGTGTTGGTTACCACCTTTAAAGCGCTCCATGGCACAGGACCCGGATACCTTCGAGACCGTCTTCTGCCACCAATAGCCTCCCACCGACCAGTCCGTTCCCACAGAGAGGGTCTCCTCCGGGTGCCATCAGCCAAGTTATGTCGGCTGGCGACACCCAGGGGGAGGGCCTTCTCTGTGGGAGCCCCAACCCTGTGGAATGAACTGCCCCCGGAAATACGTAAGATCTCCGACCTCCGGGTGTTCCGCTGCGCACTGAAGACCCTGTTGTTCCGCCAGGCAGGGCTGTCAATATAATAATTTTAAATTGGGGTATTTTAATTTTTGGGGTTTTAAATCGGCCAAATCTATTTAATTATCTTAATTTTTAATTATTGTTGTGTCTTGTGTTTTTAAATTGGCTGTACACCGCCCTGAGTCCTTCGGGAGAAGGGCGGTATAGAAATAAAATTATTATTATTATTATTATTATTATTATTATTATTATTATTATTATTATTTTGTTTAGGGGAATTCATGGATTCTGGAAACTATCCACCTTCAAGATCACCATCCTCCTGTTCTACAGTTTCAGAGTTATACATCCAGGATAGTGCTTCATTAGCATCATCATCATCAGACACCCACAGCCACATATCACTATCACCTAAAAGAAAGAAAAAACCCTTCCCTCCTGGAACCACCATAGATAAGTTTGTGATTAAAAACTAGCAGATTAGAAGAAGAGTTAATTGATGAAAAAAATGCCCAGTTTGTTTATGCAACGAACTCTTCTTTCCGTCTGACTGAGAACCCACATTTCATTAATATGGTTCAGTCACCGAGACCACGATACAGTCCACCCAGCAGAGCAGATGTTGCAGGGAAACTGCTGGATAAAATGTATGACAGAGAAATGGAGCAATGTGCAACAGCTCTGGAGGGTAGAATTGTTAACCTAAGTATTGATGGGTGGAGTAATGTCCGCAATGATCCTATTGTATGTGCTTGTATAACAATAGAAGAAGGGAAAGTCTTCCTTGCACAAACAATTGATACATCAGGAAATGCACACACAGCAGAATACTTACAAGAAGTAGCAGTAAAAGCTATAATAACATGTGAACAAAAATTCAAATGTCTAGTACGCAGTTTGGTCACAGACAATGCTGCAAATGTATCCAAGATGAGAAGAAATTTAGAAGAGCAGGAAGGGAATACAAAGCTAATAACATATGGTTGCAGTGCTCATTTGCTGCACCTCTTAGCCAAAGACTTAAGTGTTCCAGAAATAAAGACTAATGTTGTTGAAATTGCTAAATACTTCCGTACCAATCATTTTGCTGCAGCAGCTCTGAAAAGGATGGGTGGAACCAAGCTAACGCTCCCACAAGATGTTAGATGGAACTCTGTGATGGACTGTTTTGAGCAGTATATCAAGAACTGGCCTATTCTGATGACAGTTTGTGAAGAAAATCGAGATAAAATAGATGGCACTGTCACAGCCAAAATCCTCAACATTGGGCTTAAGAGAAATGTTGAACATATGCTGAGCATCCTGAAACCCATCTCTGAAGCTTTAAACAAAATACAGAAAAATAGCTGTTTTATTGCTGATGCTGTTGAAATTTGGAAGGAACTGAGTGAACACTTAAAAACAGAACTATACATGGACAGAATTAAATTACAAGCATTAAAAAAACGAATGGGACAAGTACTGTCTCCAGTTCATTTTTTGGCAAATATTGTCAATATCCAGTATCAGGGTCAAAACCTAAGTGCTGAGGAAGAGGAGTTAGCTATGACATGGGTATCCAGCAATCATCCATCTGTAATGCCAACTATAATAAACTTCAAAGCTAAGGGGGAACCATTCAAGAAATATATGTTTGCTGAAGATATTTTAAAGAAAGTCACACCAGTGAACTGGTGGAAGTCACTTAAGCACTTGGATTTAGAGACTGTTCAAGTAATGATTTCATTTTTAACAGCAGTAGCTTCTTCTGCAGGTGTTGAAAGAATATTCTCTTCCTTTGGACTCATTCATTCTAAATTGAGAAATCGTTTGGGACCCGATAAAGCAGGAAAGCTTGTTTTTTTTCCCAGATTATGAACAAAGAAGAAGATGAAGATGACGAGTGAGCTACAGAGGACAGTATTTAAGTTTTTCATGTGTAGGCTGGGCTGACAGTCTAAGTTTCTTAAAATATATATATTTTGTTTAGCCAAATTAGTTAACAAACATAGATGTTTGTTTAAGCAAATAACATATGCTGTAATGTTATTGTTTCAGTTGAATAAATCTATTTAAATTGTTATTATTAAGGTAATGATTATTTTTCTCCTTCCTAAGTACAACAGAAAAGTTGTCCAAATATGAATGATTAACCTACTAAACGGGGATAAAAAAAACTAATATGAAAAGTTGTTATTCTAAAAATCTTCATCTACTTGCATATTAAAGTTATATCAGCAAGAATTAGTCTTTATGTAGAAAACTATGATTTAAATCAAGCCTTACTGACTAGTGATTTAAATCGTGATTTAAATCAGTTTGATTTAAATCAAATCCACCATGCTTTAGATACTTGCTCTAAGAATTCTACACATAGTTTAAGATTATTTTGCAACCAAATAAAATTGAATTCTAATATACCACTTTTCCCTCCACTGTTTTTAGTGCGATGAGTTTTTTTTAAAATGTGGTTTGAAATAATGTTTAAAAAGTAGTTATATAAATTATGCTGTGTGTCATAAAACATTTTATCTTATCTTATAATTATCCTATAAACATGATAATTAGCTATAAAGCTTGTGCACAATACAAAGTCCTCAAATTGATGTCCTGTGATTCAAAATTGAATTTATTTTATCAAAATATTGTTTTTCATATCTACTGGACAACATCTATAATCTTTCAGAATGGGTCTTTTGCATTGGCATTGTAAAAAATTTATACATTGACAGAAATATTGAGAAAATTGTTTTTTAAAGATACCATGTGTATACTGAATACATGCCAACTTTTTGGAATTTAATATGTTTAGAACAAAGATGAATTTTGTGCTCTAATAATAACAAAAGAAATATCCTTAGAAGATGGGAAAATACTATAATTCAAGACATAAAGAATGGAATTTCAGAGTTGTTACCAACTTTTGAGAAAATTGTATGTGGTTAATCAGGAAAATGACCTATCTTTCCCTTTGGAAACCCTTTTGAACAGGCTTGGTCAATATTAAAAAGCTTTTAATGTTGAGTTTTTATTTTAAAGATTTACAAAATTAGTTGGGATATAATTTTAATTACAGTTTGTGTCTTCTGCGTATTATTTTCTTGTGTAAAGTTTTTCTTTGCTTTTGTTTTTCTACACTGTAAATTGTTTTTATTTTACACTATTTTATGTATGTTTAAAAATGAATCAATTAAAGTATATAGTTTTTGGAAAAAACAAAGAGCTAGTGTTTCTTTATATTTATCCTAACAAGTTCCTTATGTAAAATTAACATAGTCCTATTTTTCAAGGAGGAAAAGTGGAAAAAGCTTACTTATTTATCATAAGATCACAACCACAGTTGCAAACAACAAATACATCACACTGCCAAACATGCAATGTAACTGGGTAGCATATTCTCTCTGTGTAAGAATTCCAAACAATTTTATATGCCACAAATATCTAAAAAAAAAATCAAAATCACACTATGCAATGAAAGCCACAGCTTGTTTTACTTTTCCAACAAGACCAATGACAGCTAGCTTCTCTTTTAAAGATGGTAACAGCTCTTGCAAGTAATTAAGAGGCAATTCCTTAAACTATGCTTTATTATTTCACAGATTAAGAGACATTCCTTACACCATGCTTTATTATAATGTGTTTCATTTAGCATATAAGCCTAATGTTTGTAGCTTATAGTATCTGGTTCAAGATTCAATTAATGTAAAACCTACCAACTTGTTCAATGATCTACAAATAAAATCTGATTAGTTACAATGTGAAACCCTATCACAATGAAGCTGGTTTGGTTTTAACAGTGCTTTGCAAAACTGTTCTTTCATTACCCCAAACCGCTTATCAGAAAGTATTATCAGACTTTGACAACTGGTCATAAATCCCTTCTTTTCACACCATTGTAACTTCAAAAGAGAATGAATGGTCTTAAGCTGAGGGCTATCCATATTATAAAAATACTGATTTATTAAATTTATAGGCAGCCCAGAGTTGCTAACAGTGAGTTGAGCTGGATATAAATTCAAAATAAAATAAATAAATCAAAATAAATAAATCAAAATAAATCAAAATAAAATATAACTGAATGAGTTTTATGTCATTTCAACAAATTATCATTGCAAATTTTATTCAATTTCATCATAATAAGAATATTATAGATTTTTGAATATATTTTAGTACACGACAATTTAAATGTGTTTGTTGCAATGGGTAATGAGTTAATGCATCCTTACTCAAAGACTTTTACCCAATTTATTGTCAAATGCTAAGTAAATATATATTTCCAAAATGAAATGAAAACCATGCTGACAATTTTTCATAATTATCATTAGTAGCATTGAAGATCGCAGCTACTACTGGTATACTTAAGGCCAGGTGTGGGTTGGGAATGTACTACCATTCTAACTTTATAGTATTGTGTGACTTTTTATGCAAACCTGACCGAACATAACTAAAGCATAACCTAGTACTGTACAGTATGCAATGGGAACTCAGCTTCTCTCTGTTCTACCCTGTATTGATTGCGCTACAGAATGAAGCAGAAAGAGAGGGAAATATTCTCTCTGAACACAACCATATAACGTCGGAATTCAATTATCGATAGAGATCACGTTTCTTTCGCTGGAACCAGCTTGTAAGGGTAGGATGTCACTCTGCCTGGCATTATGGCTTTGTACTTTCGTACTAAATGAAGTAACATTGTTGTATGTAGGGAAGAAGAAGCGTGAGAACTTTTGGGAGATTTCTTTCCCACCGTCATAAAGCCTTTCCTTCCCAATCTAACTACCCTTTGAGAGGAACGAAAAAGCAGAAGACAAGCAAGGCAAGGCAGATTTTCTGAACTCCCGACCATCACCCAGCCTTCGAGTACCGGGCAAAAAACCAGCATAGGGCAACCATTGGAATGCTGCACTCCTTAGCTGACGTGTCTTCCTTACTCCGAATTCCCTTCTTACCAAAGTAGTCAAGTCTTGCCGGGAAAGATGCGGCTGCCCCAGTGTCACTCCCGCTTCGGTCCCCGCCATCTTGCCTGAAAGGAAGTTAGAAGACCGCCGAGTCTGCCTGACCTTTCCCTACAGAACCCACTAATTTCAGGGGCACGCAGCTTACTCCCAGACGATGCTACAAAATATCTAGGAACAGAGTTACATCTTGCCGCCTTGCTTTGTCCAGGGAGAAATTTGGAAAGAATTCGAGGTTGGGTCAGGCAATATGGTGGACTGCTCAAGAAGGACCCCGGGCCTGGCTGATGCAACCGGCGTGTAAGGAAGGGCATATAGCGGCAGAGCGCGTTTTCTTCGGCTGGCTGCCGAATGGGTGGTGCTGTTGGCCGTAAGTTTACGACCAAACCGGAAGTATCTTTGCTTAGGGATGTCTCGTTAGAACTCTACTATAATTTTTCCTAATACCATTCTACCTCAGTGGTGCTAAATGTCTGTGTAAAGAGACTCTGTAAATTGCAGAAATTCACTACCATACCTTTGATACCGATTTTGCTCAGAGTTCATTGGTGTGTGCCTATTGCTAATTTGGCCCGAGCTTCTAACTTGGTGTGTGGTCCTTAATCATCATTATTCTAAACCTGTATTAGCTTAATCATACTTTATAAAACACAACTTGGTTTGTATACCATGTTAACCTATAAACGTTAGTTTTCCAGCCACTGGTTTTATAAAAATACGTATGTGCGCATATGCTATCCTCTGACCCTGCTCCTAAACATTTCTTCACACAAACTAGAAATAAAATTAATTGCTAATATTCCCAAGCCATATTTTACTATATATGTATATTCATTAGATTTTCGTTTCCAAAAAATAACCAACTATGAACTTGTGATAAAATGAAACGCTCTTATTTTAAAAAATGATATTTTTCCGATATTAAAAAATCACTTTATCAACCATTTCACAAATGGTTCCATAAAGCTTCTATAGTTATAGGAGCAACAGCAAGTAAACAGCATGGGAACCTGAGGCAATACAGTAGTATCTAAAAATAAAAATTTAGGCTGCAATAAAAATCCTCTTGTTATTCTCCATTTATATCAAAGCCTGAAAAAATGACTTGATGGGTTTAAGGGGTGATGTACTTGGCTCCAGCATTTATCAAAAGTTCCAAATCATTTTTGCACATATATAACTCTTTATTAGAGGTTTGGTGTTACTTTTCAAGTAGGAGAGTCCTTTGGTAAAACTACCCAATTCAAAGTGTTAGAGAGTTCATCTGAAAACTTCTGAAGATTGGAGCCTGGATAGCTCAGCAGACTAATGCATTGTAATTTAACTCCAGCTGTCTGCAATTAGTAAGTTCGAATCTTGCCAGGCTCAAGGTTGACTCAGTCTTCCATCCTTTCTAAGGTAGGTAAATTGAACACCCAGTTTGTGGGGGCAATAAGCTGACTTTGTAAAAATATACAAAAGTATGAAGGCTATTGTTTAATGCATTGTAAGCCGTCCTGAGTCTCTGGAGAAGGGCGGCATATAAATCAAAATTTTTTTAAAAAGATCTCAGAATAACTTGTTTTCTGTAAGTCCTGTATGAAGCAAATTGTTAAGTTCTTCGGATGAACTGTGGTACAAGTATAACACTGAAAAAATGTTAATGATTTATTGAATCAGATAGTAACAAAGTAGTATGTACAATTTTAATTGATATTAATCTTTTGTGTTGTTATAATTTTATGTAAATTGTTGTTTTTATTTGCTTTTGATATTGTACATTGCCCAGAATATTTTTTGATTTGGGTGGCTTTGCAATCTAATTGTTGAAAATGACCACACACAGAAAGGTTGAGGAAATATGTGGTAATTTATTGCTCTACAGAGTGACATTATACAGTTTGTTACAGCGTATTTGGCAGCATATCATTGGTCACAGAATCTTCCAGGTAACTTAAATCTTTGGTTAACCATTACTGCTTGCTTAAGAACTTATAATGTTTAGCTATAGTTAAAGTATAACATATCCCATTTCCTCCTCTCTTGCTCCTCTTGTTTACAGATTTAGGGTCTTATTTTCTAATGCCATTTCCTGGCACCTACGTGCATGTAACCTTCCTCATCTGAGGTTTGCCTTCCAAGATAGGAAAATTCCTGCACATATGCAAACTCCTACATGTCCTCTCTTTTTATTTAATTTTGAGGGAACAAAGATTTTTGAATATAATGCATTTGAGAAGGAGACAGAGAAAGGGGGGTACGACGAAACATAGCAATTAATGAGGGAATACATTGAATGAAACAACAACAAGCAATCAAAATGAGAAGGATAATCACATAAATAACTGTCTGAGCCAGGACCAATCAGGAAGCCAATTGGTCAACCAGTCAAAAGGAGAAAAAATAGCATGAACATTATTCTGAAAATATGATTGAAGTTCATTAAGTTCATCTTCAATAGTCTTATTCAAGAAATGAAAATGAACAGCACATCCACGATGGCCAACAAGTTTACAAAAAACCCCTTGTCGTGCTAACAAATAGTCAATAGCAAAACGTTGCTGGAGAACATCCTGATTCAAGTCCTCAATTTCATGTTGGAGATCACGAACAATAGCAGCAGTGACATTAATTGATTTCTCCAGGCGACATGTTAAGCCCAGGATAGAACGTCTATTTTCTTGAGCTATTATTCCAGGGTAAGCCCTTGAGGTGATCACCCCAGTAATAGTTCCAGCCACAGCACGGCCAAAGGTATTTAAAGAAGAAAGTTGTGTATCAATGATGACTTCATCATTACATGTAGGACCTAATGGAGCATGGCGTTGTTGTGAGGAAGAAGAAGAGAGCACCAATCTGCACAGGTAGGGAAAAGTAGCCAATAGCAGCACACTGATAGTTCTGAGGGTGTACTTTGGTTGCATATTTGTCAAAAAAGAACCACATATTAGGATCCTTTAGTTGCCAGCTAGCACAAATGGATTCAGTATCAGTCATATCAGAAGCGTTAAAAATATGAAAATTATCAGGATACATTTCTGGAACTAAATTAGGTCCATACAATAAAGAATTAAAGGTTCCCCATAACCAATAATAACCAGTACAATAGCTATAATTCCCTACTTTCGATAAAATGCGTCGAGCCTTAGCATAATCATTCCAATTGTTAAGCCAAGTATGGTGAGCATAACAACAAAAACATAAACCTTTAGTAAATTGATTAGTATGAAGATAACGCCAGTGAACTGAGTTAAGTTGTGCTGGGGGCTTGGAAAACAACCAGGAATGGTGAATGTTTTGCAGCTGTGAAACAATAAAAGAAGAAGAAGATATTAAATCAGGTATGAAAACAACTTGACCAAAAGCCATAGGAGGCTCATAGTACAGGGTGACATTAGTACCGTGAACCAAAAACATATATTGAGCATGACGAACCCAGAGATTAGGGTTAAGTTGTATAGGCTGAGTGTCATTTAAAGCAGTAACAGAACCAAGAGAAGACAAGAGAATACAAAAAAGAATTGTGACAAAATTAGCTGTAATAATAGCAAAAACAGCAGCAACTAGATTTTCAGGAGTCTGAGGTAGGTTGGCTTGAGCCAATTGCTGTTGAGCTTGGTATGTTGTGGCCTTCACTTGCCTCCATGTGATTGGCAGGGGTCGTTGATGTTTCGGAAGATGGACCTCTGTTTTGAGATTCAGATTGAAGTTGGGAATTGGGTTGTGCAGACCCTGATGCCAAGCCATGATAGGGTCGAATGTGCCGAGCAGGGATCCACAAAGGTTGGCGAGTCTGGGGGAGTTCAACTGCCGCGTAACCACGTCCCCAAGTAATTAGACGAGCAGGTCCCTGCCACTCAGCGTTAGAAGCAAGGCAATACTTTACTAGCGGTCTTGTAGGTGGTTCTATTGCACGAAAATGAACATTAATAGGAACATCTGAAAAGTAATCTAAAAGAGTTAAATAATTCCAGGTAGACAAAGCAACAGATAGTAAATGTTGAATCTTTCGCAAATGGTATGGACCAGACTCATGCTGCAGCTGTCTCTGCAAAAAGGACTTAAAGGTTCGATGAGCACGTTCCACAATAGCTTGTCCTTGAGAATTATAGGGAATGCCATGGACTAAGGTTATTTCCCATTGCTGACAGAAAAGACTAAAGTCTTTACTGATATATGCAGGACCATTGTCAGTTTTAATTTGAACAGGGCGGCCCATGATTGAAATAGCAGCTAAACAATGAGTGGTGACATCCTGAGCCCGCTCGTGACGGGATGCAGTAACCCAAAGAAAATGAGAATGAGTATCAATAATAACATGCAGTTTATCGTATGGCTTGAAAGGGGAGAATTGTGTTACATCCATTTGCCAAATTTGATTGGCAAAGATACCCCTAGGGTTGACCCCACTGGGAAATGGAATGGCTGACTGTTGGCAGGAGGGACATGCTCGTACAATATCCCGAGCCTGCGCCAAAGGAATATGAAACTGTTTTGCCAAAGATTTTGCATTTTGATGAAACTATGAATGACTAGTCACAGGATCAGAAAATAAAGAAGCAATTTCCTTAAGGGATTCATCTGCAATGCGGTTACCTTCAGTAAGGGCATTGTTAAAAGGAGTATGACTGCGAATATGCTCCACGTATAAGGGATATTGTCGATTCTCCAAATGATGCTTAAGAGACAAAAACAAAGCTAGCAAATTTATATCTAATGACAATGCACAATAAGATAATGGTAAAGACTGCATAGCTAAATAAACATATTGTGTGTCAACTACAAGATTAATGGGTTGCATTGGGAAAAGTTGTAAGGCTAATATCACAGCAGCTAATTCAGCCCGCTGAGCAGAAGTCTGAGGTGATGTCAATTTAGAATGCCATTGGGAGTCAGCATGCCAGACCACCACCCCTCGTTTTGGTGAGCCATCTGTAAAAATTGTCAGAGCATCAACAAAAGGTGTACGCACAAAAATATTAGAAAAAGAGAGGTTTAAAGTAGTAGTTACCACAATTCTAGGATCTTTTGGTAATGAATATAAAACTTCTCCAAGATAATTGGAGAAGGCAATCTGATAACTTTCAGATATCATCGTAAGATGATCATGCTCAATCTTTGTACGGGTGAAGGCAATGCCTATCAAATCCTGTCTAATCAGTTGCAAAGCGCGCTTTCGGCCTTTTATAATCAATTTTTCTAAGGCAGACTGGTAGGGATAAATGTTTCTAGGTGGAGTAGCAGATAAATTTAACCACTCATGAATAGCTATTTTTAATGTGCTCTTAATGGTATATAAACACCCAGTAGGTAATGGAGAAGTAGGAAGAATAGCTAACCGCAGACCTGCGTCTACTGACTCAATTTGGTCAAAATATTGTTGCTTAATTTTGTCCAAGATGAGCTGTAAGCACCTTTTTTGATCATTCATCAAATGAACTGTATCACCAGGGGATTGCGCTCCTTTTAAGGGTTGGAATAGAGGTAACATATCACCAGTTGTTATGCAGAAGAAAGGCCAAGCCCAGTTAATAATGCCTAGCAACTTTTGCCATTGAACTAAAGTGTAAGACTTTTGTATCTTTAAGTCGGGCAATACTGGAATGGAAGAAGCATTCAGTAATCTATGACCCAAGTATAAGTAAGGTTCAGTTTTCTGAATTTTGTCATCTGCAATAAACAACCCCTTCTGTGCAACAATAGTTTTTAATTCCTGCAGAAGGGCTGTAGAATCAAACTGAGGAGCAGCTATTAAGATATCATCCATGTAATGATAAACCAAATAAGATGGAAATTTCTTGTGAAATGGCTGAAGTGCATCGTCAACAAAATGTTGACATAAGGTAGGAGAATTAAGCATACCCTGAGGTAAAACACGCCAATGATATCGTTTAGTTGGCATGCTATTATTACATACAGGAACAGTAAAAGCAAATTTTTCTTTATCCTGTGGTTGAAGCGGAATAGTAAAGAAACAATCCTTTAAATCAACAACCAACAATTGATAAAAATTAGGAATTAAATTAGGATTAGGAAGACCACATTGTAACGGACCCATTGGTTGGATACACCTATTGATGTTCTGCAAATTGTGCAATAATCTCCATTTCCCACTTTTCTTTTTAATAAGAAAAACAGGAGTATTCCAGGGGCTAGTAGAGGGTTCAATATGACCAGCAGCTAATTGTTCCTGAACAAGTTGCTGTAAAGTAGATAATTTTTCCATTGAAAGGGGCCACTGCTCCACCCACACGGGGCCGGTAGAGAGCCATTTAAGGGGAAGAGCCATCATCCAAAATCAATTAAGCATTTAGAAAAGAAAGAAGATCCCGACCCCAAATATTAGTATGAATATCCAAAATATAAGGTTGCAGGGCAAAGGACTTACCAGCCATGGTAGAGAATTGGATATCTTGTACGCTTTGCCAAGCAGCAGTAGAACCACCTATAATCCAGAGCGAAGAAACTGCTTTCTTAGGCCATTGCACAGGCCACTGTAAAGATGAAATAACAGTAACATCGGCTCCGGTATCAAGCAACCCTTGAAAAGGTTGCTTATTCAAATAGAGAGTTAACAAAGGGTGAAAGGTTTGTTTGTTTGTTTTGTTTTATTAGATTTATATACCGCCCTACTCCCGAAGGACACAGGGCGGTGAACAGGCACAAAATAAAATACATAGATACAAAAGTTAAAAAACATAATTAAAACCAGATTAAATAATTTAGCCCGAGACAATTAAAAATCCCAATAATTTAAAACAGATTAAAATTTCGATTTAAAAGAATTTTAAAACGGGAGAAAATTAGGCTAGGCCGGCTTGCTAGAATAGGAGAGTCTTAAGAGCACGGTGGAAAGTGCGCAGATCTGGGATCCTCCGTATCTCTGGAGGGAGCTCGTTCCAGATAGTGGGTGCCCCCACAGAGAAGGCCCTCCCCCTGGGGGCCGCCAGTCGACATTGTTTAGCTGACGGCACCCGGAGGAGCCCCTCTCTATGAGAGCGTACCGGCCAGTGGGAGGCTGCTTGTGGTAGTAGCCGGTCCCGTAAATAACCAGGTCCTAAGCCATGGAGCGCTCTAAAGGTGGTAACCAAAACCTTGACGCGCACCCGGAAGACCACCAGGAGCCAGTGCAGCTCGCGCAGGAAAGGTGTCACACGGGAGCGCCATGTTGCTCCCATAACCACCCGCGCGGCCGCACTCTGCGCCAGTTGGAGGCTCTGGGTGCTCCTCAAGGGGAGCCCCATGTAGAGAGCGTTACAGTAGTCCAGGCGGGAAGTGACGAGGGCATGAGTGACTGTGTAGGGAGTCCCGATCCAGAAAGGGACGCAACTGGCGAATCAGGCAAACCTGATGACAAATCCTCCCAGTCACGGCCATAAGTGCTCTTCTAAAGACAGCCGTGAATCCAGGAGGACACCCAAGTTGCGAGCCCTCTCCGTGGGGGCCAGCGATTCGCACCCAATAGTCAGCAATTTATTTATTTATTTGTTTGTTTGTTTGTTTGTTTGTTTGTTTGTTTCAATTTCTATACCGCCCTTCTCCAAATAGGACTCAGGGCGGTGAACAGCCAAAGTAAAAAAAAAACAGGACATACAAAATTTAAAAACAGTTTAAAATAATTAAATATTTTGACCGTAAATTAAAACAACCCAATTTAAAATCAATTTAAAATTTAACTCAAGCCAGCCCAGCTAGTTGAAATAAATAGGTTTTCAGGGCCCGACGAAAAATCCGGAGGTCTGTTATTGTACGTATCTCTGGGGGGAGGTTGTTCCAGAGGGTGGGCGCCGCTACAGAGAAGGCTGTCCCCCTGGGGGTCACCAGCCGACATTGTCTGGCGGACGGCACCCTGAGGAGGCCCACTCTGTGCGAGCAATGGCATCAACTGACTATATTGGGACGTCGGAAACCACAGCCACTCGGTCTTGGATGGGTTGAGCCTGAGCCTGTTCCTCCCCACCCAGATCCGCACGGCCTCCAGACACCGGGACATCACTTCAAGGGCATCGTTGGGGTGGTCCAGGGTGGAGATGTACAGCTGGGTGTCATCAGCGTACTGGTGGTACTTCACCCTGAAACCACAGATGATCTCACCCAGCGGCTTTATATAAATGTTGAACAAAAGGGGCGAGAGGACCGACCCTTGTGGCACCCCACATATGAGGGGGCTCGGGGTCGACCTCTGCCCCCCTGCCAACACAGACTGCAACTGGTCAGAGAGAAAGGAGGAGAACCACCGTAATACAGTGCCCCCCACCCCTAACTCTTCCAACCGGTGCAGCATGATACCATGGTCGATGGTATCAAAAGCCGCTGAGAGGTCTAATAGGACCAGGACAGAGGAGCAACCCCTGTCCCGAGCCCTCCAGAGATCATCAACCAATGCGACCAATGCCGTTTCCGTGCTGTACCAAGGCCTGAAGCCCGACTGGAACGGATCCAGATACGTCGTTTCATCCAGGTACTGGGGGAGCTGTCGCGCAACCACACTCTCAACAACCTTCGCAACAAAACGAAGGTTGGAGACTGGACGATAATTAGCCAACACTGCTGGGTCCAGGGAAGGCTTCTTGAGGAGAGGCCTCACCACCGCCTCTTTCAAGGCGGCGGGGAAGTCACTCTCACCCAAGGAAGCATTTATAATACCCTGGAGCCAGCGTTGCATCACCTCCCAGGAAGCCAGCACTAACCAGGAGAGGCACGGGTCCAATAAACATGTCGCGTTCAGTCCACCCAGAATCCTGTTCACGTCGTCAGGGGTCACAGGATCAAACTCATCCCAGGTAACATTCTCTATTCCCTCTTTTTCCTTTCTGTGACCCAAAACCCAAACAAATATATATAGACAACACATAACATAAAAAAAATAAAAAAAAAATAAAAATAATATAAAACATACAAACAACATAAAACAAAAACTAACATAACACACAACCACATAAAATCTTCATCTCCCACCGTCTTCATTAAGACACGCCTCGTTTCCAAGAGTGGGGGAGAGGGGACCCCGTCTATCAGCTGGGTCATCTCTTCATTGGCGTAATTCTGGTTTCAATTGAACAACTACAGGTTCTTCATCCCCGCACTCGGGCTCATCTTCCCTTTTATGTTCAGAGTCCAATGTAATCATCCTTTCTACTCCTTCACCAGTAAGATCTCGACTTTTCTTCTGTACCTCCACCAAAGATGGAGAAATATCTTTCATTGGTTTTCTTTTCCTCTTTGGTTTTGGACCTAAACCTCCGACCGCCCCTCCTTCTTCCTCTGGTGTTGATGTATATATTTCAATTCCACCCATTTTGAGTAATTGTGATCTTAATTCACTTTGTTCTTCCTCTTTTTCCAAAAAGCCAAGCTCATGGAAGTATTGGACCACATCCATTTCTATTGTAAATATATGCATTCTATTTTTATAGAAAAATTTCATTCACTGTGGTGGTCTCCAATTATACTTAATACCTCTATCTCTTAATATTTTAGTAATTGGCTTCAGATAATATCTCCACGATCTTTCCTCTCTTGAGATATCTTGAAAGACTTGGACCTGTTTTCCCTCTAGCTTCAGCACAGCATCACCATTTTCTCTAATTTTTGCCATTACTTGTAATTTATCATTAACACTTGCAAATCTCACCAAAACATTTCTTATTATTTCACGTTGTCCTCTAAATCCAATTCGATAGACACTTATCAAATCTGTAGTTGTAAAATTTTTATCCAATCCAAGTTCATTAAGCCATTTCAAAACACGTTGTTTAACATTGTCCACTTTTTCTTCCACTATGCCTCTTATAACAATGTTGGACTTCCTAACTTCTTCTTCCAAAATACATATTCTTCTATCCTGTTTTTCATTTTTAAAAAAGATTTCAGTTATTTGCTTATCAATTTTTTTTGTTTGCACTTGTAGTTGGTCTACATTATCTTTTATCACTGTTACTTCTGCTGTGTATTTAGCAAAATTAACATTAATTTCTTGAACAATTTGTTCCAGCTGATTGGATCTTTCCTTCTTTTCTTCATCCATTTTTAAATGTATTTTTTGAAATTCTGTATCCATTATTTCAATTTTATCACTTAATTTGTTTAATGCCAACACAGTTTGAGCTGAGTCAATACTAGCTTGAGAAATCTGTTTGACCTTAGATCGCACCGATTCATCTTTAGATGGATCCATCTTAATAACTCCTATAATTTTTGACCAAATATTTCTATAACCTTATTCACAGTTCAAAATCAATGGGTCATCAACTTGTATTTAAGATGTTAAATTATTGTAGAGGAAAATCTTTAATCATCAATTCTGTACCATAGATACTCAGAAGGGTCTTTTCAGAAGGACTTGGGCTTATTTTACTTTCACTTTAAAAAGCCAGAGACGACAAATAAAGCATTAAAGAGTCCCAAATTTTAAAAAAGTTGAAAGTCCAAGTTATTGAAGGCTTGCTTACAATTGCTTCTTGCGCCAGAGGCAGTGTAAAATACAAACAGTGAAATTCCTGTAGTCACGTTAATCAAGATCAGTTACACTCCTCAGCGCCATTTTGCCCGCTGCGAACTTCAAACAGCAAACATGCTTTAGATTACTTTAAAACTTTTAACTTTTAGTCCACAATTTTCACAGTGTCTTCAAAAAAAAGGATAATTGCTTTCAAATTTTCAGACGATCCCACAAACAAGCCATTTAAATATTCGGCTGTTCCAAAAAAAAGGTTCCTGTTCTCCACGTTTATGTCGACTCCAACATTCAGGCAGCTCTCATATATCTTATTTTTATCTTATTCAAACATAGTCATAAAACTTAATTTGCTGCCCTTCGCCCTGCCGACATTTTTTGCAGATCCAGCTCACAATTAAATTCTAATTTATTGTTTTTCAGACCTCTTTAAATTATCGTCTCGCCGTTTCATCACCCCCTCTGCTCACTTTTATCCCCCGAAGGGAAAGCACTTTAAAAGAAAACCTCAATTAAAAGCAGTTCAGGGTGACTGACCACATCAATCTTAATCCAACCAAGACAGGAACTCTTCAATAACGCACCTAGTTGTTATCGGACTTCAAAAATGCTGTTTATTTTATTTTCATCCTCTTTCAATTTTCCATATTCCGCAGAGAGACGAAGACAATGTCTTCTAAGCCACAGCCATGGACATGCCCCCCCCAGGTAACATTCTCAAGACCTGCCTCAGTCATCCCCCCTGGAACTACCCAGTTGGAGTCATATCTTCCCGAATCTGAGTGATTTTGTCATGCAGATATTGAACAAAATCCTCAGCTCTACCCTCCAAGGGGTCCTCCCGGGCTTCCTGGTGGAGCAGGGAGCGGGTTACCCTAAACAGAGCAGCCAGGTGATTATCTGATGACGCAATAAGAGCAGCAAAATATGTACATTTTGCTGCTTTTATTGCCACTAGGTAATTCTTAATATGAGATCTTACCAGTGTCCGGTCAGATTCAGAAAGACTGGCCCTCCAACTACTCTCTAGGCGTCTTTTCTGGCGCTTCATCTCCCTCAGCTCCTCAGTGAACCAAGGAGCTAGGTGAGATCGGCGCTGGGTCAGAGGCCGCAAAGGCACGACCCGATCCAGAGCTCCAGCGGCCGCCCTATCCCAGGCGGCCACTAGGTCCCTAGTCGAGGCGTGTGCCAGAGCCTCGGGAAATGGCCCAAGCTCCATCTGGAACCTATCAGGTTCCATCAGGCACCTGGGGCGGAACCATTTTACCGGCTCCGCCTCCCTGCGATGGGGTATAGCGGTTCGAAGGTCAAGGCGAAGGAGAGAATGATCCGACCATGACAAGGGCTCGGTGACTATGTCCCCTATCTCAAGATCACTTGACCACTGTCCAGAGACAAAAATCAGGTCCAGCGTGTTTCCCCCTGTGTGGGTAGGGCCATGAATTAACTGGGTCAGGTCCATAGCTGTCATGGAAGCCATGAACTCCCGAGCCACCTCCGACGTCTCACCCACAGATGGCAGGTTGAAATCCCCCATGACCATAAATCTGGTCATGGGGAAGGAAAGGAAGTAACAGATTGAAGTAAAGCCACAGAAAGAGAGGTAGAACCAAAACCAGCATCCCCACGTGCCCGTGCCAGAACACGGGACTTGATAGGGAAGCAAAAGTAATTGAGCAATAGAACATTGAGCAGGAAGAGTTTGGGGAAGGTTCACCCACGCCTGAATAAAAAGAGTTCCAGTGTAATCAGAATCAATAACACCAGGGACCACAAAGCACCCCTTTTTATGAGCGGAAGATCGAGGCAAGATAAGACCCACTAAACCAGAGGGAAGAGGGCCTTTAAATTGAGAAGGAATCAATTTAACCTCCAAGGGAAATTTAAATTCCACAGATTCCTGAGTTATTAAATCGAGCCCAGCACTACTTGCTGTGGCTGGGGCTGCAAAAGAGAGGCTGGAGGGGGGAGACATGACTACGGGAAAGGCACTCTTTTGGCTCTGGGTGGGTGCCACACCCATTGGCAAGTTTCCCGACTGAAAACGGCACTGATTAGCCCAATGAAATCCTCTTTTACAAATTGGATATTTTTTAGAAGGGCGATTTTGAGAGGCTGCAGGAGTTGAGCGACAGTCCTTTTGAAAATGTTTACCACATTTAAAGCAATTGCCAGCAGGACGTTGCCCTTTTTGTATAGCAGCAGCCAAAAGTTGCATTTTATAAATTTGAGAACCAATATCCTGGCAAACCCGCAACATATCAGCCAGAGTATAATGATTGGTAGCTTTTAAGGGCTGCAAGGCTCGCTTACAATCTGCATTGGCATTTTCAATGGCCAACTGCCGAAGAAGTTCCCCTGCCGCCTCCTGATAATCAAATTGTTGACGAATAGCTTTAGATAATCTCTCTACAAAATCAGCATAGGGCTCACTAGCCCCCTGTCTAATGTTGGAAAAATTTGCTCGTGCTTCCCCAGCCTGCGGAACCTTTAAAAAGGCACAAAAAGCACATTCAGAAACAATAGTTAAAGTGGCGGGGGAAGCCCAATTTGGGCAGGAATTGTAGCAAATTGACCTGAGCCAAAAAGTTGTTCCACCGTGTATGCTCCCCCACCTCCCAGAGCAGCGGCTTGAGCATGTCTCATAAATTCACTTTCCCAAACAACATATTGCATTGAAGTCAAAATCATTCGGAAAACTTGCTTCCAATCCTCAGGAATCATAGTATATCCATTTTTTATCCCTTCTACCAAGCCTCTAGTAAAATTACCACTGATGCCATACTCTGTAACAGCCTTTTTTAGTTTCCTCAAAATTTGATAAGGTAACCCTTCCCATTCCGCTATCTGCTGTCCTGCCAATTGGCCTTGGCCCTGATGATATTGTACAGGACATACAGACAATAATTCAGCAAGTTCTGCCCCAGGCATGGAGGAATCTCGTTTGCAGGATTCTACCATTTTTTGAAAAGAGGACTGAACAGCAGAGTCAGAAAGTTTAGTAATCTGACCTGTGTCAGTAGGAGCTGAAGGAGGCAGAGTCAAATAGTCCAGTGAGGAAGGAGGACAGACAACAGCATTGGAGTAACATGGAGGTGGAGGAGTTAAAAGAGACAGTTCAGTATTTCCAAAATTTTTCCACTGCATAGCGACATAAATGCCATGCATGCAAAATCTCTACCTTAGTTCTTGGCTCAGTATGTAAAACCTTCCCAATTTTTTCCCAATCAGATAATTTTAAAGACCCCTTTTCAGGATACCATAAACACTGATTCGCAATCTCCTGGACCAGCCGTAAGAGACTGCGTTGTGATACATCAGTGTGATTTTTCTTAAGTAAATAGCTTAATTCTTCAGCATGCTTCCTTTGTTCCTCAGAAAGCGTAGACCCCATTACTTACAGAAACCTTTAAAAGGTTGAAGAAACCACGAGGGCTGTCAGTGCACCAAATCCTTGCCGGACGAAGCAGGGGTCCCTGGTCAAGCGCCACTTGTTGAAAATGACCACACAGAACGGTTGAGGAAATATGTGGTAATTTATTGCTTTACAGAGTGACATTATATAGTTTGTTACTACAAGTTACAGCGTATTTGGCAGCATATCATTGGCTCACAGAATCTTCCAGGTAACTTAAATCTTTGGTTAACCATTATTGCTTGCTTAAGCACTTATAATGTTTAGCTATAGTTAAAGTATAACATATCCCATTTCCTCCTCTCTTGCTCCTCTTGTTTACAGATTTAGGGTCTTATTTTCTAATGCCATTTCCTGGCGCCTACGTGCATGTAACCTTCCTTATCTGAGGTTTGCCTTCCAAGATAGGAAAATTCCTGCACATATGCAAACTCCTACATCTAATAAAATAAATAAATGAAAAAACAGTTCTGGGTTTAGATAGTAGGTCCAATTCTTTGATTAAATGTGTATTTTGAACACCATTAATACAATTCAGAAATTGATTTAAAGACAGCCATGATGCACAAGTGGATGGGATTCTAATGCCATAAATGTTAAATGATTACACAAATGGTAATCTAGATTGAAATTTTATGTGCAAGACTAGAAGAGGGCACTTTATCACCTGTATAACCTCTGTAGGTCCTTTATGAGATTGGACATAATGGAGACCAGAATACTCATCAATAGAAATGCAAATTTCTTTCACAAAGTGAAAGAAGGCTAAAACTTACTAAGAATGGTTGCAGGAATTGAGTATATCTAGTTTAATGAAAAGAAGGTGACATGATAGCAGTGTTCAAATTTTTAAGGGGCTGCCACAAACAAGAGGGGGTCAACTTATTCTCTGAAGGACCTGAAGGCAGGACAAGAAGGAATGGATGGAAACTAATCAAGGGGAGTATCAACTTAGAATTAAGAAGAAATTTCCTGACAGAACAATTAATCAGTGAAATTACTTGCCTCTCAAAGTTGCGGGTGCTCCGACACTGGAGGTTTTTAAGAAGAGATTTGACAACCTTTTGACTGAAATGGTATAGGGTTTACTGCCTGAGAAGGGAGTTGAGCTAGGACACCCCCAAAGTCCCTTTCAACTCTATTCTGTTCAGTATGGTGGACTGCAATAGCATATCCAAAAAGGGGTGGGAATGCAACCCTTTTGCATAGACTTATGCAAATCAGAGTATACAAGTAATTCATGAAGTCAGAGGTACTGATGTAATGAAGATGAGACTACAAAGCCAATTGCATCATTAAAAATGCAGAAGCTATGTATTAGAATAGCCATTACTGTTAATTTTTTTATTTATAAGTGTAGCTCCCTTGGTCTTGATTTTCTGGAGCATTCTTCAACTTCAAACATCACTTCTGTTATCAACCTTTTATGTATTTTATTGTATTTGTTGTGTTTTGTTTGTCAAACATGTACAAGATAGCAGGTATAAGTATAAACTTAAAGTAAGTAAGTACAGATAAATGGGGACAGTAAGACAGGGACAGTAGGCATGCTGGTGCACTTATGCACGCCCCTTTTACGGACCTCTTAGGAATGGGGTGAAGTCCACAGTAGGCAGTTTGAGGCTGAAGTTGTGAGTGTTTGAGGCTGTAACAACGGAGTCAGGTAGAGCATTCCAGGCGTTGACCAGTCTGTTGCTGAAGTCATATTTTCTGCAATCAAGTTTGGAGCAGTTTATCTTGAGTTTGTATCGATTGTTTGCCTGCGTATTATTGTGGTTGAAGCTGAAGAAGTCAGATAAGACGTTGTAGCAGACAATTTTGTGTACTATGCTTAGATCGGAACCACAGGTGGCTCAGTTCCAAATTGTCCAAGCCCAGAATTTCAAGTCTAGTGGCATAAGGGATTCTATTGTGAGTACAGGAGTGGAGTACTCTTCTCGTGAAATACCTCTGGACCCGCTCAATCGTGTTAATGTCCAATATACAGTGTGGATTCCAGGCTTATGAGCTGTATTCAAGAATTGGTCTGGCAAAGGTTTTGTATGCCCTAGTTAGCAATACAACGTTACTGGAGAAGAAGCTTTGCAAGATTAGGTTAACAATTCTTAATGCCTGTTTGGTAATACTGTTACAGTGAGCTCTGGGGCTTAGATTGTTTGAGATGAGTACTCCTAGGTCCTTGACAAAGTGAGGGTCATCTACAAGATCGTTTCCGCACAACAAATGGGGGGGGGGGCAGGGATTTTTGCTACCGGTTCTCTGAACTACCTGCCTCCATCGCTACCGGATTGGGCGATCCGGTCTGAATGGGAGCATTTCACCCCTGGGCCCTCCCTATTTTGACTACCGTATTTTTCGGAGTATAAAACGCACTGGAGTATAAGACGCACCTGCCTTTTTTGTTTGTTGTTTTTTAAGTTTTTTTTTATTTTTTTAGACAAACACACATACAAACATACAATGTATTTTCTTTGAACAGAGTATTTGGCTGGTTCACAAATTTAAACAGTATTTAGTCATTTCAATTAAATTTACAATTTCTATATTTCCTTTTTGCCATATTTATTCTTCATCTATTTTTTAAAAAAAACCAATATTACCCTTCATCCTCATCTCTAATCTTAATCAAATTCAATTTTTCCTTTCTATTCTATATTATACCCCTTCCCATTGTCATCTATTTTTATATCCATCCTCGCATTGGTTAATTATGTAATATTACAGTTGTTTAATACAAATTCAACATTTTTATATAAATCAATTAGTTATATAACTATCTTTTTTGTATATTAATCAATATGAACATGAATATTCCAATTATTTCCATGCAATCCAATTTCTTACAAATCAATTAATTATATTTACCAATAATAATAAATAATTTCCCCCATATATTCCTCCAAACCACAACTTAACCATTTCTGCTTTCAACACAATATACAATTAATAGTATCTCAATTATTACAATTACCTAGTTAAATAGAGCTTTCCCCTTATGTTACTCATTTTCACATCTTAAACTCTCCCAATAACCCAAAGTTTTGCCCATATAGAAAAATATTCCAATTATTATTCATTTCATTTTTACAATTTTATATTTTTACAATCATGATTTCCCATTTATTTCTTACTACTATTCATATTTCAATTCTAAATATGTGTAACATCTTTCTCTTTCATTTCTTTTTCTTTTTCTCCCTTCCCATTTTTCTTTTTGCCTTTTTTCTTTTGTGTTTTAAAATCTTGAACTCTCCTCTTTTGCCCTAAATTTCCCATTGTTTGCACCTACCTTTTTTCATGAGGAAAAAGAAATCTCTCTGCCTCATTTTGCCAGGTTGCAGCAAAGAGCCTGCTTTACTTTCAGTTTCGTTTTTCAGCATAGCTAGGGAAAAAAAATCTGCTCCAGCACTCTTTGCAGCAAGCAGCAGAGCCCTGCGCAAAACAGCTGAGGGCAAATGAGCTGAGAGTCAGGAGGCCGATCTAATCAACTTGTGCTAATTAACCTATGCTGAAGCTGAAAGGAGCTGTTTTTTCTTGCTGTTTGCGTGCAAGGAAGTAACTGCTGCGAGGCACAGGCCGAAGAGTGGGGGCCAGTGGGTGGGCAGGGCTACATTCGGTGTATAAGACGCACCTAAATTTTCACCCCCTTTTGGGGGGGGTAAAAAGGTGCGTCTTATACTCCAAAAAATATGGTATTTGTTGCCTGTTGGACAGGAATACGGCTATCCACTAGTGTAGGGATCTGGATTCGGGCGATCCGGTCCAATCCGGGAGCATTTCATCCCTGCCCCAAACAGAGCTTCAGAAAAGAAGCCCCCAAACAGAGCTTCGGGAAAAAAAGCCCCCAAACAGAGCTTCGGAAAAAAAGCCCCCAAACACAGTTTCGGAAAAAAAGCCCCCAAACAGAGCTTCAGAGGCTTTTTTTCTGAAGCTCTGTTTCAGAAGCTCTCAGAGGCAGAAAGAAAAAACAAAATAAAGCAAGGCACAGAGCTCACAACCAAGGAACCTGTTGCTAAAATTCACCTCTGGGAACAGCTGATTGGGGGTATTCCGGGAGGCCGATCCACCTGCCAATCAGATTTTTTCTTATTTTCGTCCCCAAAAACTAAGGTGCATCTTATACTCCAGAGAGTCTTAAACTCTGAAAAATATGGTAGTAAGAAAGAACTGTGACATTTAGGGACAGTTCGCAGACAATGGTCTCAGGAAAAGCAAGCTCCTGTGTAATATTTATCTTTTTCAGACCTAGGGACTTTTTATAGAAGATAGCAACACCACCCCCTCTACGATTATCACGATCAGACTGGAAAATGTGATAATTACTTACTGTAATAATGGAGTCTGGAAAGGATACATTTGTCTCACAGACAAAAATAAGGTCGAATAGGGCCACACTTAGAAGCAGGAGGAATTTGAGCATTTTGTTTGCGTGGCTTCTTGCATTAAGTAGTTTGCATTTTAGGCCTGTAGGGGTGGACCTGGAGGAAGTTGGGGGCGTGCATGCTTAGTTTTGCTTGATGGGGGGGGCATTGTTGGGACGTGGGCCACTGATCTTGGGTTTGATACAGTCAGCACGGTAGTTTATGTACAGGTCAGTCTCTCCTTGGTCCTGGTGTCTTTTGAGCTCCAAACGGAGCTCGTGGGTGCGGGCACATTGCAGTATGGATAGGTCGGGCTGTGAAGTTTCCTATGGTTTGTGCAGCTTTTGACAAGTGAATTTATTGTGGAAATGAATTTGCCTTTGCTGGTTTTTCTCTTGCAAACGACTGCAGAAGTGTGGGGCCACCAAGCCGTACTGTTCTTGAACTCGGGGCTGTCGCGGGAAACATCGATGATTCGAACATTCCTTTGCCTTCTAAGCATTTTTATGGCTGCACTGACATTTTTATTGCTTTCCAAGAGACCCAGGAAAGATAATAGGGGAGATTGAGAATGATCTGTTTAGTCTAGCCTAGCTAATCCCACATTCTCCTTCTTGTATTCGCAGCCATTGTGCAATGGGAAATGAATGAAACAATTGAATAGTATCATCTATGCAACTAAGTAGCACTGATGTTAAATATATAATATAAGTAATTAGGTTTCACATTTAGCCATGCACTAAAATGAATGGCTAGGTTATGGCCCAGTCTATTTATTTTAAAGCAATTTGACTACTTCAGTAAGTCATGGTTTAATAAGCATGAGTTAAGGTACTGTAAACACGATTGCAATGTCTCTGAATTATGGTCACTGGACAATCTTGCATATATAATATTCCCTTGATTTTATATTAATTAATCTGGGAAAACAACCATTCCCTAATTTGTTCTTATCAGAAAAAAAAATGGACTTCCTGTTTGCTGTTTGTCGCTGCCAGACGTTCCTTCGGGATCGTCAGCTTCCACTGCCTGTCAGAGCCGCCTTCACAACGGAATGGTGGCTCGAAAAAACTCCGTTTCCATGAGGAAACGGAGATAGAGCCGGCAGGGGTGGGTAGAACTCTCTGCAGAGTCCCAAAAGTTTTTCCTTTACTTTTGGGACGGAGCGGATGAGATGCCCCGTATCCCCAGCCGCTGCTCCGGGCTTTGGGAGACCTCTGCTGATGCAGAGCCAGGCGTCAAAAGCAAGCCTGCAAATTTAACAGACTACTCAAAGAAAATGTGAGCTGGACCTGTAATACTGAACTGCAAGTATTTTACTGATTTTTTAAAAGAAATTATTTAAGAGAGAGGAGGAAAAGAAAGAGGAAAAAAAAAAAGCCTTTTAAAAAATGGCGTCGGCTGGAGGAGAGGCAAAAAGGGAAAGTCCTTCCGTTTTTTATTACTACAATGTAGCGGAATAAATACCACTGGCTACATTTGTAGACAAAACTTCGCTCCTGTGTTTTTTTTCTCTTTTTCTCTCCCTTGGAGACCAGATATTGTTGTTGATTGGAAAGAAGTTTTTCTTGCTTTTTTTTTTTTTTTTTTAACAAAGTCTGCCTGGGCAGAAACATGGCACCGAGACTCATAAAGTCAGATAAACAAGAAGGGGGGGGGATTCCCCCACCCACAACTTAAAGGAACAAGTCTTAATTCTTCAGTCTGAGAAACCTGATTTTAATATAATAGAATTTTTTATAGAAGAGATTGAAAGAAGGGAGGAGATTGTGAATCAGCAATTTGAAAAATTTAAGCAGGAAATTAAAGAATTGGTGAAATCTATGGCTAATGGTTTTACAGAATTTATGATGCAGTTGGACACAAATACTAATGTACTAGAGTCTAAAATGGAAGGAATTCAAGATAAATTGGACAATAGAATCCAAAAAATTGAAAATGACTTGATAAATTTTCAGGATAATAGCTTAGAAGAAAAATCTAAAATGAATGCTGATCAAAAGTATGGTAACGCAGAAAATCTGCAACAGAAGATTGAAAAAGAGATTTTAATGGCACAATATAATTTCACAGAATATGCGATAAAATTAAGAGGTTTGCAGGAAAATAATAGAGATGATTTAAGGAAAATATCTTCTGAATTTCTAGCTGGGATTCTAAAGGTTCAACCTGATGAAGTGTTCTGTAGGATTGACAGAGTTTATCGAATTAACTCCTGGATTGCCAAGCATAGGCAATTGCCTAGAGATGTGGTGATTTATTTTACAGACAGAGAAATTAGGAATAACATCGTGCAAAATTCCTTCAATTCTAAGTTGCAATTGCATGGAAGAAAGATTTGGATTTACAAGGAACTCCCACCTAAGATATTGATGGAAAGGAAGAAATTTGGTTTTCTGGTGAATGAGTTAAAAAAGAGAAATATCTTATACAGGTGGGACGCCCCAGTTGGTATTATATTTAGATATCAAGGAGAAAGATATCAGCTAAACACTGTTGAAAGAGCGGAAGAATTTTATCAAAATAGGTTGAAAATGAACTTAACATCTTCAGGTATAATACAGGATAAGCAGAAGGAGCCGGAAATAAAGGTAAAATATCGAAATATAGAGACTGTACCAGAAGAATTGCCTTTGGATTTATTGGATACCCCAGCTGGACTATCTACAAATCTGAGAGAAGTGGCATCTAACCTTAAGGTGATGACTTATCAAGGCAAGGATAAGCATGGAAACCAATTAGGTGAAATACAAGGGATAAAAAAGAAATATGAGATACAAAAACAAAACCAACAAGACCAATCTACAAAGCAGAACAAAATCCGACCGGATGATACACAATTTGTAGAAAAGAAACCAGGATGGAAAACTAACCCACAAAAAGAAAAGAAAAAAAAAAAAAGAAATAGGTGGCATAAAAATAGAAATTTCTAAATCAGGCAACAGTGAAGCCAGTGACTTTAAAATATGAATTATTATGTGTAAACACAGAAGAGGCGACATATTGGTTAATATCATCCTGAAGATTGTGGCAGATCTCTGCATGGCCGTAATTTGGGGACGTGAAATGAGCCTTAAACTGATGGATTTGAATTATCCATTTTGGAATTTTTTTTTTGTGTTGATAAATATATTATATTATCTCGAATTACAAGGCAAGAGAATTATGCTGGGGCATGCAGAAGATCGGGTTGTTACCCACTACGATGACAGGAATTAATAATCCTGATGAAACCCATAATTATTACTATATGGAATATAATTATAATGTCACTCGGGTGGTTGTTTTTACTTTTATATATATAAGAAGATATTTACTACTGATGGGGGCAGATATGATTGAAGATTTTGAATAAACTGTTGCACCAGCAAGTTATGTTACCCGATTATGGATGTTGGTTCTACCAATCCAGTGGAAAGATTTTAAAGAAGATACTATATGGATTATAAATTTAAAGTTATTGTCTTTTCTTTTTTTTTTTATTTTATTTAGATATAATGGAAAATATAGACATAGATTTTTAAGAAGGGTGGGCAGTGAATCAATGATATTAAGAAATGTTGTGTATGGTAATTTTGCTTGATAGTGGGTGAATAAGCTAGTCAGTAGATTGATTAGTCTAAGAAAAGGGATTTTTAAGTGATATATTTAGGGGAGTGGAGGAAATGGATACAGTGGAATAAATGTTAAACTAGATTTGATGGGGAAGGCTGCTTTGAAATGTCATAGTAATATACATAGAAGATTAAATGTTAAAGTAGGACTTATTGTATAGTTTTAAAGTGGAGAAGTTATAATGTCATAGTATAATGTCTTTTTTTTTCTTTTTCCTTTTTTTCCCTTTCTTTTCTCTTTTCTCTTTTCTGAAATGTATGGATAAAGGGGGATGTTATAATATTAATAATATTTTTAGTAAGTAAAGGTCAATATCTAGAGGAGGGAGTAAGTAATCTGTTATGAATTAGTTTTTTTTTTGTTATGAAGAAGTCACGGGGGGGATGGGTGGGGTGGGGAGGGGGGGTTAGGGAGGGGGAGGGAGAGGGGGGGAAAAAAAGGGGGAAAATCTGTATTTGAAAACTTTTTCAATAAAAAAAAAAAAAAGAAAGAAAAAAATGAACATTACAGTATTATACCTGCTAAAAGTGGGCAACATTTTGGATATTGTTGGATTCTAATGCCCCTAATCTTTTAATCAATGCCAGCTGCGTTCTTTATTCTATTTAAAGCTTTATCTGAAAGGACAGTATCAGCCACCTGATTTATTTCTCTGTCTCCTTGTTTTGTTTACTATCAAGGAGGCATACTACTATTAAAATGATTGCTTTTTATCCCTGTGTTGAATGATTATGCCCCAGTTGTTTTTGGAGTTAATCTTTCTCTGCAGGTAGCATAATCATTCGAGGTAAGATGAGTTGTGAAATTGAGATAGCATGTTAATGGCTAGAAAGAATAAATAAAAATTTAGACTGTCCCACAGTTAATCATGCTTTCAGTCTAACATTTTATAGAATTATTTTGAGGAAAAATGATGTGGATAATTGTTTCCCATAACATTTTTTACAAATCTAATAAACACTGAATCTCCTTCCGACATTAACCTTTTTCATCAAAGTAGTCTTCAGAAAGATATTTCCCTAAATATAAAGGATATGTGACGATTTGTAAACTTTATTAAATTTGTTTAAAGCAGTTAAATTTTAAATGTGTCCACGGAATCAGTATAAATTGAAGTAGATTTGGCTACATTTTAAGCGATATATTTTACTGTAAATTAGTTTTTGAGTATATTATATTGAATATATTAGTTTTTCATGTATATCCCATGAAATAAATCCTTTTTTTACCTGGTTTGCAATATGAATTAACAGGGGACTTGTAGCCAAAGCCAAACAAGATAAAACTTTGGGTGGAAAAAGAACGTAAACCGGGGAATCCTAGCGGTGAAGAAGCGGCCGGATGAAAAAGGCGACGATGAATGAAAACCTCAAGGGGAGGAGATTCAGAGGCCGGAGCGCCGGGCGAGGTGGGGCTAAGTGTTGCGTACGCGGTTGGCGACTTTTGTGAGGCAGCGGAGGCAGCGAATAGGGCGGCTGCTATGCGTGAAATGGGAAGGTGGCGACACTGGGAAATTGCGACGCCCTCAGCAGCAGTAGCGACTTCGTATTCATGGAGATTTTCCATCCTCCTTTTCTGTATTTCTCTACCTTTCTTAAGGTGGTGGTGGCGGCGGCAGCAACAACAACAGCGGAAGTGACGGTCAGTGTGGGGTGCTTGTCGTTGGGGGAAGATGCCGACTGTGGCTGTTCTAGGCAAACCAGAAGGTAAACAACTGTGACAGGGAAGGGAGAGGCAGGGATTCTGGGAGGGGGACGAAGCAGGGCCCGGCAAAAGCCAATGCCCTCACGTTACCGTCGAGGCCTTTCTCACGAACGCGTTGACGAAGAGATATCCTAGGCGCAACACCTCAGTTGCAATGTCCAGCTACTTCAGCCCCACTGTGAGACTCTTCTCTATCGTTATGACCCCCAAAGACCGCCCCTCTTCGTAGGGTCAGCGGGAGGATCTGTGATTTCAGCGCTGCCGAGAGGTATGTGAAGCTAGGAGCGGGATGTTCTCCCTCGTTGCTCTCCCTGCTCCTGGCCTCCTCTGCTGTTCTTTGAGCGTTACTTGGGTTGTACTTTTTCCTTTGGATCCTTCTCGGATAAAGCTTTCCTACTTCTCACACTCTGGCCCAAAATGAACGCTTAAACTAGGCCTTTTTATTTTTCTCTGAATTTCTTTCTTTTTTTTAATAATTTTTTTATTTATTTAAAAATACAGAATAAAACAAGTAATTACAAGACATACAAAACATGTAAACAAAAAGTCAGGTATCTTATCAAAGTTGTCACAACTGTAATCTATTGTATATTTGTCATTTGTATATTTGACTCCTCCCTAATTGGGTCTTTCTCATTTTGTCTACTTTTTTTAAGTCACTGTTGGCCTACATTAAGTAATTTGTGTTTCTATATCTATCTTGGGTTGCATTGGTTGTCTCCTAGTCCTGTTTTTTCCTTTTCCTATCTTCCAACCAAGTGTACCATTTATCCCATACTAGATAATAGTCATGTTCCTCTTTATCTTGAAGTTCCTTTGTGAGTCTGTCCTTTTCTGCACATTCCATGATACTTTTCTCTGAATTTCTAATGTGGAAGGGGCAACTTTTTTTAAAAAAAGGGGAAATCGCTGAAATTTCCACTAGAAAAAGGCTGGAAAGATTTTCTGTTTATAGATGGTACTATCCCACGTTGGGGAAGGGAGTTGGGATTTGGGGTTTTTTGGCTACTTTTCTAGATAACAGAATATATGTAATAGCTTTAGGAATAAACAAAAAGCATCTTTTATATTCAGATATATATTGTTCTGGCATTTATTTTCTCTCTTAATTTAGCAAAACAAAAAGGTGGAAAAACAGTATGAGTATGGGCTCCCTGTGTAAATGTATTAGTGATGTTTCCAGAGAACTTCAATCTATTATATCTAAAATAAGTTATCCATTTTTTCTGTCTCTGGGTTAATTCTGAGTGAATTGAACTATTTAGCTTTAATTTCAGTTTAGCTTCATCCTGTCCCCTCCCAGCAATATTTGGAAAATGTTTCAAAAGTTCTGTTGGCGTGTACTTGATACTTTAATTCAGTATTGACAGTCTTTAATCCTGCATTCAAGTAATTGGCATTATCCTAGTTAACTTTGAATTTTGATCTGGTGTAATAGTGTAACTTTCCTTGAGCTCACTTAACTGCCATCCAGTTAAACAGAGAAAAAGGAAAAATAACTTATTTTGAGATAATACATTTATATTCTGCAATACTGACCTCTTGTTTTGTATGTATCAGTGAAGAATATCTTTTTTGCAGTGCATATTTTGTAACAATATTAAAAATAGTTTTCTGGGTCATTTTTCAAATAATTGTCAGTAGGGCACCAGTGCATCATTTTTTAAGAAAAACAAAATATGCTACACGGTTAGTCCACAGTTGACTTTCAGTTAGTCTAATTGATTGTATAATGAAAATTATAAAACATAATTTTATAGTGAAAATTATAAAAATAGAAATAAGTGTTGGCCTTAAATATAAGATTATATTTATGAAATAATATGGATGTATTCCCATGACATCACTTCATCCGTATGTCATTAGTGATTCCAATATGAATACAGTGTGCATACTTACTTTCAGTTTTTTGTACAAGTAGTCCTTAACTTACAACCACAATTGGGAACAGAATTTCTGTTAAGCAAGACAGCTAAGCAAGTTGCGCCCAATTTTACAACCTTTTTTTGCCATGGTTGACTCTTAAATGAATCACATGGTTGTTAACTTTGCTTTTGGAAGCCGACTGGGAAGATTGCAGATGGCAATCACATGTCCCTGGGATGCTGCAACCATTGTAAATAATTCTGGCTACCAAGAGCCTGAATTTTGATCACCTGATTGGATGCTGTGACAGTCATAAATGCAAGGATCACTTGTAAGTCAATTTTCAGTGCTATTGTAACTTCAAATGGTAGCTAAACAAATGGTTGTAGTTGAGGACTATCGGTACATAAATAATTAATTTAATTAAAATTAAATAATTTCTAGAGTGGCTGTTTTACATTCATAATTAACTGGTTCTAGGCAAAAAATTTAAATGTGGGAAAAATAATTCATTGCAGTTGCTATATCATGTTAATTTTTATTTTTAATGATAAATAAGATTTATTATTATTCCTAGACATAAACTGTTATATGCTGTTATGAGCCTTGCTGATTAGTAGAACATGTTCACATTTTGCCCTGCAGAATATTGGAAACTGGAATCCATACTTTTGGAGAATGCCCAGGTTGGCGAAGACAGTATTAGCACCTGGAAATCTGCATGGTCTTAATTTTGCTTTTTTAAGTATAGGGTGGTAGATATATCTATATGTTACTGAAAATCAGTAACATATAAAATCAGCATGTTGTATCACTAGAAACTAGGCAAAATCTGGACTAAGTATGAAAACAACAGGAATTTGGAAAGGTGTCGTTGTAGTTTTCAATTCATATTCTGTACCTGTAAAAAAACTGGATTGTAGCAATTGAAATATGATTATTATGTGTGTAGTTGAGAGTATTTGATGGACCTGGATGGATATATGGCTAATGCTAATGCATTAGCATTAACATTAGCATTACATCCTCCCGTGCAATGCAGCATATCGGGTAGCAAGGGGTCTCCATATTTTCAGTTTGGGGTGAATACTTCAACATCTTGCCATGTGATATTTAAAGTATTTAAGTCTTCTATGAACGTTCTTCACTATGTATTTTGAGGGTGTCTTCTTAGACGTTTGGCATTGAGGGAGTTCATCTCATTGCCATCTTCATGTGGAGAATATGACCTTGCAAGTTAGAGTTTTCTGCGTGTGACAGTGTTATATAATTTGAAAGAGAAACTCTTTTGGATCACTACTTTATTAGTAACATGGTCAAAATAGCTAATCTTTAGGATTCAGCGAAGGCATCCTTTTGGAAGACATTGAGTCTCTTAATACTTGCTGACACCTTCCAGATCTCACTGGCATAAATGGTTGTCGGGATCACTATAGAGGCAAGCAAACAGAATTTAATTTTCCGTAATGTAGATGAATTAGAAATTATTGGAAAATTCTATTCAGAGCTATACAAAGATCAAGGTCACTCAAAAGTAACAACATCCACAAAAGAGGAAATGCCTGATATCCTAGCGGAGGAAGTTTAGATTAGATTAGATTAGATTAACAGAGTTGGAAGGGACCTTGTAGTCATCTAGTCCAACCCCCCGCCCTACCTACACCAAATGGCAGTCCAATCTCTTCCTGAAAGTCTCCAGTGATGAAACTTCCACAACTTCTGAAGGCAAGCTGTTCCATTGGTTGATTGTTCTCACTGTCAGAAAATTTCTCCTTATTTCTAAGTTGAATCTCTCCTTGGTCAGTTTCCATCCATTATTCCTTGTCTGGCCTTCAGGTGCCTTGGAAGATAGCTTGACCCCTTCCTCTCTGTGGCAGCCCCTCAAGTATTGGAAGACTGCTATCATGTCTCCCCTGGTCCTTCTCTTCACTAGACTTGCCATGCCCAGTTCCTATAATCGTTCTTCATATGTTTTAGTCTCCAGTCCTCTAATCATCCTGGTTGCTCTTCTCTGCACTTTTTCTAGAGTCTCAACATCTTTTTTATAGTGTGGTGACCAAAACTGGATGCAGTACTCTAGGCGTGGTCTTACTAAGGTTTTATATAGTGGTATTAGTACCTCACTTGATCTTGATTGTATCCCTCTGTTAATGCAGGTTAGGATTGCATTGGCTTTTTTGGCTGCCGATGCACACTGCTGGCTCATATTTAGCTGCTTGTCCACTAAGACTCCAAGATCGCTCTCACAGCTACTGCTATTAAGCCTGGTTTAATCCAATCTATATGTGTACTTTTGGTTTCTCTTGCCTAAGTGTAAGACTTTACTTTTCTCTACATTGAATTTCATTTTGTTAGATAGGGCCCAGTGTTCAAGTCTGTCAAGATCCATCTGGATTTTGAGCCTATCTTCTAGGGTGTTAGCTATTTCTGCCAGTTTAGCATCATCTGCAAATTTGTTAAATTCCCCTTCTATTCCCTCATCTAAATCATTTATGAAGATATTGAAGAGTACTGGGCCTAAGACGGAACCTTATGGTACCACACTACTTACTTCTCTCCATGTAGACATAGACCCTTTAAGAACTACTCGATGGGTATGATTTATTAGCCAGTTACAAATCCATCTGATGGTGATGCTATCTATCCCACTTCTTTCCAGCTTACCAAGAGGTAGGTTGTGGTCTACTTTGTTGAATGCCTTGCTGAAGTCTAAGTATATTATGTCCACAGTATTTCGCTGGTCTACTAATTTAGTCACTGTTGAAGAATGAAATAAGATTGGTTTGGCATGATCTGTTTCTAACAAACCTGTGCTGACTGTTAGTTGTTACTTTACTCGTTTCTAGATGTTGGCAGATCTGTTTTTTTATTATCTTTTCCTGTATCTTCCCGGGTATTGATGTTAGGCTGATTGGTCTGTAGTTTCCTGGGTCTGTTTCCCCCCTCCTTTTTTTTTTTTGAAGATGGGAACCACATCAGCTCTTTTCCAGTCCTCTGGTACTTCCCCGGTGCTCCAGGATTTTTGAAAGATGTGGTACAGTGGTTCTGAGCTAGCTCCTTTAGAACTCTGGGATGTAATCCATCAGGTCCCAGTGATTTGTATTTGTCAAGATCAGACAGGTGTTCTCTTACTATTATTTTACTTATTTTAACTTTTATTTCTAGTCTGTCTTTTACAGTTATGTTTTTGGTAGATTGGGCTATAGTTTCTTTTTGTGTGAAGACAGATGCAAAGAATGAGTTAAGCAGCTCTGATGGCAGGTGGACCAAGGCAGTCACAGAATGTATTCCACTTGATAATAAGCGACCGCGAAAGAGACCTTAAACAAGATGGATCGACAACATCAATTGTGGGTCCAATTGGCAAAAGAAAACTCAAGACCTTATTGGTTGGAAAAGTGGAAAAGGCCTCCATCCTGCGGTAGATAGGCAATGACTAAAGTGATGATGATGAGATGAGGACCAGATTTTACTAATCCTCTGGAAAACAGCTATTGCTTTTCCAATGTGGAACTTTATTCCGTCACTTGACAACCACCGTTGCCAGGCGCAAGCTCAGATGAGGAAGGTTGGGTGTTGAGCTAGCAAACCATCTCTGTAAAAATTATAACCACTACAGAAACAGCAAGAATATGACTATTTCACATGAATATTTTCTTTAACTAGAAAAATGTATGATCCAGTCATATGCCCAAAATGGATGAATATTTTAAGTAGAGGAACACCTACAATATTAGTAGTGTTTAGCTTGGACTTATACAATAATATTACAGTATAACTTTCTCTTTTTTGTATATATGATCTGCAGTATATACTACTTTCAATAAAGTTAAGGAACTTGAATTATTCTACTTTTTGCTGGGTTGTAGAAGATATTCTGAGTTTGAAAGGGCCATGCCAGTTTTCTTTGGAGTTTGTTTTGAATGGGGAATGATTGGTCATTCCAATCCTTTATACAGACAAAAGCTACAAAATGTGTTTATATGTTTATTATGGATTTTTTAAAAATGCTTATTTTATAATAAATTGGATGGCAAATAGCACTCATCCTAGACTTTTGGCCTCAAGATAAATATGACTGTTCAAGAAGTTGTTTCAAATTACTGTTGTTCTCTGTGATGGAACATTCAGGGAATGTCAGGTTCTGTTTGGTGAGAGACTAACCCATGGAATATTGGGTTAAATATTCTCCTATAACACTTCAAATGGGGCCAGTTCTGTATATACTGACCCCTATATGTTATAAAGCCTTGTTTTCTTCACCACTAGCTATGCTACTGTGTTTCATAGGAGTTGCTGGTTTCTATCTTTGATTTACAAAATGGATTATGTACCTGCATGAAGATTCTCTTCTACCTTTTTTTTCCTTTTAATACAAACATTTCATCATTCATTAAACTGGGTGTCATCTTGGTACAAATTTTTTGTGTCACAACAGTTTAAACTTATCACCATATTCATTATTTATATCTACTCTTATTTTAATACTAATACCATGTTTCCCCGAAACTAGGACCTGTCTGGATAGTAAGCCCAATTGGGCTTTCAACTGAATGCGCTAAAATAACCTCCCCAAAAATAACCCTCCCAAAATACTTAGACACATGCACAGCTGCCACGCAAACAACATGACGTGAGGAGGCAAGGCTAGAGATGGGGAAAGGGAGGGGGAACATGCCCCACACGCCCCACACGCACCTGCTGTCCACGCGGAATGGCCTCACAGAGGCCAATCCCGCAAACCATGGCTCGTGCGCCCCTTCTCTTAGTGGCAGCCGCAAAGAGCGGCTGCAAAAAAACTTGCCAGCCCTAGCTCTGTCGACCTGGGACAGGGAAGAGGGGAAATGGCACCGGAGTTCCAAGCAGTGGCTGGTGCGGGCTGTCTGTGCAGCCATGAAGTGAGATTGGCATGGCTGGTTCCTGCCCGCAGAGATGCACGGCTCCCCGTGCCGTCTCTTTTCCATTGTGGGGCTTAGGCTATTCCAACATGGGTATTCACCAGTCTATTCGATAGGGACTGAGCATAATATCTCTTTAAATCTGTTGTGGACACGCCTCCTTTGCTCTGTTGTCTTTCAGTTTTATTTCGCTCAGCCTAGCTATAGGGACGTGTTTTTATTTGACTGCTCTGGCAGTCATAGTTTTCTGGATTGAATGTTTGTTACTTTGCTTATTTTAATTTCTGCTGTTTATTGTTTTGTACATTTTGAATTGTTTGTTGGTTTTTTTGGTTTTTTACTAAGAAACTATGTTTTTTTAGTGATTTTTTAGTTAGTGGGGAGCAGAAGAATTGTAGCTGTAGGTGGGCAGATAGGCTCTGGAGGCTCCAGAGTGATTGCCCACGAAGCAGGAAGCTTGCAGCATACGGGTTTTTGTCTCTAAGGGGGCAAGCCCATCTGGCTAATTTTAGCCAGCAGAGCCGCCGGCGGTTGAGCTGGGTACCTGGTCAGCTGGTGGAACCGCCCCTGCCATTGCTCCCGATTAGGGGCGGCAACGGAGTACCACTTGGCACCGCCGGGGCAGGCTCTGGAGGACATTGCCTTGCGGCACTTTTTGGGAGCGATTTTAGCTCCAGCGTCTGGAAGGACAGCCCTGGATCAGAAAGGAGAGCCAGGATCGCAGGAATCCTTAAGCATGAGCATTATGGGCATTTTGGGTGAGCGGAGGTTTGAATCTCCCGCCCATTTGCACTTGAAGGGCTGTTTTGGTGAGTCGGCTAATTTGGGGAGGTAACTCCTCCCAAAAGCCTGGAAGCTTCAGGAATGAGTGTGTGTGTGGGGGGAGCTAGCTGGAAGCTAGTCCTCAGTTCCACTTTCGTTTCTGCAGCAGCTGCCTGGAGGGAACCTTTTTTTCAGAGGCGATTCCAGCAGCCAGTGTGAATTTGGACTGACTTTGACTCTTTATCTGCCTGTGGTATTTTATTCCATTGTTCCAGTTTTTCTGTGTGGTGCTTTTTATAGCTTTAAATCACAATGGAGGATCAGGAATTTTCTTCTGATATTGAGCAGCCTATTACCGCCCCCCCCCCCCCCCGGGCTACTAGAGCTTCCAAAAATAAATCTAAAAGCTCTGTTCCTGTGAGCAGGAAGGAATCTGAGGAAGTTAGAACAGCCTCTTCACTTCCTGTACCAAAAGCTTCTATTGGTGACAAGGATGCTCTAAGAAGGCATGCTGCCTTGGAAAAGCACTTTGCTGAAGCATAACAAAAAGCATAATCTTCCAGTGTTCCTGTTCCTCTTCAGCCAGAAGTTTTGGTCTCTTCTGTGCAGCCAGATTTGGCCCTACCCCAATCTGGGGCAATTTTGCCTTTACCTGAGATTCAGGATACCTGTTCAACTTCTCACCAGGTTTCCTCAGGGGGAGGGCAGGAGGAACAGGTTTCAGGGTGTTTGGCACCCGAAGCTACTTTTACCCCAACAGCAGTGGGGCTCCGCTTGGGGGAGGGGCAGGGAGCTGCCCAGCCTTTGGATTTTCAAGCTCTCTTCACCGATGCCTTAGCTCAGGCACTTACTTCTGGGTTGCACCAAGGTAGACAGATGCCTGCAGGGGTGCCAGGGTGGCAGCTTCTATTGCAGACACAATCTGCTTCCAGGCCAGGATCTCCTACCCAGCAGGGATCAGTCAGTAGTGAGGAGGCCTGGATGGAGGAAGATATCAGGGATCCTGAGTTTTCAGAGGATGAAGGGGTGTTGCCTGAGAAGCCAGCTTTTACCAAACTTTTCCGCCCTTCAGTGTTTAAAACCCTACTTAGGAAGGCCAAGTTGGTTACTAATATGGGAGCTATTGTGAATCCTAAAGATCAAGAATCTGAGGTTGTTAAACATCATGAAGAGTTGTTTGCCATTCCTACTCAAGATCAGGAATCCATTCCTTGCCCGGAGTTGTTTTCAGAGGTCATTAAGAGGCAGTGGGACCAACCAGGTGTCTTGGTGGCACCTAGTGGTTCTGATAAAAAGTTGTACTGTGCAGACCCTGTTTTAAACAGCTTGCTCAATCTGCCCTCAGTTGATCCGCCTGTGGTTAATCTTTCTTCTTCCACAGTCTTGTCTCAGGATGTGGCAGAAGTTTTGAAGCCCGGGGATAGGAAAGTAGAGGTTTCCTATAAGAAAACTCATCAGGCAGCAGCTTGGGCGGTTAAAACCGCTACTGCGGCTTCCTTTTTCAATAGGGCCACCCTAATTTGGCTACGACAGCTGAGGGATCGTCTTCCTCCAGAGGACACCAGGATCCAACAGGATATCAATAAGATGGTAGCAGCCACTGAATATTCAGCTGATGCTTGTCTGGATGCGGCCAAATTTGCTTCTAGGGCTTTGGCTGCTAATGTGACTTCTAGGAGGTTGCTTTGGTTATGTCAGGGCGCTAATTAATCCCATTCTGCTTTTGGGTAATCGCACCTTGATTTAGAGACATGGATCGTGGCTTTTTTTCTTGTGTATACTTTTGCAAAAAAATAAACCCCGAAGATATTTTTTCTAAGAATAAACTCATTTATTTGTTATACAGAAAGTAAAACATCTAACTATCTAAATAATTACATTTTGGCAACGTTCCTGCCGGTCACCTCTCTGCAGCCGGACCTCTCCTGGCAGGAGAACAAAGAAAGTGTGAAGTAGAAAGAAAGGAATGCGGACATAGCTTACTGATAAGGAATTTGGCAAGCTATGGAAAGTCTGAAAGTCCAGAAATAATGAGCTCATCTGGTAAATACAGAAACGCAGTGACAACTCAACCCAGCCAAGACCGAGTGGCTGTGGGTACCGGCATCTCGGTTCAGGGGAGAGGTGCCATCGCTGACTATAGGGGGTGAAGTTTTGCCCCCTGTAGACAGGGTGCGCAACTTGGGCGTCCTTCTGGATTCACGGTTGAGCTTAGAAGACCAGATAACGACCGTGACCAGGGGGGCATTCGCCCAGATACGTCTGGTGCGCCAGTTGCGTCCCTACTTGGATCGAGATGCCCTACGCACAGTTACTCATGCTCTGGTCACCTCACAGATTGACTACTGCAACGCTCTCTACATGGGGCTGCCCTTGAGGACCACTCAGAGGCTTCAGCTGCCGCGCAGGTTGTGATGGGAGAATCCCGATACTCCCATGTTACACCCCTCCTGCGCGGTTTGCATTGGCTACCGGTTGCCCTCCGGGTGAGATTCAAAGTGCTGGTGTTGACCTATAAAGCCCTACATGGCTTAGGACCAGGATATTTGGTGGACCACCTACAGCCAGCAACAACATCCCATCGCCCGGTTCGCGCCCATAGAGAGGGCTTACTCAGGGTGCCGTCAGCTAGACAGTGGCGGCTGGCGGCCCCCAGGAGTAGAGCCTTCTCGGTTGGGGTGCCCACCCTCTGGAATCAACTCCCCTTGGAGCTCCGACTAGCGCCCGACCTTCGCACCTTCTGCCGGGAATTAAAAACCTGGCTTTTCAAATCCCTTGACCTGGTCTGATGATGGGGTTTTAAGGGTTTTAATGGGTTAATTTTAAATTTTTTAGATTTTAGTCTTTATTTTTATTGTGGCTTGTGTTTTATTGTTGTGAGCTGCCCTGAGTCCATTGTGAGATAGGGCGGCATATAAGCCGAATAAAATAAATAAATAACCCCTTCTTTTGCCAGTTGAGCGAATATCAGGTACATCATCAAATAAGGCACATCTTCTTATGCAGATACTCGTGTTGAGTTGCTGGAAGCGGTTTGTTGAGCATGTCTGCAATCTGATCATGTGTAGATACATACTGCAATTTAACAAAATCTTTTTTCACTAATTGTTTTATGTTTTGATAACGGATGTCAATGTGTCTGGACCTAGAACCTGTGAAATGTGATTCAGAAATATAAACCACCGATTCATTGTCTTCCATCACGGTGACTGGTCGGATTGGGTGTGTCCAGATATCTGTGACCAAAGCATCAAACCAAGTTAGAGAATTACATGCATCTGAAACACAAGCATATTCAGCTTCAGTAGATGAACAAGAAACAAAATTCTGTTTACGCACTTGCCAGTAAACAGGACATCCATTTAAGAACATCATATAACCTGAAGTACTTTTACGTGATTTCTTATCACTTGCCCAATCAGAATCTGCATAACAACATAATTCTGCATAATCAGTATGTGTTGGTTCTAACAATAATTTCATATGTTTAGTGTGTTTTAGGTATTTCAGTAATTTAACACACGTCCAATGAAACTGTTTTGCCTTACCTACGTGTCGAGACAAGAGATTAACACTAAGTGCAATGTCGGGTCTGGTCCAATTACTAATATACAACAGTGACCCAATAACTGAACGATAAAGTGTTTGATCCTCGAACTCAGGACTTGCTTCATGTGTCAAGTTGTGGAAATCTGTTTGCATGGGTGTCTTTGTTGTGTTAGCATCCTTCATGTTGCAATGATGCAAAATTTGTTCAATTTTATCCTCTTGTGAAAAACTAAACCCCTTCTGTGTTTTTTCAATCTAAACACCTAAATAAGTGCTAATATGACCTAAAGATTTCAATGTGAAATATCTCTGCAAAGCTTTGGCAAAAATTTCGCTCATTTGCTTATTTGGACCAATATAAACAATATCATCAACATAAACAAGAACTATCTCATATGCATTGTTAGATCTTTTTGTGAACACGCACTCATCAGTTTTGGACTTAATAAAGCCCATTAAATTTAGTTTGTCAGTAAGACATAAGTACCACATTAAACCAGACTGTTTCAGACCATAAAGACTTTTGTTTAGAAACCAGGTATCCTCTTCTTGCTGTCGGAACCCTGGAGGACCTCTCACGTAGATCTCTTCTTTTCCTACTCGCCGTTCAGACACTCCTCAGTCTGGGTTACGATCACTCCTATTTGCACAGCTGAGTGTCAATCAAATCCCTCTGGAGCTGCATCCTCCTCTCTTCCTGCTTCCTCCTCAGACTTTTTCACTCAGCCATTGCAATAGCATCGAGTGTCTGTTCTCTTGATTGCATTTCGTTCTTAATTTACTTATTTCTTTCTGAATTGGCTAAATATTGTTTATTTACTGTCTAAAAGTGCTGCGCTTCGTTTGCCTTCGTTTGGAAAAGGTTAAAGCGCGTAGCGGCGGTTTGGGGCTCCGGCCGCCGCTTGCGGCTTGGCTTGGCTGGCGCTTTATTTCTAACGGTTTTCCCGCCATTGCCGCCATTGCCGCCATTTTGCTGCCAGTCACTTTGCGAGGCTCCGGTTTGCCTTAGTGGCCATTTGATCGAGCGGCTTGAGTCCCTGCCGGCTGGCATACTCATCAGCTGCCTTTGAGAATTGTGACTGCTCTTTTGCTGCAGCTTCAGTCCGGCCGCAGGCGCTGTGTTTCGCCTGGCTCAGGACTTCTGGAATTTCCCCTCGCGGGCCGCCATTTTGAGCCCTGATCATCGGCAACGTTTTTGGATCTCCGTGGCCATAGCGACCTGGGCTTTGGTTTCCAGGGTCGCTAGGTTGCTGGCAGGTGGGGACGCTGTCCTGATCGTACCTGCAATTCACAACGGCCTGCAGAGGGGTGCCTGAAAGTTCAGGGAAGTACACATTGCTTAAATTAATTTACATTCTTAATTAAAAAAAAAAAAAAAAGGGGCGGTTGCCTGGTTATCTTGATAGACTGGTTGTGCTTGTAGATTTTTCTTGCATTTATTACAATTAAAATATAAAAAAATAAATAAATAATAATAATAATAATAATTATATAAGAGCATATAGATATATATATTACAATTTCTATTACCAATATACTATCATATATATAGAATTGATAAGTTCTATTTACAATTAATTCATTAATTAATTAATAATTCATTGGGGTGATTGATCATGGATGACAGGGAGGAAGGTGCTCTTTCTTCTGATATGGACAGGAGTCCCTCCCCCTCCCCAGTACCTTCCCCTAAACAGCTCAGGGGGAAGAAATCTAAGGCTACCAGGCAGGCAAAGTCCTCCAAATCTGCCACAGTAGATAAAGATGCCCAAAGGAGGCATAAAGCATTAGAAAAGCAGTTTGATAAGGCTAGGCAACGGGCCCAGGACCCTGGTCAAGGACCAATTCCTGAAGGCTTGAGCCATGAGGTGACCTGTGAGCCCTCGGCCTCTCATAATGTAGATTTGTTGCCCAGTGGTCTGAGGGAGGATGGCCCCTCAACCTCTCAGGAGGCTCCAATGCCTGCGACTAATCAGTCAAGGGCCAGTGTAAGGTCCCGCTCCTCTAGTTTTGCAAGCTATTTTTCTCAAGCTTCTAGGCCAGGTCCTGAAGCTACTTTTACACCCACTGCAGCTGGCCTCCGCCCTGAAGCGGGCCCAGGGTTCCCTCAGCCTGTGGATTTTCAGTCCTTTTTTACCCAGGCCATGTCCCATATGTATCAAATGGGGTTGCAGCAAGCCTCTGGTGCCTTCTCTGCTCCTACGTGCCCCACTACTTCTGCCTTTTCCATGCATCCCCCTGGTGCACAACTTCAGCAGCAATCTGTTGCCTGTAGCCTTGTGCCTGAATCAGCCCGGGAGGACGATTTCCTAGAAGATTTTGAGATGTCAGAGGATGAAGAAGAGATTCAGGACAAGCCGGCTTTTCCGGGTCTATTTAAGCCTTCCTTGTTTCGCTCTCTCCTACGCAAGGCAAAAGCTGCCACTAATATGGATTCCACACCTCTTCAGGGCTCCTCTTCTTCTACTCCATCTGGCCCCAACAGTAACTTGTTCAATCTACCTCAACCTGATGAGGACTTTGTTCCCTGTCCGGATCTTTTCTGCCAGGTTGTTCAAAAGCCTTGGGACCGCCCCGCCTCGTTGTCGGGCCCGAATTCATTTGATCGAAAGCTTTATGCCTCGGCTCCTGCGCTGGATGCCCTCCTGCAGTTACCTTCAATTGATGATCCGGTGGCGAGTCTCACATCGTCTTCCATCCTGGTAGGTGAGGCTGGGGATGGTCTCAAGTTTGAGGACAAACGAGCCGAAATGGGATTTTGTAAAACACACCAAGCGGCAGCTTGGGCCATTCGTGCTGCAACCTCCTCATCATTCTTTAATCGGGCATCGCTGGTGTGGTTGCGTCAATTGAAGGACAGGCTTCCCCCGGAGGACGCACGATTACAGCAGGACCTGGCCAAACTGGTCGCAGCTGCTGAATATTCGGCTGACGCGTCTT